>NC_048229.1:75802714-75916289 GCF_002007445.2 Ailuropoda melanoleuca
TTTCCTTTCCTTTCCTTTCCTTTCCTTTCCTTTCCTTTCCTTTCCTTTCCTTCCTTTCCTTTCCTTTCCTTCCACAGGGGATATTTTCAATTGATTAAACACATATTAATTGAGCACTCCCTATGTGCTTAGCTTTATGTCAGACACACAGTATTTCAATCTAACTTTTCCTTTTGAGTTTCTGTTTTATGAATTCTGCCTCATTCCTACAGTCCTTAGGATCCAAGGAGTGGATCCTGAAATACAGGAAGCCAAACCTGGCATATTCCTAGTGAGAGACAGCATGGTCATTCCCACATCCCAATAAGAAAGTCATTCTTGGGTCTCACCTGCGGGATTTGCAGCTGGCACAAAGTCTCCAAGTTGAGATGTCTTCTTGTAGGGTAAATCAGGAGATACCCTGACATAACATTGCTTCATCTGCTAAGTGCTGACTTCTCTTGCTGAACATATTCCACAGGTGAAGGGGAAAGGTATTGGCCGGGGCTAATGCACTACCCAATCCAGTTTCAGATTCTCTCCCTACCAGTCTCTCACCCGCTCCAGTCCTGAGAAGTGCTCCCCAGAGTGCAATAGTATATGATCCTTTCCCCAGGCACAGGTGCCTGAGAAGCTCAAGGGTAGAGGTGGCCCTATCTACTGCTCCTTGCTACGGCTACATCATCTGCCCTGGTCGGTGAGCTCCAGGGTCTTCCTATAGAGAAAGGAGCAAGATGAAACAAGACTCCTTGCAGAGGCTGCAAAACTTAGCTCCCACAGGCTTAGGTACTCTGATGGGTGGAGGTTCTTTCACCCTCACCATGCCCTCTTCTTAACTACTTTGAATTAGCAAAACTGTTCAAAGTAAGCAAACAAATGAAAATGGTGATGGGTGCCACAAAACTGCTTAAATGGCAGTGAAAGAAAAAAAAAAGAAAGAAGGAAAAGTTTAAGCAATCCATGAAGAATTCCTAAGTAGGAAAAAAAAAAGAATTCCAAACTAGGCATTTGCTACAAATACACTATAAACTTAGAAATACATTGGGAGCAGGGAGTAGAGTGGTTTATGGAGACATGAAAATCCACAACAGGTTAAATTAGGAGAACTCTATATTTCTTCTGGATTTGCAGCAAGTGTTGAAAAACAGTTTCATATCCTAGAGTCCTTAGAGATTCTCTTGACTTCCTATCATGACAGACAGTACACAGCTTAAAATGAATCATGACAGTAACATAATACACTTGATTCTCATTATTTGTGGATTCTATATTTGTGAGTCTGCCTACTTGCTAAAATTTATTTGTAATCCCCAAATCAATACTTGTGAAATGTTTTTGGTTATTTGCATAATGGGCAAGGCAGTAGAAAATTTAAGTTGTGTGATACATACTTTTCCAGCTGGGGTCGAACAAAGGGACTGTATGTGTTCTTATTTCAACTCTCATACTGCAAACAACTGCCCTTTTTGCAGTCTATTTGGTATCATGTTTTAGTGCATTTTTGTGCTTTTTTTTTTTTGGGTGATCTTGCTATTTAAAATGGCCCACACGTGCTAAATTACTGTCTAGTGTTCCTAAGTGCAAGGAAGCTGTGATGTGCCATATGCAGAAAATATGTGTGTTAGATAAGCTTCCTTCAGGCCTGAGTTACATAGTGCTGTTGGCCATGCATTCAATGTTAATGAATCGATCATATATGTAAAATAAGGTGTCTTTAAATAGAAATGCACATAAAATAATGTTCTGAGTTAATTTGTTGGTGAAAATGTCATGGCCAGGGCTTAGAAGAACCTTATTTCATATTTCATCAGGAGCAGTGGCTCAGTATTAGCTAGTTCAGTGTTTGTTGTGATGCTATTGAACATAAGTACCATGGATAATGAGAATCAACTGTACTTCTAAAAAAAAGTTAAAGAAATGCATTTCATATTTTGCTTCAAATTTGTGTTTCCTATGGTTTCATTCCATATAGCAGACCATATAGGCATACTTTCTGCAGAGAAGGTGTGGCTGGAATTGCCATTAGGAAGACTGGTGACTTTCTATAGCTTGACTGTGAGACACAGCAAGCCAGTTCAGGACAGAGGGAGAGTATATGTGTGAGATGTGTGATTGCCTGTTTTTCACTCACTGAGTTGTCCATGAGATCTGGGAGTTGGGGATAAAGGAAGGCTTTCCAAAGGGAGCCTGCAGCTGTACAATTAGACTAAAAAACAAAAAAAGGTCATTAAGTGTTAACTTTGTTCCTAAGTTTGTAGTTTACTTCATGATAATATCTTGAAGGAAGAAGGTAACACTGCATTACAGATGTTCTGTATCAGTTTATATCAGATAAGGGGGATTCACACCAAGCATAATCAACTGCATACCAAGTCTTCCACCAATCAGGGCATTTACAGATAATAAGCATCAAATCTCAGAAATATGGTTGCCATTTATTCTCCAGGAACCACGCAAGGATTTAAATGAGAACAGATCTGGAGAACAAAGACTTTAGCTGAAGATGGCAAATATGCTCATGTTATGGGCCAGCTGTCATTGATTGGTTGAGAAGGAATCTGAGACCAAATCCAGGCTCGGTGGTGCATGTGACATGGTTAGTGAGTGAGGTTCACTGTGGGTGAGGAGGGTGGTAGCATGTGTGTTATAATTTACCATCTATAAGTTAAAGCAATAGATCGTCAGCAGAAGGATCTCTCTCTCATTAGATCAGAATAGGATCCGGTCTGTTTTGGTGATCTCTCTCAATGCCATGCTTAGCATGTTGCCTAATATAGAGTAGAAGGTCAGTGAACAGTTCCTAAATGCAGGTATGTACTTATATACCAGTGAGTAAAGTGAGTGTGGAGGGAAGTGGAAGGAAGGCAGGCAAGTTTTTCAGCCCTCTGCAGTAGTCTGGGGGCAGCAGTTTGAGGCCACTAAGTCTTCAAGTTTGACTTGAAATCCTGCCTGATGGGTGACAGCCTCCCATGCCTAAGGCCGTTTAAAGATATGAAATGTTGCAGCTTTCATCAGTACCACCCTTGAAGAACCAGCTGAGTTGCTGGAGGCCATAGAGAATCAACAGGATTCAAGCTTGGAATGGATTTTCTGATCTTTCATTTTCTTTCTTTCTTTCTTTCTTTCTTTCTTTCTTTCTTTCTTTCTTTCAGTGCTTTATACTACAGCTTCCCACATTGAAAGAGTCACTACATAAAGTCTTCTCTGATTGGTTTGTGTCCCTTTCAGGGCCTTGTTTATCAATGAAACTGGCTTGTCTCCTAGGGGGTACATTAAGCCTGAACAGAGCCAGCTCATCTATCCCTCCTCGGGTACCCTGCAGGGTGGAGGGTCATACCTGCAGCTTCTCTTCATGATCTTCTCAGAAGCCACACAGAAGGAACACGTGTCTGAACAGCATGGAGACATGTTCTTGAGAATGTCTGTGAACACAGCAGAACCCAAGGGCTAGTAGTGGAAGGCAGACCCTTTTCTCTCTGCTCTTCAAATGGGATCCAAGCAATAGTTTTAAGTGTGGTGCACAAAGTGATCCATAGAATTTAATTTTAAATTACTTAAAAAAAATTTCATCCTTTTATGTTATATAATATGCATGTTATATTACCCTAGTGGCAAAGTGAATTATATGTGTATAAATATGTACAGTTCACACTCATGTATAAATGTGAAAGACCACTATACTTGCTCCCCCCAGTAAATATAGTACAAACCTTTGGATATTATCCATAAAGGAAACATAAGATTCTGAAAGGTGTAGAGGGAAAAGACCAGCCAGGGAATTTGAGACCTAAGACACAGCAATGAATTCCTTGGGTTTTCATTTTGCCTCATACATCCTGGATTAGGTTCTGGAGAAGCCAGTAAATGCTAATGGGTTCAGACAAAATAGAAATCCCTAAGAAAAGTCTGCTCTTTCCAAGGGCCATAGCAAGACATACCATCCAAAAATCATGAAAAAAATCTGTGACCCCTACCCCCAGCCCCATCAGCAAAGGCCCAGCAGAGAGCCTAGATATCCACATTGACCAAAGGGGAAACAGTAATGAGATGATGTGCCCCTACCTCACCAGCCAAGATGGTGTCAGTGGAGGCCTAATGGGGAGTCTGGAGTCCCACCCTTCAGCAGTAATGAGGCACCCCTCCCCACCAAATGGAGGCTGAGTGGGGAACTGGACTTTCATCACCATGTAATGATGACAGTAATGAGGTGGCACAGAGTCAGAGGAGGCTAAAAAAGAAGACTTAAAGAAGAACAAGAGTCTCATAATATAGTAGAAAACTGTTCAAGATACAAGTGAAAATCACCCATCATACCAAGAAGTAGGAAAATCTCAATGTGAATGAGAAAAGACAATTGACAGATGCCAACATCTAGATGACACACAGATGTTGGAATCATCTGACAAGGATTTTAAAGCAGTTAGCATGAAAATGCTTCAGTGAGCAATTATGAACATCCTTGAAGCAAATGAAAAAAAAATAGAAAGTCTCAGCAAAGAAAGAATATTTCAGAAAGAAAAGAAGTTATAAAGGGGAATCAATTTGAAATATTGGAACTGAAATATATAATAATTGAGCTTAAAACAAAAATCCTCCTTGGATAGGCTGGACATCAGAATGGAGGGAGTGGAGTAAAGATTCTGTGAACTCGAAGATGAACAATAAAAATTACTCAGTCTGACCAAAAATTGAAAATAGACTTAAAAAAATGAACAAATTCCCAGAGATTATAATATAGATCATATTAGTCACAGAAGGCCACGAGAAAAGTGTGGAGCTGGGAAAATATTTGATAAAACAATGGCTGAAAATTCCCCAAATTTGGCAAAAGACAGAAACCTCAGATTCAAAAGGCTGAGCACACCCCAAGTAGGATAATCCCAAGAAATCCACGTGAAGACACACCATAGTTTTCTGAAAACCAAAGACAAAGAAACAGTTTTGATCATAGGCAGGAAGAGAAACCAGCTTATGCCCAAAGGGGTAAAGCAATTTGGATGACAACAGATTTCTTTCTTTTTTTTTTTTTTAAAGATTTTATTTATTTGACAGAGAGAGAGAGAGACAGCCAGTGAGAGAGGGAACACAAGCAGGAGAAGTGGGAGAGGAAGAAGCAGGCTCCCATCAGAGGAACCTGATGTAGGGCTTGATCCCAGAACACTGGGATCATGCCCTGAGCCTAAGGCAGACGCTTAACAACTGAGCCACCCAGGCGCCTCAGCAGATTTCTTATCAGAAAGCAGACAGGCCAGAAAGAAATGACATGATATCTTTCAAATGCTGAAAGAAAAGATCAGTCAATCCAGAAATATATAACTAGTGAAAATATCCCTCAGGGGTGAAGGGGTAATCAAGACAGTCTAAGAGGAAGGAAAACTCAGAGACCTTGTGTCACCAGCAGACTTTCCTTATAAGAATGGTTAGAGTAAATTCCCTAAACAGAGAAGAAATGATGTACATGAAAGAAGAAATTGTGTACAAAATGTTCAGATAACCCAGATGAAGACAAGAAAAAGGAAACAAATGAAAAACAGAAACAAATAGAAAACAAGAAATAAAATGGTAGACTTAAGACCTAACATGTCAATATATGCTTTAATTTCATGGTCTAAATGCATTATTTAAAATACAGAGATTGATAGTGGGTAAAAAAAAAATGATAAAACTACATGCCATCCGTTAGAACTTACTTTGAATGTAACACTACAGGCAGGAAAAGTAAAAGATGAAAGTAAAAGGACAGAAAAATGATTTATCAGTAAATCAAAAGAAAGCAGAGCAGGAGTGGCTATATTGACATCAGATCAAAGAGGCTTCAGAGCAAAGAACATTACCAGGGATAGAGAGAGACCTTGTGTAATGATAAAAGGGTTGGTCCACTGAGAAGACATAGTGATCCTAAATGTGTATACACTTAACAACAGAGCTGCAAAACATGTAAAACAAAACTTGATAACACTAAAAGGAGAAAGACAAATCCACAATTATAATGGGAGATTTCAGTATCTCTCTCTCTAACAACTGGTAGAACAATTAGAAAATCAGCAAGGATGCAGCACCATCAGTTAGCAGGGTCTAGTCAGCTTAGCACACTCTGCTCAATGATAGCAGAATCCACATGCTTTTCAAGTATCCAGGGGACAGTCACCAAGACAGACCATCCAGGGACACAAAAGAAACCTGAGGAAACTTAAAGACTTGAATTCATACAACGGTATCCTCTGACCACATCGAATCAAAATTGAAATCAGTAACAGAAAGACAATGGGAAAACCTCCACAAACATGTGGAAATGAAACAATGCAGTTCTAAATAATCCATGGGTCGAAGAGGAAGTCTCAAGGGAAATAAAATGACATTTTGAATTGAATGAAAATAAGTAAATAGAGCAGGATAAAAATTTCATGTATAATTACAGTGCAAAATATAAAGAATAAGAAGAACTAAGGAATCCATCATAACGTGTAAACAGCATTTGTTTCTCCAAACAAAAGCAAAAACAAAAGCAAAAATCACTGGAAGAGGGTGACAGAAAATGCCAGTACTCCAAATGCCAAGTCATGCCCCTCTTCCTTGGGCATACACAATCCTCTGCCTCCTAGCTCTCTTTCCTGGGGTATTAGTCCTGGTTGCAGCATGAAACAAAAGATATATTCAAGTTAGCATCATCCAAGGATGTTTAATTAAAGGGCTAATTTTAGGTGGAGGATGGATTTTAGGAAAACCACAAAGGATATTACAATGCTCTGCCACAAAGGACAATAGGACTGTTATTCATCTGAGGCCTGAACAGGCAAGTGCAAACACAGTTTAAGAGCCTGGAGACAATGAGGGGTGTAGAGAGAACTACCTAGACACAACTGTGACCTTTTGTCAGGTGACTCAGAATTCTCAAGGTAACCCAACAGGGGAGGAAGCTGGAGAAATAAACCTCTTTCACTTTCTTCCTCCCTTAATCTCCTCCCTGGATACCCATTGACCAAACTCAACTGGAAGCCAGAGGCTCTCAAGAGGAGATTCATACAGATCCATACAGATCAGCCTCCCAAGGCTAAAAGAAAGGTTCAGAAAACGAGATCAAGGATTTTTTGAGGTAGGAGTAAGTGGGAAGCTATCTGGGTGGCAGAGGTACCTAGAGATTGTGTGACAGTGTTTAAAATGGCAGTATCATAAGATGGACTACTTGGAGGAGAGTTGCCAAAAGGAGCCACCAACCCTCAATTAACTATGATGTGAGTGAGAAAGAAACCTTTATTATGTTAAGCCACTGTGATTTGGGATTGTTT
Organism: Ailuropoda melanoleuca; assembly: GCF_002007445.2. Taxonomy (NCBI): domain Eukaryota; kingdom Metazoa; phylum Chordata; class Mammalia; order Carnivora; family Ursidae; genus Ailuropoda; species Ailuropoda melanoleuca. The sequence goes on from NC_048229.1 coordinate 75,809,980, forward strand.
GTTAAAGCAGCTAGTGTTAATTACCCTGACCAATGCACCTAATAAAAGTCTGGGCCTCAAATTCTGTGTGGAGTCACATATTAAGTGCACAATCCAGCACTCAGAGTAATTAAAAAGCGATTCTAATATTTACTTGTGTCTCTTGAAAAACACCAGTGGGAATACAATTCATAATTTTAGTGACTCCTCTCAAAATATGTTTTATCACCAGTACAGTCCTTCCTTGCCTAGATACTCTCATCTATCAACCCTTAGAAACTTCCCCCAACTCCCAGTCTGTGCAGAATTTGTCCTTTCCTCCCAGTCCTTTATAACATAGGTCATTTAGCTTCTTTCTTTGACTTCCCCTTCTGCCCTGTAGTCTCTTTTTTATCACAGAAGATCCTGAATCTCGTTGCCTAACACAAAGGTATGTGTAGGTCTTATGTAAAATTAAGGTAGGGAAATAGGAGGAATCCAGGGATATGGTTAGAACACAGGCGATGTGCTTGTGGTGGGCTGGCTTCCCTGGGATTTGCTGTCTGAGACAAAGCTGACATGTGACGTGTTTATTAGGGAGCAAACTTTGGATCAACACCTGTGGAAGGGAGAGGTCAGAAGCAGAATGGGCAGAGGGAAAGCCTCTCTGTGACACAGAAGCTCCGGAGCCTATACGGCCTATCAGACTTGTCCTGCTTTCACCAGATTGGCTCAGCCTTTATCCCCTGGCCTCCATCTGACATTGATGTGTGACTTTGGATGAGGCAATTCCTGAGAGGGCTGACAGCTGAAGGCTGCCTGCTGACAGTTTTCTCAGTAGCTGGAACAATGAATCCTGCCTTACAGGGAGTCCTGGGCATCTGGTCTTGTGTCCATCACTGTGCAGAGGGTCTGTGCATGCGTGAGAGGTGGGCTGCAGCTCTGACTCTGAGCTGTCTGCCGTTTCCGTGGTCATCACTAATGTATAGATTGCTGTCATTCCATCCATGCTCTCCACACCTTCTGTGCAATGCCCCGAGGCCCTAATACCATGCTACATTTGCCTCTTCCTTGAAGAACCATATCAAAATTCTCTTCTTCCAAGGGCCCTTGATGTCTGTGCTTCTGGGCCTGCTGCATGGGAGCTGCAGCTCCAGAAGTTTCTCCCTGGGCTCTCTGAGTTGCAGGACTATAGAGAAGTGTGTTGCTGGCCTTGCTGTAATACATTGATTTTTTATTATAATTAAAGAACAGGGTCATGACTGTAGTCATTGCAAGGGCTTATTTACGGTTCTGTCCCTCCTGATTGTTAGCTTCAGACAGTACTCCGGGGCCGTGGATAACTTGCTGGCCTTACAAGCTGATTCTTTTCCCTGATTATATGTAATTAGGGCCTGGGCAGCAATAGCCTTTTAATTTCTCTTTTCCCAGTGAGCCTTATTTTTCAATTCTTATGATGGCCCAGACCAGCCTTGTGTAAACTTGGGAGTAAAGCCTTGATGAATAGAAGAAGAAGGGAATACATGGTATAGGGCCTGGGGCATGCCTCTGCTTGGTTTGAAACCCAGCTCAGATGTGTGTGCTGCCTCTATGAACTTGGACCAGTTTCTTTTTCCTTTTTTTTTTTTTTTAAGATTTTATTTATTTGAAAGAGAGAGAAAGCAGACAAGCAGGGAGAGGGGCAGAGAGAGAGGAAGAAGCAGACTCCCTACTGAGCAGGGAGCCTGAAGCAATGCGGGAATTGATCCCGACCCTGAGATCATGACCTGAGCCAAAGGCAGCCACTTAACTGACTGAGTCACCCAGGTGCCCCTCAGGCCAGTTTCTTAATCCCTATATACCTCAATTTCCTTATCTGTAAAATATGGATAAACAATGCCTACTGAATACAGTTAAGGTGAGGAGAGAATCTCATATTATGCATTAAGCACCATGCCTGATATCTGAGCCATGTCTGTTGTGTGATTGTCATTATTGCTAGTTCTATTTATTCCTTTGAGAAAAGTGAAGCTCTGATTGCAATCAGTAATTCTGATTGGCTGACAGTAGCTTCTGCACACCTATTCCTTCACCAAGTCTTGGTTACAGACTTGGTTACAGACCTCCACCCCACTTCTAGTCGTCAGACCTCCACCCCACTTCTAGTCGTGATATTGTAGTGAAACCTTGCAACAATTCTAATTCCAACACCAACTGCAATGCTCCAGTGGGCTCACTGGAGCTCACTTGGTTCAGTTTGGTTTTTCTTACTTCTTGCTGATGCCACCCCTCATCAGCTCTGGACCTTCTGAGTCCTCCAGATAACTAATATTTGAGGGGAACAATGTAGACTCGGGCAAAGGTGCAAAATTATTCCAGGAGTAGTTTCTAGAAAGTTGCCAATATTTAATGAATGACCCTCTCTACCTCTTTCAGCCTTATTTCTCATTACCAAGTTTCTTCAACTCAATGCTCCAACTGTTGCATTTCCCTAACATTCCATGCTCAAAACCTCTGTGCATTTGTGAAGGCTTTTTCCCTCTGTCTTTAAATTTCCTCTTTTCATTCCCTTGTCTTCTCTTGGCTTATCTCTACATCCACCACACAGTTCAGGTCTTCCCTTGCTTAACACTCTTCTCCAAGATTGCCAAGTCTTCAGATTTCTATGGAAAATAGCCATATCTCATCATGCTCCATTCATTCTTTTTATTCTTGGTCCTGCTGCTTTTTTAAGCATCTCTTTTAACTGCCAACATTACAACTTAGACAGGGGTTATCCAGGACTCATGGGTATGAAGAGAAAAGAGGGTACTATTTCCTTGTGGCTGACGGTTTGATAATAGACCTCTGTGCCCCATGGTTTTATGTGTCAACTTTACATTTATAGAATATAAATTCTATCCATCCATCCAACAATAAAATGTTAATTGAGTGATACAAACCTGAGTCAGGGCAAAGGTGAATCCCTGCCTTCAATGAACTCAGAGCTGAACATAGAAGATAAAGTATAGGTACAAAAATTGTAGAATGAAGCAAAATTCAATCAGTATCATATGATCAAGGTTTTATGGAAAAACAAAATACCTTTTCTGTTGGAGTCATGAGGAAAGGAGTCTTTGATAGAGAATATGGTATTCTAGCTTGACCTGGAAGGAAGGGTAGGATGTCAACAGATAGCAGTAAAGATGGATTCTTACAGGCAAAAGAAGGACCAGGAGCAATGGTACCAGAATAATATTGGGGCATTTCATGTATCCACATGTAGCTTGAAGGAAGTAGTGGGGAGTGAGGGTAGATAGCTGGTTATCACGATAAAGGGCGAAGCTACATAAGTGTACACTACTTGTGATAGGACAAATGGAACTGTTGAAAGCTTCTGATGTCAGGGTGACATCAGCAGAGCTGTGCTTCAGGCAGCTTTATTTGGCAATGTTGTGCAACATTTATTTTAGGGAGATATCAGAAGTAGACTAAAGATTCTCAGGGAGAGAGTGAGATATCTGGCTGGCCCAACCTGCTGGCAATCGGCTCTGTAGGAGAGACGGGTATGAGGGTGTTCAAGAAGTCAGATGCATACAATTTAGATGCTGGGATTGAAGGAGCTTTTGAATGCAAGTAAACAGGGAGGTGGTAGGATTCTGAAAGAGCAGCCAGTTTTGGAGAAAGACATTGAGTTTTACTTTAGAGAAAAGCATTAGAAGTGTCAGCAAGAGCATTTAGATGGAGGATTCCAGCTTCAGTGGAAACTGGGCTAGAGCACAGGGGCATCAGCAGAGCTGGTGCCAGAGTTTGGATTAATTGCTCTAACAGTCTATAGGGAAGAACAGCAGAAAGATGGAAAGCTGATGGCTCTGTTCTTTGGTCTGTAGACTTCTTTTATCTTTCAAGGGTCCCATTAGCTAACTAACAGCTTTCCTGGCCTAAAGACAAAGTGAAAGCAATTGCTTGGATAAAGTGATTGAGGCATCCAGAAACATCCAGTGTGGAATAGCTACCTCCATCATGAGGCTAGAACATGGATTCAAGACGTTAACTTTACTAATCGCAGACTACTTCCCTTGATCACCCAATTAGTATATGGCAGCATCCCTCCTGTCCTCCTGCCCCAGGAAAGAAGATAAAGAACCAGAGTGTTATTTCAAAGCACATCTCTCCCTGAAGTCCTAAAGGGAAACAGACTCATCAGAGTTGTGTGACAACCCCAAGGTAGGAACATCAGATGAAAGCCAAACTAAGTCTTGAGGCATATAGAAGTCATAGATCACTCCATCTTCTCTGGAGACTGGATGAGACCATTGTCCCCGAGTCCTTGGGAGTTTACGGTTTTTTATTAAATCTAAGTGTTTCCTTTTGATGAAGTATTTTATGATAGGTATTGTAAATTACTCTAAGGAAACTTTTAGTCAGCAAGAATTTATGACATGATAAATTTGGGCAATGTCTTTTTAAGCGTCTCTATGAATGAACACTTTCAAAATTTCCCCAGGTTCTAGTCAAAGACAGAGCCTATTGGTGATTATTTTTGTACTTTCCCCGTCTCAAGTGACTTCTTTTATTAAGATTCCCAAGAATAAGACTTATGATTTATCCTGATGACATATTAACAGCCAGTCATACCAAATACATTTTTCTTTCTTATGTACCAGAAAGTATATTCTTGCTGTCAGCCTTTGGGGTACAATGAATTTCAAAAAGTTCTCTGGTGTTTTTCCTCAACATTGAACATTTCTTAGCTTTGTAAGTTATCAAAATAGTTCAAGGGTCTGGAGAGAGAAAGAAACAGAAATGAAGATAGATGGTGTCTTATTGACAAAACATAAGAAAAGATGAAAGTCATCCTGTGGCTTTCATTTATAAAATGATTGAATTCGGTCAATATTATGGTGAATCCCATTAAAGGATAAGAAGGAACATCCCCCCTCAAATTGCACTCAGCCAAAATCAGTTGGTTCAGTGGCCACACTTAAATATTACCAATATGAAAGAGAACTCATATTTTGCATTAAAAGTTGTTTTCAGGGTGGTGTCATTTGGGAAAGAAACACATAAAATTATTTGAATTTCACAGGGTCCTTTATTGTTTACCTCTTATGCTCCACTTCATAGATGTGTTTACAGCAGAAAAAGCAATCAAATCACTGGCCACTTCAGATTTTCCCAAGAGTAGATGAGTCATTCATGACTCATTAGAGGAGGAAAGCATCTTTCATCTATAGCTAAAGAAAAAAAAAACGCCTTTCTTCTTTCATATAACATAATTTGTCTTCATCCTCTGTATGCAATCCCTCGCATTTGAATTCAGAGGTCTTAAGAGCAAGTTAAAAATATACAACATGTCCTTTGGGTATTTTGTAAGTAACATCTCCACACAACCTGCTAAGAATTTCCATGTCTCTGTCAGATATCATTTTGACCTTGAAATTTTAATTTGGGTTTTTATAGATAGAAGCCAAAAATACACCAAGACAAAAAGATAAATAGTGAAACAACAGGGATTATGTATTTAGGTAGTATCCCCTTGATGCTTCTGTTCTATAAGGGGGGAGAAAAGGACATAAGGTAGAAATGCAAAAATGTGCAGTGGAATTTGGATTTATTCTCACATTTTTTGCTGTGCCCACCCCCGGACTGTTGATCTCTATAGAAGAAACTTCTGGATTTATGCACAGAAAGGTCCTGGCACAAATTCTTGACATAAAATTTCTGCTCTATTGATATTTAATGAGTAAATCAGATTATCCAAAATAGATTTTAATGGGTCAGAGTTTAAATTATAATTTTTTCTGAATGTAATACATACCTGAATAAGTAGATAAAGGACAATATGAGCTACTGTTTTTTCAGATGTCAAGGAGACCACAGTCAATTATTTGGCATCTTTTTCAAGGAAACTGGTAGAGGCGGTTGGGTCTCCAAAGTCACTGTGGTAGGCTAGAGTTCTAGAACTTGTTTGAATGAACTAGAACTGGTTTGAAAGCAGAGTTCATCTTGTTCAGCATATTTTGTTCAATATTCCTTGACCGTTCATTTATTATCTGTCACTCTTTAGTTCTACTCATTCAACAGCTTTGGCACCGAGTTGGTGCTTCTTCAAGATTATTCACTGAGTAAGTTCTATTTACATATTTCTATTGTAAGTCTGCTAAGCGTTCCCTGACCAATTTCTCTGCAGCTGGTACCTCCCCACAAACTTCTTTCTTCCTCACCACCTATAACACACATGGCATCTGACCCATTTTAGACCAGTGGGAAGCAGGTTTGTGAGTGGAGTGGACTGGGTCCTCAGGAACAATGACTGGGTGTATGGCACTGACGTGAGGTAGAGGGTCTCCCGTAAAGGTTGAAATGCAAACTCAAGGCAAGAATGGCCTTGGGAAACAAAACAGATAATGGAGCCAAATCCAACTCGAGGCTTAGAGTCCAAAATCAGAGCATGAAACAAGTATCATGTGGAGTCTAAATGACCCCTGACAGTCCTTTGAACTGCTCATAATTTTTTACGTATGTCACCTTCTTCAAACACACTGGGGGCTCACTTGATGTTTCCCACAAGTCATCCGTATCCAGTGTTCCCTTTGGGTCTCTCTCTCTCCCGCCACACTTCGCTCCCTCTATTCCCCCATGGTCAAGTTCATATATATCGTATGAATCGACTCTAGGATATAGACCCTGGGAACTAGGCTGTAGAGTCCAGAAATACTCAAAAAAGCCTAAGAAACAGTTAATTAGCAGTGGATCTGCAAAACAGGGTTAGGACCTGACCCCCTTTCCTAACCCCTCCCTGCCCTCCCTTGCACTCTCTCTTGCTCTCTCCCTGATCCCTCCCCCTCCATGACCTCCTTCGCCACATTCCCTCTCCCCTCTCCCTGACCCCTCTTCCTCTCTCCCTCCCTCCTTCCTTCCTTCCTTCCTTCCTTCCTTCCTTCCTTCCTTCCCATATTTATTTTGTGTCTACCCCTCCCAGGTACTCTTTTAGGCCCTGGGGATACAGCATCACAAAACAAAGATTTCTGCCTTCCTGGAGCTTTCAGATATTAAATAAAAGACATAAAAAAATAAGTAAATTAAATAGTATGTTAGATTCTTTTAAGTTTAGTGGATAAAAGAAAAGGCCAGCCAGGGTAATGGGGTGTGATAGTGCCCAAGGGCAAGGGGCACGTAATGGCATTAAGAAAAGGGTTAGGGCAGGTAACTGTGAGCCAAACCTTCAAAGAGGAAAGGGAGGTCACCGTGCAGATATATGAAGGAAAAGCAGGAAGAACCACAACCACAAAAGCCTTGGTAGGAGCTTGCCTGGAAAGTTCCAGGAATAGCAAAGAGGCCTGTATAGCTGGAACAAAATGAGTGAGAAAGGAGGATATAGGAGATGAAGTCAGAAAGATAAGATGGGTCCCCATTATGTAGACCCTTGACTGTCTGTCCAAGTGGAACAGAGCTGACAAGTTGCATGAACTGACTTACAGTTTTAAGGCATCTCTCTGGCTGCTCTTTGGAAGATGAAGATGAAGGCAGGTCAAGAGTGGCAGCAGGGAGACCAGTTGGGAAGCCACTACCATAATTGAGGAAAGAGGTGATGACTGCTGGGCCAGGGTGGAGCAGTGGTCCATACGTACCTGGTCTCTGTGGTCCTAAGCATACTGCGCTGACTTTATAATTCAGCCAGCATGTGCAGCATTGAAAAATAGCTGTCCAGAAACCCCAGCAATGTGGCTATGTGTCTCCCTTAGCCCTTCTATCCAAGGCCATGCAGTTAATGGTGGGAGTCAGAGTTTGGGTGAGAGCATGTCTTGGGCAATTTTGCTAATCCATTTCCTAGAGTTGTCTAAAAGAGAATATCTATACATTTATCAAATTTCTTCTAATGAACATATTAATGAATCATTAGTGTCATTGTTTGCTGGTCCAAGGATTACATGCTTTGTCCATTTACGTTTTTGGAATCTGGTAAACTAAATGTGTTTGAGATTCTGAGATTCTTTTCTGCCTAATTTATTTCATAAACTGCAAATGTAAATCATACAGCTCTCACATGCAATTTCAGTTGAGAGGGTAACGGTGATGTTGCTATAATTGAGACATTCTCACTTGGGGGGGTGCCTGAAGAACTACTGAGTTGGAATGCCGTTTCAATTTTTTTTAAGGGTGTTTCTAGTTTTAAAAATAATTTCCAGAGTGTCATTTTTGTAATTCTAATTTCAATTTATGGCCTAAACATTGCAATGAGCTTTGGGGGGTATTGCAGCTTGCTTTGGGTCTTTGTCTGCTAATGTTTCTCTTACTGCATCCATAGTAAAACAAGAACATTTTTTTAAAACTTACGACATAAGCATTTTCTGTGTCCCATGATGGGGCACCAAACCCTGCAGGGAAGCTCATTGTTGTTGTTGTTTTAGGGAGTGATCTTGTGGTGGGAGTAGTAGTTTTACATCTTTTCCACTTTTTTTTCTATGGCAAGCAGAACAAGATAGGGATCTGTGGATCCTGACTGGGAAATAGTGGAACTGGAAGGAATCTTAAAGATGACCTAGGCCTAGCCTTATATTTTGCAGATGGGAAAACTGAGGCTCAGGCTAGTAAGGTAACCTGATGAAGAACTAGTATTTACATTAAGTTTCCTGATCTTATTAAAATATGAATTATATCACACCTTATTATAGTCTATATCTGGCCATGTAAGGTGAGTGGCATGTAGGCTAATGGGATTCTTTGGGGATTTTATTATGAATTTATTATTTATTATTGTGAATTTTATCTTTGCTGCAGTATTCTGTCAAAAGATTAATTCTTCAGGTTTGATGGGACACATTCAGCTTGAAAAAGACAAAAGAGACAGGGTTTAAAACAACTTTTTTCTCCCCATAGTTAGGACACTAGACAGATGATGAACGGAATCATTTTCTCAAAGAGGAGATGCTCAGCTTTGTCTTTCTGAAGCTGAAGCAAGATGCTGTGTCTTGCTGTGCATTGTCATCCTGTAGAGATTGACAATCCTCCCTGGTAGGGAGCCACAGACTTAAAATTCCCCACTAGCAGGGAGAGTCACGCCCCTCTGTAATAGCCAGTAATGAAGGTAATGAAATAAGACTGCAGCTCAGACAACAGAGAAGTATCACTGGTGGCAATGGAGGTGTAAATATAACCTCATTAATGGTCATGCCAACAGCCACAGGCCACCGTGCATAATAGAGTGAACCCAAAGCTGGGGCCCTCAAGTGGGGTGCAAATTCTGGTGCTGCATGTTCTCTAGGTGATCTTGGACAAGATATTGGGCCTCTGTTACCTCATTTGTAAAATGGGAATGATATTGTGTACCTCGTCAGGTGAGAAGGCACTGATGTTCAGAGTCAGAGAGAGGGTTCTGTAGGACATCCCATGGAACCCTGTGGGGCCTGCTACTGAAAGTCTTCCTTGGCCTGGCATCTCTAAACCTCTGGTAGACAGTGCAGTGAGCTCCATGTGGAGCTAGGAACCCTGCTCAGGGCACTGACACCTCTGGTGAAATGAAGGGGTTGAGAGTCTGCTTTTGCAGCCATTCTTTTTTAGAAATATTGTATTTGATCAGCCATAGTCTGGGCGTGTAGCTCTGGTGGCAACTAAAATGGGAATTCCTGATAAATTAATCCCGTGGTACTTCAATGCAAAGCTCTCCCCATTCTCCATACCGTCCTGATGATGAGCATATTAGACAGTATTCAGAATCGCCTGTGACTTTCTCCTTTTTGGATTTCTCCAACGCCGTGGACTTCTGCCTCTGATTTCTGGGTGTATCCCAATGGCAAGATCTTGAGGGATCTGGTCACCTGTATGCCTTTTTATTCGGGGAAGGGGGCATTGCTACACTGAGACCCTAGTATAGGGGATGTTGTAACCAGCCTGGAGAACTACTGCAGCTTTGCTCACACACAATCCCTGACATCAGCCAGCTGCAGGAGTTTTCTCCTCTGAAGAGCATCATCTTGCCCAGTGCAGCCCGCATTCAGTGACTGGCTGATGTAGGAGATGTATAGGCCTGGCTTCCATACCATCTTGGGAAAACCGTGAAGAGCCATCCTGGCTTCACAGCAACCCCCCTCCCCCACCCTAGCCCAGCTGAGGGCTTCATTGAGCATTTCAGCTCAGTTTCCTCCCATACCCAATCTTGCTTCCATCCTGTCCCTGGCACAGGTGGCTATTTGGTAAGCACTACCTAAGAAGCCTACTGTATGCACGCGTCCTCCTCAGAGTCTGCTTCCCAGAGACCTCATACCATCATGCTATCTGTACAAAAGAGTGCGTATATGGATGAGCATCAAGAATGTTTTCGTTGCTCTTTTAGGTCTGCTTCTGAAAATCCCGCCTTGCCCCGCACATTCTCTTCCTTCCACAGTTTCTCATTGTTCTTATCCTTGTCAGGATTTGCTGGTCACTGAATTTTAAGTTATATCACTTTCTTTTGGGAGTGGTCTCTGTGTCCAGGGGCAGGAGTGAAGGCAGGGGAGTGGGGCTGGTGACCACACTGGGAATTTCCAGTCTTTTTTTTTTTAATAATAATTTTTTATTATGTTAGTCACCATCCAGTCTTTGAATCAGAACTTTGCAATTCAGATAGATAGTTTCAAAGAATTAAGTGTTTTCTTCCCATTTCCATATTTAACCCCTTTGCAACTAAATAGAGCAGGTTTCTCATGATAAACCATTTTCAAGTATTCAAAAGCCCAAGTCAGAAGTGAATTTTAATTTTTGTTTTGTGTGTGTGTGTGTGTAAATTTTATTTTTAAAAGAACAATCTGAAGTTACACCATCAGCCTGTTGGCAATGTTCTGTTTTAGATGGTGGAGTGGTAGGTCATATTTTTCTGATTGTTACTGTTTCTGTCCCCCTCCTCACCAAATTTCTAAATAAAGAACATGTATTACTTTTGTAAATGAAAAAAGTATATATATTTAAAGATTTAGTTATTTATTTTAGAGATAGAGATAGAGAGAGGGGGAGGGGAGAAGGGGAAGGGGAAGGGGCGGAGGGAGACAGAGGGAGAGAATCTCAAGGAGGCTCCCTGCTGAGCGCAGAGCCTAGCACAAGGCTTGATCCCAGGACCCTGAGATCCTGACCTGAGCAGAAATCAAGAGTTGGCTGCTTAACTGACTGAGCCACCCAGGCACCCCTCTCTATATTTTTAAAGTCACCCCCTTACTCTATCTTGTGCATGCCACTGGCAGGTATGGTAAGAAAGCCCTAAATGCTTCTGACCTTTCTGAAGTGAACATCCTGATGGGGCCTGGGGGTAGGACTGGAGGACTTTTCGGTCAAGGCAGAAGGCACCACTAGAGGACAGGGCATGTTTCATGCTCTAGCTTGTAATTTCAGAACACTGACTTTTTTCAGCACAAATTACAGAAAAGAAGATGTGAGCAACTCAGGCTCAGTTGGGAAATTTCCTCTCTTTTTACAGATGTTCATTAACATAACAAAACATTAGTGAATGTTTAGCCTGTACCCTTGTCTGTTCTAAGCAGAGACTGAATGAAAATATGTCAGAAGTAAGCCAACTAGACTAGGAAAGGCATTTTCATACAGGAAAAAAAAAAGTGAAATATGCGGTCACCAAAGAAGGGCCACCATGTTTTATTTTGTAATTATGAAAATTTGTCTCTTTTGACAAGTGAAATGAATTTAGGCACTCAGGCATGGGGAGAAAGTTGAATTGTCTGAAAATTAAATCAAAGTAAAAATGAAAAATACAAATGGTTGTTTCATATTTGCTAACATAGGAATCATCTTTTAGATCTGACATTTTGAAGCAATCCCTGGGAAACTTGATAGCTCATACCTCTGAGTAAATTATGGTCCCGAGCAGTGTGGAAATAATTGAGAATGTTTGTTGTTTTTAAATAAATGTAATAAATCTGGGATGGCGTTAGTGGTCTACGATATAGAGAGTACCGTTTTATACCCTGAGATGTGTAATGTGCTAAGATCTGTGTCACAGGGAGCATATTTATGTAGACACAGTGGATGTGGCAGGACCTGGATGCTCACACGTGTACATTTAGAAAGCAGCATGATGTTGACCGAAGACGAGCGCCATCCAACAAACAGATCACATCTGGCTCCACCATATCCTAGAAGTGGGGCTCAGGGCAAGTCATTTCCTTTCACAAGGGGGAACCTTGGTGAAACTGTGCCTTCCGGGGGTGCTGGGAAGATGATAAGCACTCATGCCATTATTGCTAGTACAGTGGGTGTGAAAACACCTTCAGCTACAGTGCCTGGCATTGAGAAGGGCCTTGCTGAATGGTAGTCAAAAATTAATCTGAGCGCTTTTCGTAATCTGTATGTGTGTTTACTGTGTGTGCTTTGTGCGTATGTGTGTACTTGGTGTGCAATTTGTGTGCATGTGTATATACATACTTTGTATATGTGTACTTTGTGTATGTGTGCTTTATGTATATGTATGTTTGCACTTTGCATGTGTTTTTATATGTGCATGCATGTGCATGGATAATTTGTGTGTCTGCATATGCTCTGTGTGTGTATTCTGTGTGTGTTTTGTGTGTGTGTACTTTGGTTTGGGCATCTTTGTGGAATGAGGCACCTTCTAGGACCAGCACTGAATTATTCTTGTACCCTTGTAAGCCTGCAGATCCACTGAGGAGAGCTCAAGAAATGGTGCTTTGGTTTTCAAATGAGCAACTGAACGGGCTACCTCAGTTTCCATGTATCCTTAAATACATTTAAATACACTATATTATTTTAAATACACTATATACTCTTAAATATATATGTATATTATATATATATATATAGTGTGAGTATGTTTTAGCCACTACCCAGTAAAGTTTTGGGTATCTTACATCATTTAAGAACGGATGAGCCCACAAAATGGTGTCTTATGGGCAACTAATGAGGTTAGGAGTCTTGAATTTTTTAGTTAGTTCCATGGAAAAGGGTGTTTATTCAAGACAAGGAGGCCCTTTGACCAAACTTGAGTAAAGGGGATTCATGATTAGAAACTGAGAGTATGAGACTAAATAGAGAAAACTAGTTCTAAGTCCTTTCCATCCCTGTCTGCTTGTCTCTCCTCTTCCTCCTGTTTTCCCCTTCTCTCTGGGTAAATGTGGTCTCTTGGCTTTCCACGTCTACCCCAACTGTCTTGACTGTTCCGATTTTTCACTTTAAGCTGAATCTTTCTGCTCACTTAGTACACACGGGTGCCCAAATGATCACTTGGCTTGACCTCCTCTGACATCATTATTCCCTGTTCTCATCCATTTTTTTTCCTTCCCAGAAGTTTCACCTTCCATAGCTACCTCATTTGTCTGTGTGTTTGCTGGTGTGTTATTCATCTTCCCCACTGGACCTACGCTTCATAAGAGTAGGTGGTATATCTGTCTGGTCTACTCAGCCTCAGAGCCTCCCGTGGTGCCTGGCACGCAGGAGTTGCTAAATAAGTAACTGCTAAGTGAATGAATGGATCAAAAGCAGCCTCAGACCTACACCCTGTGTGACTCTTGTGATGATCTTTCATTTTGACCCAGCCAGCATTCCTATCACATTTTTCTAGCAATAACCCCCCACCCTATACCCCATTTTCCTTTGGCTCCTGGCCCAGTTAATCGGCACATTCCATCCTCTAGCCACAATAATAACCAGTTTAGGGTTGCACTTGGGACCTGCAGTGATCCAGTGAGATTTAATTCTAACTTTTACTGGAACTATTAGGAAAAGCGTGGCTAAGTTGTGAGTCTGTGTTTCCAGGGCTTCTGGCATCCTTTTTGCTGTGCAAGGATGAAGTCAGCACAGAAGATAGCATATGCAAAAAAGTAGAGGGAAACCAATTCCTGATGATCCTGATGAAATTGTTTGAGCCCACGGATCCAGCCTTACCTGGAGGAGTTGCCTCTGGACTTCTCTGTTGCATAAGCCAAAGTATTCATCCTTCTTCTCCCCAGTTATTTCTTTTTAGTAAGCCCAGCAGACTTGGGGCCCCCATTCTAAATCTCCACCTTTTTCATCCTGAATTCACGTGATAGAAAGGCAGGCAGCTGAGAACAAAGATTCCTTGGGATGAGCTGGGGTCCAGCCCAAGTTTCTGAGAGCCTCTGGGGACACTTCTCCTAAGTTCCTACTAGAGAGACCTGGTAGGGTAGGTTTTATTTTGTTCAGATAATGTTGCTAAGAATACATTTTTTAAAGATTTTGTTTATTTATTTGAGAGAGAGGGAGAGAATGAGCACGAGGCAGGGTAGGGGCAGAAGCAGAGGCAGACAGACGGACCAACTCCCAGCTGAGCACAGAGCCTGACACAGGACTTGATTCCAGGACCCCGAGATCATGACCTGAGCCGAAGTCAGATGCTTAACTGACTGAGCCACCCAGGACCCCCACTAAGAAAAAATTTTAAAAATAAGTTTGAGTTGAGCTTATGTTACTTTCAGATGGAGCATCCTAACTACAAATGCCTTCCAGGGAAGAGTTTACTGAGAGTTCAGTTGGTCATGATGGATGCCAGTCCTTTATAAGGCATCCACCCTGGTCCCAGCAGCTGTGGTCCGAAGGTCAGCATCATGTGGCCTGTTCCATGCTCAGCAGAACATGGGAGAATCTTCTTTCAGGAGGTGCGGTAGCATAAAGGGCAGAAGAAACGATAGGCTTTTCTAGTATAACTGACAGCATCAGCTTATGAGACATTTTGAGGCTGAGCTGGAGGTGCAGGAAGAAGTGGTGAAATCTGTGGGTTTTTGGTTGAACTCTCAGGGAGATCCTGGAAGAACCGTGGAGCCTTCCTGGGTATGGAGGCAGGAAAGGGGAATCTTATGGCTGAACTCTTCTCCAGGTTCCTGTAGGTAAAAGAGAGTTGTATATCTTCCCATAGCAGAGGACTCGGCATCTTTTCTTTGTCAAGTCTTATTTCCTTCTTGGTGTTTCCAAGTCTTTGGTGCATTTGACAGTTTCTGTTGTGTAGCCCCTAACTTGGGCTCTATGCATGGATAGTCCAGCAGTAGTAACCCTCCACTGAGACCCTAATTTCCCCCTTCTGAATTTCACTTACAGAAAGTGTTCCTGTAGCACATAGCTGAAAACAGGGCCTCCCTTAGGGTGGCACCAAGCCCAAGGGTCTGAGACGTTGGAGAGACAGCCCATTCTGCTAAGGATACAATAGGGAGGACTATTCAGGGGGTGTGAGATGGGGAGAGGTCCCTGACAGGTCATTGAAGCTTTTGTGTAAAAGACAGAAAGGGCTCCTATGCCAGGGGAGATGGAGTCTCTTTGGAGGAGTACGGTGCTGGAGAGACCAAGCCAACCAGAGCCTCCACTGCCCTTCTAGAGGAGAGCAGAAGGAGGGAGCACTAACCTTTGATGGCTGGCAGCCTGATGGAAGCCCAGCCCTGCCCCCACCCGCTCACTATGCAGCTAGAGGCATGTCCCCCTGTGTCTCTTCAACTCAGTTTCATTCTTGGTAGATAAAATGGGTGTGAGAAGACATATATGGCAGGCCTTTTAAAATTTTAGATGAGAAAAGTATGTCAAGTGTTGTGTGGGGCTCCTGATAGACAGGATGGGGTTGGCCAAGGCATTGCTGCTCTTCTGATTTCTCTCTCTGCTTTCTTTGCATTGAGTGTATGTACTTGGGCCCAGCAGTGCCCAGGAAGATCACCTTTTTTATTATTTATTTATTTATTTATTTATTTATTTATTGGCACTTGGTACAGTACCTAACTAATGACATGTGCTTAGTATATATTTGAGTTCCTTCCTTTATGGACTCCATGAGTTTCTATTGAACATGTCCTCTCTGCTGTGATCTGCATTAGGCATAGTTGATACATCAGGGACAAGGCAGATGTCATCCCTACCCTCATGATTTAGCCAATACCGGGAGCTGCCCCTTGCTCATTTCTGCCTTGGTTCATGCCCTCTTTTTCCTTCCAGCTGTACTATGAAATAGGTATTATTATCCCCACCTTAAAGAAAAGCAGCTGTGACTCAGGACAATGTGAACACTTGGATATATGAGGGAAGAAAACAGAAGGGATACTGGGCAAAGAGAGGCCTCTAAGACTCTTACCTGTGAACAGAATCTGGGCTAGGTCGTCTTGTATAGGCTAGAGCAGGCTTGAACTTCTCAGATCGAGGGGACGGGATAGTATGGTTCAGTGAAGTGGCTGAGTTCTCTTTTCTGATTCTGGTGTGTGGGTGTGTGTGTGAGAGAGAGAGAGAGACAGAGAGAGAAAGAAAGAGACATAGAGACAGAGAGACAGAGACACAGAAAGAAACAGAGACAGAGAGAGACACAGAGAGTGAGAGTGAGAGACAGAGAAAGAGGGACAGAGAGAGACACAAAGGGACCGAGATGACCAGAGAGACACAGAGGAAGACAGAGTGCAGAGCTGTACACCGAGAGGATGGGTCCCAGTGGAAGTACTTGCTGAGTTCACATGGTTGCTAAAGCAGAGCCTTCTACTTGTTAGAAGAAAAGCTATGAACAACTGTTAGGTCAGGAA
Organism: Ailuropoda melanoleuca; assembly: GCF_002007445.2. Taxonomy (NCBI): domain Eukaryota; kingdom Metazoa; phylum Chordata; class Mammalia; order Carnivora; family Ursidae; genus Ailuropoda; species Ailuropoda melanoleuca. The sequence goes on from NC_048229.1 coordinate 75,826,398, forward strand.
GGTGCTACAGGACACCCCTGCAGTGCCTGAGTTCCTCAGGAGAGGATTCTCAGCTTGGCTGGGGAGGGCCTGAGCTGCTGTAGCCAGCCAGACCAGCAGGGGGCAGTGCATGGGGCTGTGTGGAAACTGGGCTGAGTACTGACCATTGGACACTTTCATTCTATCACCGTGAAGGTCTGTGGGACATTGGAATGACAGACATCTGTCTAGTAAACTCCTACCTAAGAGGCAATTTCGGGTGGATGATCTCAGCTTACCTCATTTAATTGAAAGGAAAAATCAAAGAGTTGTTGCAAGCCCAGGCAGGCAGACCTGGGTTTGTACCCTGACTGCTACTTAGTAATGTGACTATGGGCAATTGATTTATGGCTCCCTAAACCTCAGTTTCCTCATCTGGAGGACCAGGACAGTGGTTTGGCAGTTCACTAAACACAGCAGGGTCTGTGATGTGTTTAGCACAGTCAGGTCCAGGGCGTGTGCTGTGCGTGCTAGCCCTTCCCAAGCCCACTGTGCGTGGGGGCAGTGTGATCCCCACTGTCACTAGTGAGGAAACGGAGGCTCAGAGGGCTTTGATATTTACTACGCTTCTGTGGGGTGGGGGGTGGGGTCCTCACAGATGCTGGGGAACACCAGAATCCAGAGCCTTCTCATCTGACTCCAAAGCCCTCTCTGTGATGGATTATTGATTTTTCTTCTCTTTTAATAACACTGGTTTGTTGTACAGAGTGGCCTGGGAGTTTGCAAGTTAGGGAGTTGGTTGCAGCACGCTGTATTGCTCCTGGGCACTGTCATTACCTTCTTGGGTTTTGGGGAAGGTCTTTCACACTAACAGAATGCCCCCCTCCCCACCAGGACCCTGGTCCTGGGGAACACTGTTGTCTGACACAGAATGCTACTTTTGTTTTATAAAAACATGTTTTAAAATTAGACTAACAAAGCCTGTGCGTGTTAAAAAAAAAAAACCCAAAACAACCAAACAGAATAAGAGGGTACAGAGTCAAAAGGCAGTGTCTCTTCTAGTCAGACTCCCAGGTTCCTCTTCCAGGGGCAACCATGGAAGTTGTGGCAGCTTCCTGCTTTTAAAATTTTCAAATTTTTCTACCCATTTGCAAGTATTTGTGCCTTTGTGTTTACCTGTGTGTGTGTCTACCTACCCTTCATTAATACCAATGGGTTAACTATAACACATACACACATACACACACAGCCTGCCCTTTTGTGTCTCTCAGTTAGTTGTCTTAGAGAATATTCTATATCAACTCCATTACATCTAGCTCATTCTTTATTCATCTCATTGCGTGAATTCTTTTTTCATGGTTTTATCATGTTCTACTCTATGTACGTACCAAATTATTTACTATTTATTTACTCTTTATTGTTGGGTGACATCTACCCTCACCTCAGTTTTTGCTATTATAAACTATACTACAGGTAACCTAGTTAGACATACGGCATTGAACACATTTGAGAACATAGCTGGAGGATGAAGCTGTGGAAATGCACTCCTCATTGGAAGGCAGGTGTATTTATAGCTCCCACCTCAGAGGATGCACAGGATATACTCTCAACCCGCAGTGTGGAAAGAAAGACCCTCAACGTTACCTCTGTGTATTAACAAACTTGTTGATATCCATTAATCAAACGGGTGAAAAATGGAATCCCGTCGTTTTGATTTGCATTTCTTTAACATTGAATGAGGTGGTGTTGTGCTTTTAGTAAGTGACTTAGTTATTAGCTAATTATTAAACTGTTACATTAATTGGTTATAATGATGTCTGTATAATTTGTTGAAACACTTGTACTGAGTCCCAGCCCAGATAGGCTCAAGGGGGTAGGACATGGGCTGATTGATGGCTTTCTCATAACTTAATTCACCAGGTCAGTTAGAAAGGCTGAACTGAATTTCTTCTAAGGCAGGCTGTATGAGCCTTGCCTTTTAGAGCAAGAGCTGGCAAACTTGTCTTTTAAAGGGCTGGGTAGTAATTATTTTAGGCATTGTGGACCAGATGGTTTCTCTCAGAACTTCTCAACTTTGCCACTGTACTTCAAAAGCAGACAAAACCAATATGTAAATAAATGGGTATGGCTGTGTCCCAATACGATTTTATTTAAAAAAACAAAGTCATGGAGCTGTATTTGGCCTGTGGGTTGTGGTTTTCAAAACCGCGTTCTACACTGTGCATGAGTCCATGTCTGGAGACAAGATCAATGCCTCAATTTGCTGATTCCAATGGCCTAAGTCTTATATATCTGAAACATGTTGGTTACAGGTGTTAATATACAATGTACCTGAAGAAATGAATAAATGCAAGTCTATGCAGGCACTTGGATATTCAAGATACTAGGCTTTAAGACCATGTCTCCCCAGAGAGTGACTGAGGCTGGGAGTTCTAAAGTTTTCCCAATTCCATTCATATCTTACCCTCTTAATTGCTAATATAACATCTCCTTGCCCTAAATACACATTAACTAATTGAATTTGCCCTGCACTGGCCACCCTTATGACAAGTCTAAAACTATTGTTTAGGAATTGAAGAACAGTCCTGCTACTCCTGGGGGTCAAACAAAACTGCTCAGGAAGGGAACTCAGGGCTGAGGGAGGCACTGCGCAGTGGCACGAGGAAGGTAAGTACTTTTGGCCAAAACATGAAATAAACACTCCTGGTTCTCTGGGGTGAAGGTTACAGAGGGTGTGAAGGGTAAATGGGGGGTTTGGAGGAGGCAGGAAGCAGCAGCAGGCTCTGAGCAGAGAGTGGCAGCCCGGGCAGGAGCTGAGTGGGGCTCGGTGGGTTCCCAGGAGAAACCAGACTTGAGGAGACCTTAGAAGGGGACTTTGGTTAAATGTGTCATGGGCACATATGATTTGAACAAGGGCTCTGATTCGCTCATCTGGTTTGTTGCCTGTGGACCCTGTGCCTCCGTCAGGGCCTAGAACATAACGGGGCTTAGTTAATGTTTGTTGGATGAATGAATGAATGGAGGTAATGAATACTGCAAAAGGACTTTTTATAGTCACTGTGACAGTTATACATTTACATATCAAGTCATGTGAATAGTACCTGTCACGTAACAAGTACACAATGTGTGGTGGCTGTTAATGCCATCAGCTATTATCATAGTGGTTTTCAAACGCAAAGTTAAATAATAACTATGAGAGCAACAGCTGTGTGCTGATGGTGTATACTCTACAAGTTCCAGTTCCAAGGACTTTACATGAATTCCCATGTTTAATTTTTATAATACGTCAGGTAGTACACAATGAGTACTGCCATTATTCCATTTTACAGATGAGAAAATGGAGTCACAGAAAGATTAACTAATTTATGTAAAACTCGACAGCTAGATGTAAAGTGAAAGTATACCTCTGCTGTTTGGGGCAGTGGCTCTCAAACTCCAGCGAGCACCAGACCCCCCTGGAGGGTGTGTTAAAACACTGATTGCTGGGTCCCACTCCTACAGTTTTGATTCAGTGGGTCTGGGGAAAGGCCCAAGAATCTGCATTTCTTTTTTTTTTTAATAATATTTTTTTATTATGTTAGTCACCATACAGTACATCCCTGGTTTTTGTTGTATAGTTCCATGATTCATTACTTGCGTATAACACCCAGCGCACCATGCAATATGTGCCCTCCTTAATACCCATCACCAGCCTATCCCATTCCCTCACCTCCCTCCCCTCTGAAGCCCTCAGTTTGTTTCCCAGATAATGCTAAGTGAAATAAGTCAAAAGAAGAATCTGCATTTCTAAAAAATTCCCCTTTGATGCTGATATTGCTATCCTTTGATAACTGCTGTTTAAGAGAATTTTGTGACTTTTTTTTTTAAGGTGATCCCAGGGAAGGCCAATTTAGTTAATTTCTGGCTCTTCTTGAGCCCCCCAAGACCCTTTTCAGTCCTTTAGTGGTGCTGCCCCTCCTTCTCCTTCACCCTTCCTCACCTCTAGGGCTCCAGCCAATTCAGCCAGCATGGCCGCAAAATGAACCCCAGGGGACAGACATGGAGTTGCTTGGAGAAGTGCTATGTCTTTTCTCTGGGGAGTACGAGAGGTTGAGTTCAAGGTCCAGGCTCTATCTCAGAAATGATGCCCCAAAGTCTTACTGCTGGCGGCTGGAGTGTGCTTGGGCCCTGCCTGAAACACAAGCACAACTCTTCTCTAGTTTTAGTGTCTTACCCCTTGCAAGTGCTAAAGTACCCCATAAACAAAATACATCTGGTGTTTGACTCATGGAAAATATTTCTCTATGGTTGAAAAGAAGTGTGTGGACAGTCTGACTCCATTAATTTCCACTGGAGTGACTCTGAACCATCTGCTCAGGCTCTGCTGCAGGGAGAGGTGGGGGGACGGGCCACACAGCAGCCAGCCTGGGAAGTGCAGCGTTGGCTCCATGGGGCTGTGCGGAGGTGCCCATGTCACTAGTGTCCCTCAGAGGCTGGAGAAGGTTTCCCAACACTGCTCTGTGCACTCTGGACCTGTGGAGTGCTCCAGTCCTGGTAGAGATGGCCTGGACTCCAGTGCCTGCTTCTCCCTGACTGGGGATCCACTGGGTGTACTGCTGTGGCCAGGATCCCTGTGATGTCCCCATGAGCACCAGTACAACAGATACTTCCTGGTACCTCCAAACAGCTTTTCTGGTGTAGTTCAGGGCTCTCCCTTCAAGGCTGAAAGGAAGTGAGAGGGGGTTCCTCTGGGGGACCTCTGAGACCTGCTATTTGGAGAGAACAAGACCTTGGTGGCAGAGAGGCCCCCCCTCTTGTGCCACAGGGGCCACCAAGGGCAGGCTGGCCTTTGAAGTAGCACAGATTTGGGTTCAAACCTGACTTTTCCTCACCATGATCATACGTCCTTTGCCAAGTTATTATTAACGTCCCTTACTTTTGTATCATCTTCTTTAAAACAGAAACTTTTCCTAGCTAAGGTGACAGTCAGTTGCATATCAAGTCACTTGAACAGTGCCTGGCACATAGAAGGTGCTAGAAGGATGATGGCTGTTAATATTATCAGTATGAATTCTATGATGGCCCATGGTGACTGCCCGCACTGTCCATCCCACTTGCCCCCCAGCATGCATAGCTAGTATAATCACCTCTCCTTGAGTGAGGGCAGAATAGGTAAATATGATGATATCATATGATTTTGAGTTAATCCAGAAGGAGATTATCTAAGTGGACGTGAATTAATTGGGCAAGTTCTTAAATGGGACTGGACCCTTTTTGAAACTAGAAAAGCTGGAAATGTGAGAGAGTCAGTGAAGGGGGCCACATGTGTAAGGATCTGACAACTACCCACAGCCAATGACTAGCAAGACATTGGGGACTCAGTTGTACCTCCACAAGGAAATGAATTCTGATCATAACCTGAGAGAGCTTGGAAGCAATCTTACCCTTGTCAAGACNGAGCACCAGACCCCCCTGGAGGGTGTGTTAAAACACTGATTGCTGGGTCCCACTCCTACAGTTTTGATTCAGTGGGTCTGGGGAAAGGCCCAAGAATCTGCATTTCTTTTTTTTTTTAATAATATTTTTTTATTATGTTAGTCACCATACAGTACATCCCTGGTTTTTGTTGTATAGTTCCATGATTCATTACTTGCGTATAACACCCAGCGCACCATGCAATATGTGCCCTCCTTAATACCCATCACCAGCCTATCCCATTCCCTCACCTCCCTCCCCTCTGAAGCCCTCAGTTTGTTTCCCAGATAATGCTAAGTGAAATAAGTCAAAAGAAGAATCTGCATTTCTAAAAAATTCCCCTTTGATGCTGATATTGCTATCCTTTGATAACTGCTGTTTAAGAGAATTTTGTGACTTTTTTTTTTAAGGTGATCCCAGGGAAGGCCAATTTAGTTAATTTCTGGCTCTTCTTGAGCCCCCCAAGACCCTTTTCAGTCCTTTAGTGGTGCTGCCCCTCCTTCTCCTTCACCCTTCCTCACCTCTAGGGCTCCAGCCAATTCAGCCAGCATGGCCGCAAAATGAACCCCAGGGGACAGACATGGAGTTGCTTGGAGAAGTGCTATGTCTTTTCTCTGGGGAGTACGAGAGGTTGAGTTCAAGGTCCAGGCTCTATCTCAGAAATGATGCCCCAAAGTCTTACTGCTGGCGGCTGGAGTGTGCTTGGGCCCTGCCTGAAACACAAGCACAACTCTTCTCTAGTTTTAGTGTCTTACCCCTTGCAAGTGCTAAAGTACCCCATAAACAAAATACATCTGGTGTTTGACTCATGGAAAATATTTCTCTATGGTTGAAAAGAAGTGTGTGGACAGTCTGACTCCATTAATTTCCACTGGAGTGACTCTGAACCATCTGCTCAGGCTCTGCTGCAGGGAGAGGTGGGGGGACGGGCCACACAGCAGCCAGCCTGGGAAGTGCAGCGTTGGCTCCATGGGGCTGTGCGGAGGTGCCCATGTCACTAGTGTCCCTCAGAGGCTGGAGAAGGTTTCCCAACACTGCTCTGTGCACTCTGGACCTGTGGAGTGCTCCAGTCCTGGTAGAGATGGCCTGGACTCCAGTGCCTGCTTCTCCCTGACTGGGGATCCACTGGGTGTACTGCTGTGGCCAGGATCCCTGTGATGTCCCCATGAGCACCAGTACAACAGATACTTCCTGGTACCTCCAAACAGCTTTTCTGGTGTAGTTCAGGGCTCTCCCTTCAAGGCTGAAAGGAAGTGAGAGGGGGTTCCTCTGGGGGACCTCTGAGACCTGCTATTTGGAGAGAACAAGACCTTGGTGGCAGAGAGGCCCCCCCTCTTGTGCCACAGGGGCCACCAAGGGCAGGCTGGCCTTTGAAGTAGCACAGATTTGGGTTCAAACCTGACTTTTCCTCACCATGATCATACGTCCTTTGCCAAGTTATTATTAACGTCCCTTACTTTTGTATCATCTTCTTTAAAACAGAAACTTTTCCTAGCTAAGGTGACAGTCAGTTGCATATCAAGTCACTTGAACAGTGCCTGGCACATAGAAGGTGCTAGAAGGATGATGGCTGTTAATATTATCAGTATGAATTCTATGATGGCCCATGGTGACTGCCCGCACTGTCCATCCCACTTGCCCCCCAGCATGCATAGCTAGTATAATCACCTCTCCTTGAGTGAGGGCAGAATAGGTAAATATGATGATATCATATGATTTTGAGTTAATCCAGAAGGAGATTATCTAAGTGGACGTGAATTAATTGGGCAAGTTCTTAAATGGGACTGGACCCTTTTTGAAACTAGAAAAGCTGGAAATGTGAGAGAGTCAGTGAAGGGGGCCACATGGTAAGGATCTGACAACTACCCACAGCCAATGACCAGCAAGACATTGGGGACTCAGTTGTACCTCCACAAGGAAATGAATTCTGATCATAACCTGAGAAAGCTTGGAAGCAATCTTACCCTTGTCAAGACATCAGATGAGAACACAGCCTAGCTGACATCTTGATTTCAGTTTTGTAGGACCCTGATCAGAGGACTTGGTTAAAACATGCCCAGCTCCTGACCCACAGAAACTATGTAAGAAATGTGTGCTGTGTTAAGCCACTAAGTGATAGTAAAAATAGTAGAAAATGAGCCCAGAGATAACATCTGCCTCTAAGATTATGAGAAATAAATGCAATGATTTGTATAGAGCATGCAAGGTACTTGATGGTAGTACCTGTGGGTTTCAGATCATCTCCCCAGTGAAGTAGTCCGGCTTTCCCTCCCGGATCAGGAACTTGCTCCAAATGCCCGTGAGCTGGAATCCTGCTGAGCTCCTGCTCAGCTCCTGCTCATCCCCTTAGGTGTTAACTCATGTCTTGCCATGGTCTTGATGCCCAACCCTGCCCTTGGGCAGCCTGAATGTTGACCACTGTCTGTATCGCCTCTTTGACCCTACATTTTTGCTGGAAGCATTTTTCCATCTGTTCTTATAAGGGTGGCTCATCTTTTAGGTCTCAGCTCAAATGTCACCACCTCTTAAGAGCCTTTCCTGACCATTCAGCTGAGCTCTTCTTCCTCCGTCACCATTCTTGGAGTCCCTGTTCATTTCCTTACAGCACTTTCTCAGTTCTGTCTGGTTTTTTGTCCATTTTGCTCTGGTAGCCTCTTGGGTCTATGAGACCAGATGCATGTTAGTTTTGTTTACTGCTGATCCTGTTGCCAGCATGGTGTGAAGCATGAGCAGGGGCTCAGTCTACACATATGTGCAGTGCATATGTGTACAGGTGTGAGTGTGAGGAGCACCACCACACCCAGCCCATACTGACCTCCAACCCTTGTCAGATTGCCTGAGGCCCCTGTCCTCACCTCTCTGGACACACCAATTGATTCGAAAGAGACTTCTTTTTATTTTTACTTCTGTTTACCCCCCCTTTCTTCTTCCCTTTCTTCTCCTACTGCTCTTCCTACTTCTTATGGGGTAAACAGAAGGGGAATGAACCATGAGAGACTATGGACTCTGGGAAACAAACTGAGGGCTTCAGAGGGGAGGGGGTAGGGGAATGGGATAGACTGGTGATGGGTGGTAAGGAGGGCACGTATTGCATGGTGCACTGGGTGTTATACGCAAGTAATGAATCATGGAACTTTACATCAAAAACCAGAGATGTACTGTATGGTGACTAACATAATACAATAAAAAATATTATTATAAAAAAAATAAAGAGACGTCTTGTGGTATTGGCCTGCATCCAGGCAGCTGGCATTCCTCATCCACACAGCAGGGGGCATTCTTCATCTCAGTTCCTGTCCAAGCCTTCTCTGTGTAGCTGAGTCCTGTTCCTCAGACTCCGACCACTCCTCTCTCCAGATACTATGATGCAGCCTAAATACATTCAGGTACTTATATACATTTCATGAGGATACAAGTCTAGAGTGAATCCTGGGACCTTGAGTGATGGAGAGGAACAGATTAGGCTCTGCTATGATACAGACGTGCTATTTAAATCTAATCTCTGCTGTTGACTAGCTTTCTGACATCAGTAGTAAGACATTTCCCTGAGCCTCAGTTTCCTCATGTGTTTAACAAGACATTTATGTACCCATGAAATGGTGGTTGTGAGGGGGATATGGGATATGTGCAGAGCATGTAGCTCAGGACTGGAACTTGAAAGATGTTCCAACATATTAGTATTCTCCCCAGCTTCTGCTTTTAAAAGTAGAAATTTTTTATGGCAAAAAAAGACCAAGTGCAGTGCAGTGCGAGTGACAGGTGAGGAGAGACAAGTGATTGTGGGACCAAGATGTGGATACTCAGGTCAATGCCTGGGAATCTGGGCAGTGGGACAATTCTGGTCCACATTTCTGCTTTGCACTTCCTCAGGCAGGATTCTCCTTCCTGTGGAGCATGTTATCACCAATGGGACCATTTCCGTATTCATCCAAGGCTCCTGATTAGAGGCTCATGAATATTCAAGTTCTTGTCTCCCCTTATTTGCCTATTAGCATTCTGTCTCTAGGCTTATTTTGCGGTTTTTCTCTATTGCACATTTGTTCAGTGATTCACACTTCATCGTCCGATGTGACCGGTTTCAAGACAATCCCAACTATTACCAGTTCGCGGAAAGCCTAGGTCTCCTCCCTGCTCTGGCTGCCAGCTTTCCCTTGCTCTTTCCGCTCCCAAAGATGGGTGGGTGGTGGAACAGCCTGCGGAGTGCCACTTTGGGAACTCGCTTCTGCATTTTAAAAATTCATTTTGATAATAATAATTCAGTACATGTGTCTATCACTTCAAATTTTACAAAGAGATTTCATATCATTCTGTTTTACAGTCTGGCTTTTCTGCAAATGCAAAATGCTAACATTCTTTTCTGTATTGGGGCCATGTTTCTTTTCCTTCTGAATATTTAACAACAAGATATGAACAAAATAGAATCTGTTTTAAAGCCCAGCTGTACAGTGATTTCTCACAATGGCACAGTGTAGAAGGGGATTTGTCCTACTCTCTCCATGTGCTGGTTGGAGCTTTGTTTGAAGTATGTTCAGCTCTGTAGGAGATACAAAGTGTATTAGTTTCCTATGGCTGCTGTAACAAATTACCACGGACTTGGTGGCTTAGAAAAACACACATTTATCCTCTTATTGTTCCAGAAGTCAGAAGTCTAAAATGGGTCAGCAGGACTATGTTCCTTCTGGAGATTCTAAGGTAAAATCTTTTTCCTTGTCTTTTCAGCTTCTAAAAGTGACCTGCATTCCTTGGTTGACAGCCCCTTTCTCCATCTTCAAAGCCAGCATCTTCAAATTTTCATCTCTGTCTGACTTCAGCTTCTGTTGTCTCATCTCCTCTGACCTGTACCCTCCCTCTTATAAGGATCTGGTGATGACATCGCACCTGCCCAAATAATCCAGGATAATCTCCCTATCTTGAGATCCTTAATTTAATCATAACTTTACAGTCCCCTTTGCCATGTAAGATAACATGATCGCAGGAGATGAGGATGTGAATACCTTTGGCTAACCATTGTGGCTGCCACACTATCTTTCTGGGTTAGTACAAAAGCCCAGATTGCTTGAGACTGACACTTCCTTGCTTGTCTAGGATGTGGATTCTCTGGCTTCTTTTCTTCCTCTCTCCAGTGTGGACTACTCCTAATAGCTTCCATGAATTTCTTGGCTGCAGGATCACAGTGTCTCCATGGGATACTCAGAAGGCTTGTGGTGGTGAGTTTGGCAACAAATACCCAACTTTCTAGCCAGATATCTGTGTGCCCAAAGCATCTTCCTTAAATGCAATACCAATTTGATCCCTATAATCACCTCTGAAACAGGAATCACCACCTCCAATTAAAGCTAAGGTGAAGAGAAGCTAAATAATGTGCTGCCTCTCTCTTGTGCAATATGGTGCATGGATGCTGGTGCCAGACATGGATGCTGGATTAGAATCCAGGTCTGACTTTGTTACTTTGTGCATGCTACTTTTCCTCTCTGAGCTTCAGGTTCTTTATCTGTAAGTACTTAGGTTTGAGTGTTAGATGAGGAAGGGCTTATAAAATGCTTAGTCTAGAGCCTGGATCAAGGCATGTTAGCAGTTTCCTCATAGTTATCGTTAGGGTTAGCTCTGTTACTGAGAAATGCATTTCTGTGCTTGCTGAAAGTCATTATAATAAAACTATTGATGTTGCTGTTTTTAATTGCTACAGACTGGGGGCATGCACAGAGGTGATTCCCTAAGATTTCTAAACCCTAAGCTTCCCTAAAACCTGGAAGGTCTAATTGATTGGGCATATCCTATACAACACAGCACAGGGCAGAGTGCTTTGGCGCACTATCACATTTGATCCCCAAACCGAAGCCAGGAGTTATGTACAACTACCGCCCTCATTTTATATATGAAGAAAATGAGGCTGGGGGAATTAAAGTGATTTGTCCATCATGATACCAATGCTAATGGTTAAAATCACAACCCCCTGGGTCTGCCAGAGCTTGGACTCTTGATTCTATGTCCTCTGCCTTGCTGAGTTGGTCCCTGGTGTACATCACAGGCTGTGCTGTCCTCTCTCATCTCTGATGGTAAATGCACCCTGCAGCTTGGAGGTCTGAAAGAGCCCAGGGAGGCTGACAGCCAGCTGTCAATTAGAGTTCATTAGGATGCCACTGTCTCAGGCAGAAATCGGTACTTGTGACTCAGTCCCCATCTCACTGGGCTCCTGTCCCACAGAGCAATGGGAGCAGTGGGACCCCTGGGGCATTTCCTCACACCTGCCCACGGCTATTTCTTCTCATACATGCCCTTCCTGATCACCGTAAAAGTCAACATTTATATTGAGACTGATATTAATGCCGAAGCAGGGAGCAACTGGGGGAATTTTCTTTAGAACAGAAAATGTCCAATTTCCAAAGATCTGGCTGGAGCACAAATAAGCGTTGACTTCAGTCCTTCTGAGAGCCGCTGTTGTGCATACCAACAGGGTCCCGGCACTGGTCCGAGACAACCCAGGCTTCTAATGGGGTGTTTGTCAACAAGAGGATCTATGTGGGGCTCGTGGAGGTCTTGAATAATGTATAAAATCCACACGTTAAGGTTGATTAAAATCCTAAGTGCATTATCCAACTGGAGCAAAAGGCTCTTGAGTCTCTGATCGTTGAAAGTCATTGATCTTCAAGGACTTTTGTCTTCACACTGTGCCCCAAGACAATGAATTATGGGACCATTGGATCCATGGGGAGACCAGCATGAACACAAGAACTCATAGGGACATCTCCATGTCATTTCATATGCAATGGGAATGCATCCTCATAGAGCCAGCAAGGAAGAAAAAACATTTAGAATTTCTTCCTTTTGCTACTTTTCCTAGACAGAAAGTTCAAAGCAAGGAAGGAGTGAGTTACTAGCATATCAAGAACAATGTTCTGAGCTTCATCGTGGGCCATAAGTTTAATTATCAAGATTTCTGTTATCAGGGCACTGGGAATCTTTGACCTCTCATCTGGCTTGTGGGAAACAGACTATGAATCTGAATTTCCTGGAAGAGTTGTGTTTGAAAGAGCACCAAACAAGGGTGTGGTCCCACTAGGAAACCACTCACAGGAAGGCCTCCATAAAGGCAGATGCCAGGATATCCAGACTCCAGGGAGAAAACTTGACCCTGCCCAGGACACTGTCTATGCTATGCCTGTCCCACCATTGTGTTTTAGAAGCTTAAAATAACTTATTATCTGGTTTCACAGGTTCACAGATGGAGAGGAATTTTGCTCCAGGATGAATCATACCCGGAGTCTCACCCATACCTGATTTAGATGAGATTTAGATGAGATTTTGGGCATAGAGTTCATATGGAAATGAATATAGAATTTTGGAGATAATGGGATGGGATGAATGTATTTTGCATGTCAGAAGGCCATGAATTCGGGGAATCAGAGGATAGAGTGTTATGGGTTAGATTGTGTCCACCTCTAAATTTACATGTTGCAATCCTAACTCGTATACCTCACTGTATGACTTTGTTTGGAGACAGGATCTTTATGGAGGTAATCAAATTAAAGTGAGGTCACGGGGTGGGCCCTATGACCCTATGGGCCCTAATCCAGTATGACTAGTGTTCTTATAAAAAGAGGAAATTTGGGGGGTGCGTGGATGGCTCAGTCAGTTGAGTGTCCCACATTTGATTTCTGCTCAGGTCATGATCTCAGGGTTGTGAGATCAAGCCCTGCGTCAGGCTCCATACTTAGTATGAGCCTGCTTGGGATTCTCTCTCTCCCTCTCCCTCTGATCCTCCCCCTGCTCTCCCTCTCTTTCTCTCTAAATAAAATCTCTGTAAATAAAATCTTTTTTTTTTAAGAAAGGGGAAATTTGGATGCAGAAAAACCGTACACAGGGAGAGTGCCAGGTAAAGAAAAGGTAAAGATTGGGGTGATGCTTCTACCAGCCAAGAAATGCCAAAGATCACCAAGAAACCAGTGAAAGCTGAGGGAGGGCTGGAACAGGTTTCTCCTCACAGCCTCAGAAGGAACTGACCCTGACAACACCTTGATCTTGGACTTCTAGCCTGAGACAATACATTTCTGTTGTTTAAGCCACTCAATTTGTGGTACTTTGTTAGGGCAGCTCTAGCAAATTTTGCTGTGTTAGCTGAGGGATTACTTTGTTCAAATAAAATTTGATGAGAAGTCCATTATGTAAAGCAGACAAAAGCTCTGGTTGAAGTGGGGTTTGAAAACCTGGAGACTTAATTCCTGTGTTCTCTTTTCCCCAAGGTAGCTCTGGAGGGGCACTCTAGAAGCCCCCAGAATATAGTTTGAAAGTCACTGACTCCTCTAAGAATAGTAAACAATGCTGACATAACTTGGCAGTAACAATAGTGGAGGGGCAGCAGCTTCAGGAAGCACTGAGTGGAGGAGGATTCAGAGGCTTTGCTTAGCCTCAAGGGGAAAGTGTAGTGGTTGATTCGTGATGTCTGTCACAGACATAGTAGTTGGGAGGGCAGTAATATATAACAACTGTTTTCCATCCCTGGAGCAGTAGAACTCCTTCATTTGGCAAAAAACAAGTCCAACAGCCTAGAGAGAGGAAATGACTCACTCAAAGCCACATACCATCTCTAGGATCAGAAGGGATAGGTAGTGTTTCAAGCCTGGTTCCTATATGCATGAGATTCCTTCTCTGTCTGTGGATTCATACTGAGTCACTGAAGAGAACAGGCCATCCATTCAGAGATGTCCATGTTTCCAAGATCTTTTGACCTAGAGCTGACATTTGTGTCTCTATTTATTCTTCTCACATTGCTGGTTGTAGTCTTAGAACATCCTTTGCTCCCAAATCTCTCTGTATTGAGCCTTTTCTGTAGTTCAGTCTACTACTTCCACTCCAGGAGGCATTGGCTCTAGACCAGTGGTTCTCAATCAGGGGTAATTTGACACTCAGGGTGCATTTGCCCCAGTGCAATGATTGGGCACATTTTTGGTTGTCACAGCTGCAGGAGAATGCAATGGCATCTGGTGGGTGAAGGTCATGGGTGCTTCTCAACATCCTACAGAGCAAAGAATGATGCACCTTCAAATGTCCTATGCCAAAGTCAAGAAGCCCTGCTTTAGAGTTATACTCCTTGCTCCTCATGCTTCTAGAAGCTTCCTAGGAATTGCCTTATTTCTCCTTTCTTCCTCTCCCAGAGCCCTACTTCCTAGAGCATTCTCTCTGGTCACATTTCCATAGAAATTCCCAGCCCATGTTGTCTTAGAAGGGGAAGCTGTGCTGAAAGTTGCTGGGATGCCTTGCCAGGATCTTGATCATACTTTCCTGGTGAGTATCACTAATGCCCTGGAGCCTTGAAAGAACAGATTCCGGTGAGGGGAACAGTGAGGGGACTGTAAGAACAAGCTACTGTCCTGAAAGTTGTTTTGCAGATTCTGCTTCTCTCCCAGTGGTGTCATTGCCATAGTGACCATATGCATCCACCCCTGGGCATTGGGTTTAGAGTTTCTTTCATTGGGCAGGATGCTGGAAGGATGTTGTCTGAAGTGGGACTTGGATAATGGAAGGGGAATTTAGTTATCCCTTCTGATTCTATTTTATAGGGTTTCTTGTTTCTATTTCTAAAGAAGAAAACTTACTTTTTAGAATATCATACAATTTTAGAAACAGGTTCTTAGAAGCTCCAGTTATGGGCTGTGCCAGAAGGCTGATGATGTTTGAAATTGTCTGTTTACATATCTGCCATCTCTCTCCCCTATTGGACAAGAGTTCCTTGAAGTCAGGGACTACATTTTGTCCACTGCTCTGCCTCAGTGTCCAGCGTTATGCTGTGTGCAGGAAGCCCCAGCCTTGGTTTGCTGAATGAAGGCATGAAGGCACTGATTAGATGGGGGTTGAAGCCAAAACTTTGTTTCTGTGTGTATGTGTGTGTGTGTGTAAGGAGTCACAATAACAGTAATTGCACATAGTAGGTGTTCAGTAAATACTTGTTGAATTAATGTTTGAGTTTTGCTGCTGCCTTAGTGTCTGTGCTTAACATTTAACATATAGTAACTAATTTAAATATCACCACAACCACAGGAGGTGGGTACTATTTTCTCCATTTTACAGCTGGGGATGCTAGGGTCAGAGAGCTTTAGTAACTTGATCAAAGTCACACAGCTATGGAATGGCAGAGCTGACTTGAGTTTTGACCTGGCGCTAAAATCTAAGCTTACATGTGCTACATCCTCACTTCAGACGTCAAGCAAGGACATTTGAGGCCTATCTTGTATTCCATAGGGGCCATAGGCAGCTTCTGCATGAGAGAAGAGCCTAATGAAATCAACATTTGGGAAGAGGCATCAGGGAGTAGGGGTAGATGCAGGAGGTTAGTGCATGTCATGGGGAACATCATCTAGACCAGAACAAAGGGAAGGCAAGGGTGAGTGGCTTGAAGGAAAGATAAGTTTCAAGGATATGCACAGATCTGGTGGCTAGGGAATGCAGAAAATGAAAGTATTTGGGGGAAAAAATAGCAAAGTTAGGAGATGTGGGTGTAGGAACAGCAAGCTATGCTGAATTTATTTTGGAGCATGTTGAGTTTAAGGCTACTAAGGAACATCTCAAGGAAGATGCAAAAAAGGTAGTAAGTCACGTTCACTAATAAATGGGTAGAAATCCATTAAAATAACTTAGGTTTAAAGAAGCATATATTGGATTATATAACTGGAAAGGATTAGGCACTGACTTCAGGCATGAATGGATCCAGCGTCTCAACAAAGGTGTCAGGGCTCCGCTCCTTTCCATCTCCTGAGCAGACAGGTATCATGGCCACCGGATGCCCCAAACTTATATCCTGGCAGCTTAGTGAATTGAGGGTGGGAGGAGGTAGAGGAGAGAGAGAGAGAAAGAATGCTTTGTTGGCTCTCAACAGCTTCCAGACTCTCAGGCCTCTGGCAGTCAATATTCCCGACTAAGGTAGGGGAGGTAAGGGTCTATCTACTGACTGCCCCTCTAGAGTCACATAGAGTGATGGGGTTAGCGCTTCAACGTCCACTGTAATGAGCAGATTTGTATTTAGCATTCATTCTGCAAGAAGCGCATCCTAGAAAGTAGACCATTCAGAAGACAGGATCAAAGGAGGTGGTCTGAGTTTATGACTTTTTACAAAGTACTTCCCAGCTGTTTCTTAAGTCCCTTCTGCTTTCCCATGGGTCTTTAGGTCACAGGTGCTTCTGGGGAGTAGGGAATGGACTTAAAAAGAGGAGCCTATGCCACAGGTAGCTGAGTCAATGTGTAGGAAAAAGCAGCAGCCCCTTTGCAGTTTTATTGCTTGTTTTGTTCACAGTTACCTGCAATATGGCAGGGCTGCAGATGGATAGAAATATGCTTCTGTGTAACACATTTACAGCAGGGGGAGAAACACCCCCCCCAAAACACAACTGCTCAAAGCCAAAAGCAGTCTTCACATTTCCTAATCTGTGTTGCTTTCTGAATACAAAGAGACAGACGATTATTGCAATAATGGACAATTGAGCTGTGGTCAGACACTCAAGAGGTTCTTTAAACAGTTGGTCATAAATATAAAAGGAGAGTATTATGATTCACAGGAGAGGAAGATGAAAGCAGACCCTGGTAATGAAGTCTGAGATAGAGTTTATAGCTGGGATTCAAAGCTGGGGAAATGTAGTCTTTAAAGAAAAAAAAGGGGGGGCTGGGCTGGGTTGACCCTGAATTCTCTGGGGATGTATGATGGGACATGGAGATTCCCCCCTCCCCAAATCCCCCTTCAGGAAGGACTTGTGGCCTCGGCTGTGTGGTCAGCAGATGGCCTTCAGCTGTCATCCCCCTTCAGGGGTTGCTTCAGCTGGAATACCCACAAACAGTGAGTAATTGAGGGGACATGGAGCAGGCTTAGTAATGGCCCCCCAAGACATCCATGTTCAGAATCTGCAAATCTGTTACCTGACATGGCAAAAGTGACTTTGCAGATTATTAATTAAGTGATTAAGGACTTCAGATGGAGAGATTATCCTAGATGATCCAGATGGATCCTAAATGTAACCACAAGGGTCCTTGTAAGAGGGAGGCAGGAGTGTCAGAGTCAGAGAAAGAGATATGGCGATGGGAACAGAGAAATATAAGAGATGGGATACCAGGAGCAGAGGTTGGAAGGATGCCTTTTGAAGATGGAGGTATGGCCACAAGCTAAGGAATGCAGGTATCTCTAGAAGCTGGAAAAGGTAAGGAAATAGATTTTCCCCTAGTGCCTCCAGGAAGGCAACTGTGCCAACACCTTCATTTTAGCCCCATAAGACCTATAGGAAACTCATACAGAGCATAAGGATGTAGCCTTCCTAGCCCAAGACAGGGCAATGTCACATGCAGACTGTTCTAGCTCCAGTGTGCCTTGTAGGGGCAGCCAAGGCTATGACTAGCTTCCCCTCTGCTCACTCCTGCTTCATGCTCCTCCCTTTCACAGGTGTTGATCCCAAGGACACTCCTTAATATGCATGCTGACCTCCAAACACTGTCACCAAGTCAGTTGCCTGGGGATCCTATGCTGTGTTGATAGGTAGTGTTCCAAACTGATCCAGAACCTGAGCGCTGGGTCTGTCTTGCTTCCCAACTTGGTAATCGTGGATGCGTTGCCTTGCCTCTTCAAGAGTCAGTCTCCTTGACTGTAAAATGAGGATAAAAACTCCTACACAGAGGCTTATAGTGGGGATTGACTGAGACCCCCATGTGTACTATGTGGTACAGGGCCTAGCTTGAGGTAAGTTCTTAATACCATTCTTTTTTTTTTTTTTTAAAGATTATTTATTTATTTATTTATTAGACAGAGATAGAGACAGCCAGCGAGAGAGGGAACACAAGCAGGGGGAGTGGGAGAGGAAGAAGCAGGCTCATAGCTGAGGAGCCTGACGTGGGGCCCGATCCCATAACTCCGGGATCACGCCCTGAGCTGAAGGCAGACGCTTAACCGCTGTACCACCCAGGCGCCCCCTTAATACCATTCTTGATGAGATTGATGATGGCGGAATTGACTCTGGTAGATGTTGGTGGTGGTGGGAATGATGGTGAGGGTGAAGACAGTGACTTGAGGGCGAAGACAATGACTTGTGGACAGGTCTATGGCTTATAGAGGACAATCTATGTAGAAAGTTCATGGATTGTTCAGCTATTAGCGCTCAGGAGGGCCAGGGAGAAAAGTAAGGAGAAAGGACCTTTACAGGCTGATTTTCCATATCCCCTACTTTTTTGACTCTAGAGAGGGACTTCTGAGTTCTGAGTTGAATTCTAGATGCTGTGCTAGGATCCAGATACACACTGAGAACCAAGTTTAGGACGGGCATTGGTTAGTCTGGAAGCTGTTCATTCTGGCTTTAGTTTCTAGGACTTGGCTTTGCTGTTCCAGGGCCCAGGTTCTGGGGCTGTGTGTCCTAAGAGACAGACTGGGGGCTGTGTTGAGGCTGGGGGCATTGCAGATCATGGCCCACCTTCCCTGGAAACAGGAGTCATGTGAGGACCATATAAAGAGAGAAGATAGGAGACAACTTCAAAATGATTATTTAAGTGACACTTTTTTTTTTACATGAAAAGAAGCGTAAACTATATTCATGGATTTCAACTATACCTCTCCCCCCCAAAAAAATAGCTCTTTGAAGAGTATAAAAAATGACTGTCCTGCTTTTGATTTTGGCCTTGGATTGTTCAGCCTATCAGGAAAGAACAATTTGCAGGTGAGGTAGTGAGGATGCTCCAAACAAGAACTGCCACAAAAGTGCCAAAGGACCCAAACTTGGACTTAGTTCATAGTTTGTAAGTCCTCAGCATGGAGCTGGCCAAACAATTCTAACTAAATTAAACTCCATACGGTTCTCCTGGGCTGGGCCTGTGGGTGCTAAGCCCCAGCTGTCAGCCCAACTTCACAGCTGAAGATAAATCACTGCAGAAAATGGACTTTAATGAAAACGCTGACAGACCCTTCAAAGTAATGGAGCTCGAGGGTCTCCCTTTTGTTACATTCCTTATATTATGCAATTACTGCCTTGAAAATAGCCTTTTCTTCATTTCTGAGAGGTGTGTCCTGGTTTTGAAACAGAGGCCATGGAGTTGGAAGATGCCTCCATGCTTGGGACCGTAGGCATGTTGGATCCAGCCTGGACCAGACCTATCGTTAACAATTGTAGCAATTTCCTGTTTCACAGAGGTTAGAATTGGGGACATCTAATCACTAGAATCATTGCACAGGGGGCTGGATAGGGCAAACAGGTCAGACATCCCTCCCATCTGCAGTTGAGTTGTTTATATCCCAAGAGATGGATTTTATGCTACTTTCCTGTTCTGTAAGTAGGTGTGTGACTGAATAAAGAACAGCTTCGCAAGGATGCCTGTTGAGGTGGTTATGGCCAGGTCCATGGTGTGGGGAGCACTCAGTACCATAGGGTCCAGGCATAGCAGATACTGTGTTAAGGTACAGCTGGGATTTTCCTTTAAGACTTGTAAGTTCTCAAGAAGTTCTGGGCTGCTGCCTCTCTCTGGCATGCCTCTGGGTTTCCTAACTACTCCAGTCTCCGGAAGCATCTAAATCCACAAGACGGCTTCTTGCTGGCAGCAAGTAAAAATGTGTTCCTGAGGAAGTACTGTATTGGGAATCTTTCCAAAGACACCCCCCACCAAGCTGACTTAAGTTAAAAAGGGAAATGTATTAGATTACATACATATGAACTCCATCCAACTTCAGCATGGTTGGTTCAAGAGGGCCACTGTGTCCTAGAGTGACCCCTTTCCTCCACTTCATGCTGGCTTCCTGCCCACATATGGCCCTTGGAAATTCCAGGGTGATATGCTCTCAATTCCAGGATCAGTGGGATAAATACATCAGATGATGTCCAGTAGTTCTAACATGTTTCAGAACTGAGGCCCGCTGAACAGAATGGGCCATGGGTACTTCCCTGAACCAAATGCTGTGGTCAGTGAGATGCAATAAACTGACTGGCCAGGCTTGGGGCCATGCCTGTTTCAGAGCCAGCTGCTGCAGTGAGGCACTTCTATGCTCTGATTGGCCAAGTTTGGGCCATGCCTCCTCCTGGAATAAATGGGGGAATCAGCCCACTTTGGGACATGGGTGGGATTTGAAAGGGTAGTATGACAAGGAAATAGGGTACAGTTACTCAGAGAACTGGATATTGGATGCTAGGCAGGCAGAGGTAAAACATGCTCCCGAGAAATGACACCAGCCTATAGAAGGAGCTGGGTAAGTATTTGGATGATTTTCTCCCCAAGCAGTTAGTTACCGTCAGTATTGGACATAACCTTGTACTTTCTTGATTCCTTGGGCTACTTCTTTGGTCTTCACCCTCTTAGTCAGCCCCTGCCTATACTGATGAGCAAGCATGATCTGCTTTGGGGTATGGGGTATGTATTCCTAGAAGCTGCCAAGGGGCTGGAAGGTGAAAACTGGAAGGGTGGAGAGTTAGCAGCCCAGGATGTGAACTTTGATAAGTAGGAAATGAGAAATATTTGGAAGCAACTGGACAGATATGTTCCTGAACTCCATGAGCTCCTTTCCATAAAATTCTTCTAGAAAACTCTTGGGTTCCAAGTGAACACATCTGCTAAGAGACCTGCGTATCAAATTCCTATGGCTGCTGTAACAAATCACCACATAGTTTCTTAAAGCAACGCAAATATATTCCTGAACAGGTCTGAGGGTCATAAGTATAAAATGAGTTGACAGGGCTGCATTCTTTCTAGATCATCCTCCTCTTCTCCCCTGAGGAGAATCCATTCCTTTCCTTTTTCAGCTTCTTGAGGCCACCAGCATTTCTTGCTCACGGCCCCACATCACTCCGATTTCTGTACTTCAATGGCTGCATCTCCTTCTCTGGCTTGGATCCCCCTTGCCTCTCTCATAAGGACTCTTGTGATTCCATTGGACCCACCTAGATAATCTATGACATTCTCCCTGTCACAAGATCCTTAACTTAGTCACATTTGTAAAAATCACTTTTGCTGGGTCAGATAACATATTCACAGGTTCTGGGGATTAGGATGGGGGCCATTACTCAGCTGAGCACAGCCTGCGATGGCTGTTTGAGGCTCATGGTGGAGCACCGGCCAGCATAGGCCTACATTGCTTCATATTACTGTTTTCCTTGCTTCACTTCCTTTTTCTTCCTCATACTTATCCCTCAGCTTATACATCCCAAAGAATCTTTTCTTTGATCCTTGCTCCAGGCTCTGCTTTCAGAAGGACCAGGGTGAAGGAAGCATCAGTGGACTCACATGGTGCCTTGTACAACCCTTTTTTGCAGAATGTCATCCACTGCATGACCACTTGTCCATTTACATGTCTGGACAAGGAGCCACACGCAAAAAAGGAGCTGGGTCTTTCTCATCTATGTCCTCAGTCCAGAGATGGGTCTAGTAAATCCATGAATCCTTGAATGAGTGAATGGATAAATTGGCCTTTCAACTCTCCCAGAATTCTTGGTTTAAAGCTTACTTGCTCTGGAAATGTGCCTACTATAGTTTCCCACCAATGCTTGGTGTGTGTACATACACTTCATGCTTCATTGAATTTTATCACACATGTTTGTACTCAAGAGCAGAGTCAAAACAGAGAACTAGGTAAATAAATGTTTTTTAAAGATCTAGGATAAAGACCTGATTCTGCCCTTCCTGGCTGTATGACCTTGGATTAGTCACTTTACCTCTTTGTACTCAAGTTTCTGTGTCCGTGAAATGGTGCTAATAATTAAATTCATCCCATAGAATTGATGAAATGATTAATTCTGAGGATATATGGAAAGTATTCAAGGCAATACAACTCATTTGTAGCTTCCCCAGCTCCAGATTTTAAGCACTTTTTATAAATCCATAGTACCTAAATTTCATAATGACTTTATGAATATCCATTTCTTCAGTGATATTCTCCAGAAGGACTGCTTAGCTGACTGACCCCATCCATAACCCTTTCCTTTATGCCATCTTCTAGCTAGAAGTAGCCATGTGCCAGTGTTCTCAACAATTAGATACAGGCTGAAACCTGTATGACAGAAAGGCATTTCCATTTTTTATTGAGTCAGATTCAGTTGGAATGGACCATCAGCTTTTATCTCTCTCTTTTCTTCCTGTGTCCTGTAGAGAAGATGCCTGGAGTTCCTGAAGCCATTTTATAACATGAGGCAATGACCATAAGAAAAGAGAATAAGGTAATCTGATAGAATCCTGTCCTTTATTGATAGTGACCCATGAACCAACATTGACCACCTTCTACCTCTAGACTTCATTTGTGTCTTTTCAAGGATGATACCAGAAATTTGGGATAAGAAATGTAAAAGGAGCCAAATGAGAAGAAAGGAAAAAATAGTCACAGATTTCTGCATCTCTCTTCATATTTTAAAGAATTATAGGAAAGAAGGAGGAGCTCAAAATCAAAACAAACCTATACCTACCTCCTGCAGTGAACTAGAAAAAACTTGAAATCAGTAACTGTGTATGCTTGGTGTTTGGTGTCATGTGTACCTGGCATCATGCCTGGCACAGTAGGTGTTTGTTGAAAAAACAAAGGAATCTTTCTTTCCACCTCTTTTAACTTTGGCCAAGTCTGTCTGGCTCATCAGAGCAGTTGTGAAGACAGTTGTTTGGTAAGTTTCCAAACACTGTACTATTTAAGTATAGCACATGGTCTTAGGGGGCCAGGCAGGCAATTGGATGACTGAACCCAACTGGTCAGACTTATGTTAGCAAAACTTACACATTTCATCTGAATCTTTAAGAGGAAGGGTTTCCCCAATACTTGCTCCAATGATTCTCCTTGGAGGATTTTGAATGAGGAGCCAAATTTAAGGTGGGGAGGAGAAGCTCACTCACTAAAGTTCTAGCCTCTGTCCCAAGTATCATATGATCCAGTGGGAGACATATACATGTCAACAATTTTCAGGTTCTAACCCAAGCTTCCATTCTGGACACAAGGTACAACTGCCAGCATCTCATCTATATCACAAAGCCCTTCCTTATTATGACCTCCCAAAAGGCAAGGACAGGGTCCTGCTAGCCTTGGGATGTCTCATTCCACAGCACTAACCCACAACCTCGTTCATGACTGGGGTACATAGCCAGTCTGTTGAAAAGAAGATCAACCCTTGAACATTTATAATCTCTTATGGGGGAGAAGCAAAAGCAAGGGAATGTGTTTGTGAGTAATTTATTTTGTTCCCTGGCATTGATGAAAAGGATAAAAATAAATCAGTGTTTCTACTCAACTTGTTTGAAGGACAAGCCAAAATCACACCATTAAAAATTAACATGTAAAACAGATTGTACATTACTAGGGATGAGTTCAGACCCAAAGTAGAATAATTGGCCAAATGAATCTACAAAATGTTGGATATGACAAATTCACTCTCATTTCCAGTGGTTAAGAAATAAGACAGATTATCTTCATTTCAGGCCAGGAAGGTTTAGAGGAACAGCCAGCGTGTCTTATCTGTTAACAGAAGAACTAGGAAAGAGGCTGTGATCAGAACTGCGGGGTTTTCCAGAGCACCAAATTCATCACTTAGCACAGCCTACCATGTCCTGTGAAATTCATGTCAAAATTAGCGGATTGATTCCCTTCTTGGAGCCATCTAAACTCTAGGTTGGAAAATTAAACCATTTGTTAAGTTGGTTAACAACTCAATGCCTTTATATACATCTATTGATACCATCTATAGGTGTGAGATTTATCTAACTCATCCATCTATCCATCCATCCATCCATCCATCCATCCATCCATCCATCCATCCATCCATCCAGCATTTGTGCGGCACTTGCCTGTGCTTGCCCTGTGCTGAAGCAGGTGATAGAATGATGGATTAGATGGAAAGCTTGCTTTCAAATAAATTAGTGCAGTACATGGCCTTAGAGCAGAGCTTCTCAATCTCCACATTATTAACATTTTGGGGTGGATAATCCTTTGTTGTAAAGGCTATTGTGTGCATTATAAGATGCTTAACTGTGTGCCTGACCTCTACCCACTAGATTCCAGTAGCACCTGCCCCTCCAATTATGATTAGCAAAAATGTCTCTAGACATTGGCAAATATACCCTGACTGGGAAGGGCAGAATTGGCCCCAGTTGAGAAGCATTGCTTTAGAGCCAAATCCTAACTTCTATTCTTGCCTTACCTTTTACTACTTGTTTGTTTAACTAATTGTTACTGAACTTTTCCTGATTCGCCACAGTGAACACAGTTTCCGGCACAGAATAGATATGGGATAAATGTTTGCAGGTTGAGTGAGTGAGTGATTGAATGAATGAATGGTATATATTTGTAAGACCAACCTTTCCTAAGGAGCTGACAGGCTGTTAGGAGGACCTTGAGTCTTGGCCATACCCAATGCTAAACAAGCAATGTATTCAATCAAAATATGCTTCAGCTAAGTAGGAAAAAAATCTACTTATGGGGTGTTTAGCTGTGTAGCCCTGACAGATAACTGAGCGGCTGGATTTTTCAGCTTCAACAGATTGGTTTGCCATTCTGTAGCCACAATAACAGAGCAAAGTAACAATCATGTCTATGTTTAATTTTCTGAAGAGTGTTGCTTCGCTGAGGCTCACAGTCTGGCCAATTAAATGTGGCCGATTGGCACTCCCACACAAGTTTGGGGGCATTGAAAATAGCTCTCTGCAAAAGAAAAAAAAAATCAAGCTGCAGAGAAAGTTGTAACTCTCCCAAGATTTCATACTTCAAAAGCAGGCTTGTGATGGTAAAATTGTTCTGGGTGACAGAGACTAGAAAAGCCATCCATTTTGAGTGTATTAGTGTCAAACTGAGTGTTGACTATGTGGCCGGTGATCATGTCTATTGGTGGAATTGTATAATTTTTTACATTCAAGGAAATCGTCAGGCTTCCACTTGTGGGGCTTAGGTTATAGGGCTCTTGACCATGATGTCAGCCGTTCAGAGGGAACCATGAGTGTCACTTACCAACTTTTCTTTACTTTCTAAGGTTTAAATGAGGGGTAGCTGATAAAAGTGGAGAAAGGCTCTCCTAATTCTCTCATTCTCAAATCTTCCAGATACAATCCTTGTAGATTCATATGCGGGAGGCTGTATTAGTTATCTGTTTCCACAACAATGCCAAGTAACAAACAGCCGTAATGCATCATTGATATATGGCAATAGTGTTTGTTTAGCCTAGCAATCTGTAGTATTTAGCTGATCTTTGCTGGACTCAGCTGGTTTTGGGGGGTCATGTGCATATGGGGTTGGCTGCAGGTTGGCTAATGAGCTCTGCTGATCTTAGCTCAGCTTGCTCACCTGTCTAGAGGTTAGATGGCTATTGATTGATCTAGTATGGTCTTGGCTGGCATAACTGAGATGACTTTCATCCTCCAGGAGACTAGGTGGAAAATATGCTTGTGGCAGTGGCAGGTGCTTGTATTGTGCTTGTTAATATCCTGTTAACCAAGTGCACCATGTGGCTGAGCCCAGAGTTAAGAAGTCAGACAGAATGCTTTTCCCAGAGTAATAGGGTCCTGCAAATTTACATGCATAGTCAAGGATGTGTGTATCAAGAGGTGTGTGTAGTTATAATTGATTAATGCATCAGTATACTAGAAAGGCTAACCTCCAGCGGGTATTTGGGCTTCATAATCAAGCTAAATCTGATTAAAAGATCCTTTTAGAAAGATCCTTATAGAAATGTTCAGAGAGAGATGAAGACGGAAGAGAGAGATTCATGACTTGGGAGTGCCTCAGCTACCACTCCTACTTGGTTTCCGTTTTCTCTAGTTAGGAAGAGTTTCTTCGCACTGGACAGAAAAGTGTAGCACACATATGAATAATAATAATAATAATAATTCAGGGCCAAAGTAGATGGGGAGGCAGCTAGCTCCTTATAGAGTCCAAGTCTGCCATCCCATGGGGATTCCATCCCAGGCCATTGGAAGACTTAGCCACAAAACTGCTGACAGTGATTGTGAGGCATCCAATGATAGAGGCTTCCAAAGCAGGCAGTTGGTTTCAAATGGTCGACCCTTGACATTTAAAAGGAGTACCTCCACAAGACATCTGCAAATTTCTCGATTGACAAGTACACTGGACTATACAATATCTTCCTAAAATGCAGCTAGAATAACTAAAAGTGCAGAATATTAACGGTTTTACACACACAGTGCTAAAGTAATTTCTGAAGTGATTAAAATGAATTTCTCTCAAATCATGGTTGTACCTAGTATCACACACTTCTTACTTGTATGCTCTCATAATAGTATTTATGTATTCAACATAGTAATAATGGAAGCTAATGCTTATTTACCTGGTTTTTGTCTGTGTCAGGTATTGTGCTAAGCCATTTATGTGCGTGGTTGCATTTTATACTCACAGCAGTCTTGTGACATGGGTGTCATTATCACCATTGTATAGATGAGAAAACAGAAACAAGCTCAGAGAACTGGGCCAGAAGCTTGCACCCTGATGACCTCCTGCACTCCTGGTCCCCTCGCATTGGTTACCTCTGGAAAAAGATGAGTTGTGATAGGGTGAGAAAGAAGTAGAATTCCAACCCCCAAATCCCACAGTGCAAGTAGAAGATTGGGAAACCCTGACTTGCCAGCAATTGCTGTGAATGAGTATCTTAGAGCTTCTGTTGATCACATATTCAGGAGCTGACAGAGTGAGGGTGCTGCCGGGAACACACAAGTGAGTCTCCATTCCTTTGCAGGATGTATGTGGTTCTGCCCACAGGCTGTGCCTTTCAGGGCACCTGGTTTATTCAGCAGTGATTATTAGATTGATTGATTACACCTGCAGATTTTGTTTTCTGGTGGCACATTTTAAGAAGGTCACTGACAGTTTGGAGTGTGTCCACTGTGGGAGAATTCCCACAATATGTGAGAAAAGGTTAAAAATGGAGTGTGTATTACCTATGACCAAGAGGTCTCAGGGATAACTTTCTTCAACCACTTGAGGGGATTCCATAGGGAAGATGGCACAGTCTTACTTAATACTGACCTGAAAGTCATGAGTAACAGTTATACTATCTGTTGCAATTTGGCAAATGAACTGATTTGGGATGTGGTAAGCTCTGTGGCTCTGGAGGAGTGCAGAAAGAAATGCCTCACAGAGGGCTGATGCCCTGAGCAGTTCCTGTTCCCTATGTTGACTTCCAAAATGATCATTTCAGTACTTATGGCCAGTACTTACTTGTGTGCTCAGCCATTATGATACGATTGCTATAGTTAGGAAATTGGTACTTCTGCTTATGAAATGATGAATGAAAATAACATTTTAAAGGAGGAATGTTTATTTCCCCAACTCCTGATGTTTCCCTTCAATTGTGTGACGCCCGTAGGCTCTTTCTTCTCCTTTGCTTCCTCCACACCATTGAGGGGTGAGAGAGGAGAGACTTGTGTGCCATATGATTTCAGAATAATAAATGATTTTCTCAGCTCAGGGGATCCCCCTTACTTCTTTTGGGAGTGAGCTGCCCATAAAAAGTGTAATTTCTCCATTCTTTTTTTTTTAAGATTTTATTTATTTATTTGACAGAGAGAGAGACAGCCAGAGAGAGAGGGAACACAAGCAGGGGGAGTGGGAGAGAAAGAAGCAGGCTCACAGTGGAGGAGCCTGATGTGGGGCTTGACCACATAATGCTGGGATCACGTCCTGAGCCAAAGGCAGACGCTCAATGACTGAGCCACTCAGGCACCCCTAATTTCTCCATTCTTTTCTGGGCACAGAACACCCTGTCCATGCCCTCATGTCGGGAGGTTGCCTTAGTTCAATGTTGCCATTACCATGTGGATAAATCTGTCAAATCTTGAGGTTTTGTATTTAGAATCCTGTTCTCACCTTAAGCAACATCTTCCAATTTAGGCTTGTTTGGGAATAAAGGGGCTCTGGTGGCTTCCCTCTGTCATTCCTTCATCTTATGTCCCAATTTGTTTGGCACTCAGGAAAAGAAGAGGGTGCTACTGAGTAGCCCCTGGAAAACCCAACCAATATGAGATGGTCTATAATACTTTGAGGTTCCATGTATTAGATGTTTCTTCTCTAGGTCTCAATGTGTTACACTATCTCCTCTGAGTGTGCCAACAACACCTCTGTTATTACCTCCCCCAGTTTACAGATGAGAAAATGAGGCCTGATCAAGTCAGGAAGTAAGAAAGTACATTTTAGCCCATGTCTGCATGAGTCCCAAGTCAAGGCTCTCAGTTGATATACAGTGAAGAGAGAGGTTTTGAGCTATAGAGGATATTGGCAGTCAGAGAAGGGAATGACTACCAGGGGTGCTTAGGAGGTGAGAACTGTGCTGGCCATTTGGTGCTCAAAGTAGCTAATGGACGATGAGACAGGAGTGTGGGCATTCCAAGGATACAAGCAAGGAGCAGTATTCCTTCCCAGGAGTGACAGCAGCAGGAATTCTGTCATTATTGTCATTGTCAACTTCTTCATCCTCATTGTAAAGCCGTTTATTGACCTTTTACTCTATACCACACTGCTCCAAGCACTTCATCTGTTATCCTGTCTAGTTTTTAATAACTTTGCTGAGGTATAGTTGTCATTCAATAAACTGAGTGTATTTAAAGTGCATAATTTGATAAGTTTTGACATGAATACACCCATGAAATCATCACCACAGTTAAGATAGTGAACATATCCACCATCCCAAAAGGTTTCTGTACATTCCTTTCTAATCTTTCCCTCATTCCTTTTTTCCCTAGCCTCCAGTGCTATTCCCAGGCAACCCACAGATATGCTTTGTGTCACTGAATTTGCATTTTCTAGAATGTTTTACAAATGAAATCAAGCAGTATGTAGTTTTATTTTGTTTTATTTCTTGGCTTCTTTCACTTATTATATTGAGATTCATCCACGCTGTGATGTGTATCAACAGTTCAATCCTTTTTGTTGCTGAGTAGTATTCCGTTATATGAATATAACACAATTTGTTTATCCCTTCACATACTGGTGGGTTTTTGGCTTGTCTCCAGTATTTGGCTATCACACATAAAGCTGTTATGAACAGCTGTGTACAAGTCTTTTGTGCACACATATTTTCATTTCATAGTCCCTGTTTAATCCTCACAACAAATGAATGACATAGTACGGTTACAATCCCCATTTTGCAGATGAGGAAGCTGAGGTCCACCAAGGTCAACGACCTTGCCCAAGGCCAAGGGCTAATTGACAGCAGGGCTAGCGTCTGAGGTCACATCTGTCTGACAACCCCACACTCAGAGTCCCCATGCAATGCTATATCCCCATGCTGAGAGAAATGCCTTCACTTGGAAAAACAAAGATGTTTATTTTTTGGCTATAAGAATGTATTTCTCAGGCTATCTCTACTCCCTGTCATGGTTATCCAGATTGGCCGCTGCATCCAGACTCTCAGAGGGCAAGATGAGCATTCCTACTGAGTTTTTTAGTTTACCTATCAACACGAGATAAGAAAATCCTACCAGAGGCCAGAACCTTTTCTTGTCAAGAATATGAGATTTTATCTTCATTTATGGAGTAACTTTTGGACCCTGAAAATGAGAGTTAAAAAAAGAAAGCAGATAGAAGAAACAGAGCGCAAACATCTTTGTGCATGTTCACAATCTAAAGGCTGGGAATTTTGTGGATGAAATTAATCCAGAAAAAGAGCTCAGCTACAGAATTACGGTTTAAAGTCTTCAGAGGAAGTAGGAAGATTGGTAGGAGAAGAAAGGGAAGAAGAAGCGGGGGGTAAACAGAAGGGGGAATGAACCATGACAGACTATGGACTCTGGGAAACAAACTGAGGGCTTCAGAGGGGAGGGGGTGGGGGAATGGGATAGGCTGGTGATGGGTGTTAAGGAGGGCACATTGCATGGTGCACTGGGTGTTATACGCAAGTAATGAATCATGGAACTTTACATCAAAAACTAGGGATGTACTGTACGGTAACTAACATAATATAAAAAAATACTATTATAAAAAAAAATAAAGTCTTCAGAGGTTCGGTTGTTGCTGCCCTCCTGGGCTTCCAAGCAAGTATTTTGAGGAAGCCCTGCCTACATTTCCCCATGTAAATCGGGTCTGAGCCTTTTCCCTGTGCTGGGGTTTCCTCGTTCTGATTCTCCAGCTGATTGAT
The DNA here is from genome assembly GCF_002007445.2 of Ailuropoda melanoleuca. Taxonomy (NCBI): domain Eukaryota; kingdom Metazoa; phylum Chordata; class Mammalia; order Carnivora; family Ursidae; genus Ailuropoda; species Ailuropoda melanoleuca. The sequence continues at coordinate 75,856,862 of NC_048229.1, forward strand.
TCATTCATGTGTTGAGCTACTCTGTGCAAGGTGGCAGTGTGAGAAGAAAGGTTCCACATGGTGCCTGCAGCAAGGAACTTACAGGCCCGTGGGGGAGGAGTGACAGGAAGCAGAGGCTTTGCAGTGCAGGGTGACAACTGCTGCTGACAGAAGGGTACCTGAAGGACATTGTGGAAACACTGAGCAGAGACACACTGGGAGAACCAGAGAAGGCTTCCCAGAGGAGAGACCACTGAATTATTTAATATTTTTGTTTCATTCATGTTTTTCAAAATGTACATGCTTATTATTAAAAGTGATGTAGCTAATGGGCTGGTAAATACTTGACAAGGAGAAAAAAGTATGTACATACATATTCATTATAAGTGCTATGATATAAAGAATATATAGCATACAATTTACAAAGAACAGCATAATATACAACATTCGTTACTGTAAATTTCATCTATATGGCCAACTGAGTTTTCACGGAATGCTTTCATTGACTTTTGTCAAACTCTTGTATCCTTAGCCAACCTATGGTTGTAGTTAACAAACAAATACACTTCTGGCATGCGTGCTGGTTAATATTTTCATTTATGTTAACAAAGTAATAAGGTTATGTTATAATTTTATATAATACAAAAATGAAACAGTGAAAACATGTCAGAACTTCACTCCATCAATGATGTTAGTCGTATGTTGCTAAATTGGATAATAATTTTCAATAACTTGAAGAATATTTTCTCAGTATTTATTTCTCAGCACAATATTTTTGTGCTATTCACAAACAGCTGCAGACATATCCCCTTTTCAGTTTATCTGCATTATAACATTTTCTCCATCATTTTCTTAAATCTGGACAATTGAAACCATAAGTCAAGCCTTGGCTTGTAGTTTGCCAGTTTCTATAGTGCAAATACTCCCACCGTGGCTGATTTCAAGTTACCAATGTGATGTCACTGAACATGGTGTTGGGAAGAGATGTGCAGTTGTACCCTATTATATAGTATTTCTACCGTATAGATACTATAGGTGTAAACTGCCTCAAGAGTATAGATAATAATAAAAATAATAAAATAAGGAGTGATGAATATTGTCTATTTATTACCTTCTAAAATATAACTTATTTCACTAAAGTTTATATAATTTAATTTTTAATAATGGCTAGGTTTAACAACCATCTTGCAAAATTCCCGAATATTTAACAATTCAGTAGGGACACACTAACAGGTACATCTATATAGTGTAATTGTCCCCCTTCCCCCAACCAACGTTTCCTACCCTTTGTCTTCCCATCCTATCCCACTTGAGGTGTGTGCTGGTTTCCACACCCTTCTCTTTACACCAACACAAACAAATGCAAGCACATGAATAACATATACAAGACATCTATACACACACATAGCACATGGGGGCTTATTTAGAAATGTCTTGTTTATTAAAGAATGGCATCATAACATGATGCTACATTGCTTGCATCCTGCACTCTACAATAGTTCTAATCTCAACAACTGTACTAAATAAATACCATTCTTCATTTATTTGGTTGCATAGTATAAAATAATATTTCATAATGTGAATGTACTATAATGTAATATGTATCTCTTACTGATGGGCACTTAGTATTTTCAGTACTTCTTCTTTGAAAAATGCTATAATAAATGTACTTGAATATCTATCTTTAGATACTGAGGATTTTATTTTTGTAGGGAAGAATCATAGGAATGGGGTTTCTGGATTGAAGGGTGTGTATATTTTTAATTTTAATAGATATATCCAGATGGTTTTCCAGAAACACTTCACATTTCTACTGCAATAAGTGAGAGAACTTTTCCATCATACCCACCAGCAATAAGTCTTAACTCTCTTTCTAATTTTTGCCTGGGACATGACTGTAAAGTAAAAACTTATTGTTACTGTAATTTGCTTTTCTCTATCAGTGACCTTGAATATCTTTTCGTATGTTTATTGGCAATTTGGGTTTGCTCTTCAGTGAATTGCCTATTCATACCCTTTGTTGATTTTTCCTGTGGGATTGTTTCTGTTTGTCAATTTTTAAGAGATCTTTGTATAGCATGGATATTAACCTTTATGTCTCCTGTATTGAAAATATTTTTTCAGGTCTTTCTCGTTCTCTGTTAACTTGTAAACTGTTACCTTTAGTTTTTTTTAGGTAGTCTGTGGTTTATAGTTACATAGTATATGCTTTGTAGCTAATGTTCATATAGAATAAACACATCCCCTCTGTGTCTCCTTTAAAACATAGCGGTTCCTCTTTTGCATATGAAGTTCTACCCCTAGGCTATAAATATACAAATCTTGCAATTTTTTATTTTTATTTTTAGGAACATAGGGTTCTCCTTTTGGATATGAAGTTCTACACCTAGGCTATAAATATACATAATCTTTCTTTTTTTTAAGGGGTAGAGGGAGAGGGAGAGAGAGAATCTTAAGCAGGCTCCACACTCAGTGCAGAGCCCGATGTGGGGCTTGATTTCACAACCCTCAGATCATGACCGAAATGAGTAGTTGGAGGCTTACCTGACTGAGCCACCCAGGCACCCCGCAGTTTTTTCTTGTTTTTGTATAACATTTTATATCTACACCTTTCTTTAATCCATGTAAACTTATTTTGTATATGGTATCAGATAATAGTCCAACTCCTCATTGTTTTAATTCAATAGCCATTCATGCAGGGCCATTTACTAAAGAAACCATCCTTTTCTCATTGACTGGAGATACCTCTTTTACCATATTTTAAAATCTTATATTTACCAGGATCTATTTCTAGATCTTCTATTCTTTCCTCCTGATTAACTTTCCTATTCTTATGCTAATTTTATATTGATTTGTTTAGAGTGGCTTTGTAGTATATTTTGGTGACTGGTAAGGCAAATCTCCCATTGTTACTTTTTATATGTGTGTATATAAACGTTAGTATTTTTGAGCATTTTTTCATTTGTATGAACCAAATATTATTTTACCTTCAAGGAAAAGGAAAGAAAAATGCTATTCATATTTTAATAGGAGTATCATTAAATTTTATATATTTGTATGTATAATTTTAACAGTTTTATGATATTAGTTCTCCCTAATGAAGAACCTAGTTTCTCTTTCCATTTATTCAAAATCTGTTTTATGTCATCTAATAAGATTTTACAGTTTAATTCATATAGGTCCTATGGCTTTCTTGTTAAACTCTTTTTTCACTGTTGTAAATTTTTTTTTTACTATTTCCAATTTTGGGTACTTAGTGCTAGCATATAGAGAATGTATTTCCCCCTCAAATTCTTCTTATATCTTTGAAACTTACTGAATACTCTTATTAATTATATAATTAAAAATTAGCATATATGATAATTCTAGATATGCAATCAAACCATCAGCCAAAAAAAAGGGAGAGTTTTACCTCTTCTTCTCTGGTTTTAGCTCTAGTATTTAATATTCTTACCTTATTGCATTGGCTAGACCCATTTAGATCATGCTAACCAATTTATTAGTGATGGTTGGCATTTCTATCCAGTTTCTGATTTTTATGGAAAGTTTTTCTTTTAAAATTTGTCATTAATTTCTGTTAAAAAATATTCATCATATTTTCTTTCTTTTTTTATTATATTATGTTAGTCACCGTACAGTTCATGCTGGTTTCTGATGTAAAGTTCGATGATTCATTAGTTGCGTATAACACCCAGTGCACCATGCAATACGTGCCCTCCTTACTACCCATCACCAGTCTATCCCATTCCCCCACCCCCCTCCCCTCTGAAGCCCTCAGTTTGTTTCTCAGAGTCCATAGTCTCTAATGCTTCATTCCCCCTTCTGATTACCCCCCCTTTCTTTATCCCTTTCTTTTTTATTTTATTTTACTTGGAGTATGTGTTAGGAATGGCTGCAAAAGTTTATCAAATGCCTTTTTGGCTTGTGTTAAAATGATCTCGGAGTTTTCTCCTTTTATTGTTGACATAATGCTTTGTGGGAACAAATTTTTTTATACTATGAATTGAATCTCTAAGGATGAAGAGGAGTCCCCTTGGTGAGAAGGAGAAGAGCATATCAGACAAAGTCAGGGGTGAGGAAATATTAATTAAGGGAAAAGGGAAAGCAAGGAAGTTAGAGTTAAAGCTAGGCATAAAACAAAGCTCCCCAGGATCTGAGAGGCAGGCCACCTGCCCTGTAAAGTAAGCACATGAGGACATTCAAGCTGTAAAGGCTGAAAGTTCCCAGGACCCAAGGTAGCCATTGCATATGCCAGGGTAGTGGTCACTGGGAATGTTTTCTGCTGGAGGCAGAGCAAGGTGCCACAAGTCCAGAATTGAATAAAAGATCATTAGTAATGGAGAAGCAGGAAATGCTCCAATGACAGGTTGGAATAAAACATTCAGGTATCAAGTCAGAGAAAATATAAGCCCATGGGTAGAGAAAGTAGACNAGGGAAAGCAAGGAAGTTAGAGTTAAAGCTAGGCATAAAACAAAGCTCCCCAGGATCTGAGAGGCAGGCCACCTGCCCTGTAAAGTAAGCACATGAGGACATTCAAGCTGTAAAGGCTGAAAGTTCCCAGGACCCAAGGTAGCCATTGCATATGCCAGGGTAGTGGTCACTGGGAATGTTTTCTGCTGGAGGCAGAGCAAGGTGCCACAAGTCCAGAATTGAATAAAAGATCATTAGTAATGGAGAAGCAGGAAATGCTCCAATGACAGGTTGGAATAAAACATTCAGGTATCAAGTCAGAGAAAATATAAGCCCATGGGTAGAGAAAGTAGACAGTTCTTTGGCTACTAAGGATAGAAAAATATACCTTATGCTAGTGTCAGGGAGATGGGTTAGAAACCACAGATCTAATCAGATAAAACAGAAGTTGTTTCTTATGGGTGAACTTTCTCAACCATGTAGTCTTTGTGGGCAGACACTGCCTTTTAAGTATTTTCAGTGCTCAACATTGAACATTCTACACAGAATGTTGATGAAGGTAGGTGAATGCAGCTTAGATAAAAGGGAGAAGGAAATGAACTAGAAAGAGAAGACCACTGATCCTAAAACATTAGAGTTTGAAGAAACTTTGGAAACTTATTCCTTCATTCATTTACTTAGTATTTCATATTTATTTGACACCTACCACGTGCCAACAGCCAGGCACTAGAAATACAATGATAAATAGGACATGGAGATCCCTGCCTTCATGAATCTCACTTTTCAGTTGAGAGTGAGATAGGTGATTGCTAAGTAAGCAAATTAGGCAATTATAGGATAGAAGTGAGAAGTGCTGTAAAGCAGTGCTTCTCAAACTTTCATGTCCATATGGTTGGCCTGGGGAACCCTGTTAAAATGCAAATTCTGATTCAGCAGGTTGGGTGAAGCCAAGATTCTGCATTTCTAACAAGTTCCCAGGTGATGCTGTTGCTCCTAATCTGGGGGGACCACACTTTGAGGATTGGCAGGATTAGGGGGATACAGATAGAGAGTGACAAGTGAGGGGGGACACTTTACAGATTGGATGGTCAGCAGAGGTCTGTCTGGAGAGATGTTTTTGAGTGGAGTTCTGAAGGAGCCACTGGATACTCAGGCCGGGCCAGAAATCAGTATTGCAAACTCCCAGAGGTTTGGGTGTGACTGGTGTAACCCACTGTTATCCTCGGCTGAGGACCTGCAAACATGCGTGATTGAGGGTGATGATGTCGAGAGAAGACGGGCTTGTTCAGGAAGTGATGTGTTCATGTGCTCGGGGCCAATGGGAGATGTAAGTGAAGGTGCTCAGAAGGCAGGCTGGAGGTAATAATGCTAACCAGACAGAGAAGGACAAGGAGTACAAAGCCTAGTCTCAGTCAGACTCAGATGTAGAGGATTCTGATGAGAGTGAGATTCTCATTAACTACTTAAAAATATTATACATACACAGAGTCTACAATGTATCCACTAGAAGGCCCTCAAGGAACTGGAGACACTGGGAGCCTTGAGGATGGGGTGAGCACTGTTCAAGATGATGCTGATGAGGTTGGCAGGGACCAGTCTATGCAGAGGCCCAGCAGCCCCTTGAAAGTTCTATTTATAATGCTGGTGTTAGGGGGTGCCTAGCTGGCTCAGTCAGTAGAGCATGTGACTCTTTATCTTGGGGTCATGAGTTTGAGCCCCATGTCGGGTATAGAGTTTACTTAAAAAATATATAAAATGCTGGTGTTGGTAGTGGGGCTGCCACTGATTAGCTGCCTCTGTTGTCCCCAGCTCTTAAAGCCTGCAACGAGCTGCCTTTTGGGAAATATGGCCGAACTCATTGGACACACCAAACCTGGTAGCCTGGGTAGAATGGGAACCCTGTAGGAAGCAGACTTGGCTCTGAGCCTTGATTACCTGGGTGATGTGGAAATGATTTTCTTTGGGAGGCTGGGGGCAGAGCAGTCCAGTTAGCTGTAACTGAGATGCATACATATGCCAGCATCATCGTTGGTGTAGTTTGAGGGGCTACAGGACAGGGGTGAGCCAGCCCCTCTGTGAGTTCTCCAGCTCTGCCATCCCAGCTCTTCCTGCCTGTCCCTGAGGGCCCTGCCCACAAGTGAGCCCTGCTTCCAGTTCCTTCCTTCTTATGCAAAGAGACAAATGTAGGGCTGTCTTTACACAGTCCCCTCTTGAATGCCACAATGAGGAAGGCTCTGTTCCCAGTGCTCACTCTACCCAGAGCTGAATTTTGCACAATAATAAGGGCATTCAACCTTCATTAAGTATGTATCATGTACTAGGCGCAATGCAGTGAACTTTTCATCAGTAATTAGCTCTTTAATCTTCCCAGCAATGCTATGAAATAGAAAAAGGGGAAGAAAATGGTAGAGTCAAAATAAACATGTGCATAGCTTTAGTCAACAACAAAAAGTTCATTCAACAAATGTATATGGAGCCCCTGCCATGTGCCAGGTGAAGTTGACAACACTGGGGAGATAATGAGACAAAAAAGCCCTGTTGTCGTTGGGCTTGCATTCTAGTTAGGAGAAAGAGATTATAAATCAAAGAAAGAAGCAAAATAGAAGCATTATCAGATTATGATAAGTGCTAAGAAAGGCAAAACAGGGAGATGGAGAGTCAGGAAGGAGGGTTTGCAGCTTGCACAGAAAGCCTCTATGAGACTGAGGCTGTTGAGCCAACGTTGACAATGGGTGGTGGTGGGCAAAGGAGTAGAGTGTGGCTGGGTGGAGCAAGGGAGGGAGATGGGGTTGAAGTTAGAGGGGTGGGGACGGCCTTGGAAGTCGAGGGGAGGGGAGGCTTTGGCTTTCACTGTGAGCCCTGTGAAAGCCACTGAGGGTTTTGAGCAGAGGGGTGAAGATACTGGCATCATTTTAAATGCACGCTGTGGCTGTCCTATTAGGATGAACATCTTAAGGGAGAAGGGTCAAGAATAGACATTATGGGAAACACCACACTTCCACTTTCCTCCACCCTCTCATGTGCTCAAGCTCCATCTGTTAATATTCTCTGGAGCGAACGAGAGAGAGAGAGAGAGAGAGAGAAAGAGAGAGAGATAGCAAGTTCATAAATAAAAACAGGTACCAGACCAGGATCGGTGGGGGCTGTCCTCCTCCGTCCCGGCATGGGCTCCCTTCAGGCTCCCAGTGCCTGCACACCTGGGGTGTGTTGATAATGCTCTTGATTATCTTTGTTCTCCCAGCCTCCTTCAAGTTAGGAGAGTTTTCTATTTGCATACTTACCCTGAGCTTTTTATGATTATCTCCCCATCTTTACAGTTTGTGCCATTATTTAAATGAGCGTGAGGTAGATGCAAAAATGCCAGCTGGATGAGCATGTTGTAGCAGTGCCGTGGGGAAGGTAGTGAGGGGCCACGGGCCTGCCTGTCTGCCGCCGGGGTCTATACCGGTACCTGCGTCCCTGCACAGATCCCTGCTGCCCCCTGTGCAAGCTCTGCATCTTCAAACTTATGGATGCATGGGAACTTTGATGGGAACATTGAACCAATGAGCACAACTGTCCACGTGACCTCTGGGAATTAATTTGTGGATGTACTGATTTTTTTCTTCATTGACTTAAAAAAGCCTGTGAAATAGCTGGGTTTCATTCTCCTCTCTCACTTCCAAATTTGGCCTGTCAGAGTTGTTTGTTTGTTTTGTTTTAAATGCACATAGATGATGTATTCATCAAATGCCTGGCATCGTACTGGGTACTTTGTCACTGCGTCCAGTCCTCACAACTCTGGAGATAGGAATTATTGTCTCTATGTATCAGAAAAAAGAAACTCAGCTGCAGCAAAGTGAAGATAATCCCATTGCCAAAATTTACAAAGCAGGCAAGTGGAGAAGGTGGGGTTCAAACTGTGGTCTGGCCTGTACCCAAGTCCGTTGCATTTTCTGTATCTCCTCCTTTGGGGGAATTGGGGTAGGCAAGGTTGGGCATGTACAGGAGGGAGCCGAAGGTATACCTTGATTCTCCCAACTTGGTTGGAAATGTGAGCAAGACCAGAAGAGGGAGGGGCTTGCCTAGTTGTCCACCACCACCACCGCTGCCCTAGTGGGTGGCGGCCTTAGGAAGTTTCTGCAGGCAGGCAGGGGCAGTGTTATGCCAACGGAAAAAATCAGGATCACAAATATCTCAGTGGACCGGAAAGAGTAGTTGAATCTAGCACAGTGATATTTAAATTTAGTAAATATAAGACCTGGCCCTGGGGTGCAATAAAATGTCAGGTGCAATGCTTGCCTCAGGATGATATTCAAATGGGCAGATAGAAGCAAAACTTAGTAAACAAGAATAAATAGTAAGTCACCAGTGTTGGTGCATGCTGGGATAGGATGGGGACAAGTGATGAGAGGGTGTCAAATAGAGGAGGATCATTTAGTTAATCCTGGGGACTTTTGTAATCGTGAAGCTCAGTGCATGTTAGTGGCTTCCAAAGCCAGGTCTTCAAAAGAGGGGAGAGAAGGCTTAGCAGTTTGCCTAATAGTTTGAGAAGGAGTTATTCATTATTTTGGTTAATGCATATTTATTGTGCGCTAGATGGCACATATAGTTTTAAGCACTGGCGATAGATTGCTCTCCTGGAATTTATATTCTAATGTGAGATAGAGACAATACACAAACACTGAAGCAAATTTACATGTGATATTGGGAGATAAACTATGAAGAAATATTAAATAAGGTAAGGAGGTAGAAGGTGGGGGGGGCTCTTTTAGGGAGTATGGAATAGGGGAGAGCTCTTTGAAAACATAACACTTGAGTAGACACCTGAATGAAGAGATGGAACAACTGTGAGAATATATGGAGAATAATATCTTGGCAGTAAGCGCAAAGGTCCTGAGGCATGAAATGAGTTAGGGGTATTCTGGGTCTAGGACAAAGCCTTTGTCACTGAAGTGAAGTGAGCAAGACAAATAAAGTTGGGGAATGAGTCTGTCAGGCAGGATGAATCCTGTGAGTCCAGGGGGCATGGAGGAAGTTTGGATTTTATCATAATTGAGATGGGAAAACATTGGAAGACTTTTGAGTGGGAGAGTGTCATGGTCCATTCGGAGCTTTAAAAAGTTTATACTGCTCCTCTATGGAGCATGTATCCTAGGGACAAGGAGACCAGTTGTCAGGAGGTAGTGGAGAGAGGGGCTTGGACTAAGGCGTATATTGACAGCAGCAATCCTAAAGTCCCATCCTGTGTCTCATGTGCCCAGGCAAGGCCTCACTGGGGACCCAAGCTGCTGGATTGGGATATTTAGGGCTCTGGGGGCTAAATGTCACTTCAAGAACAACTTCCTTGGCCAAGAGAGATTTTAGGCTCTTGGCTGCAGTGACATGTTGGTGTCAGCCCGTGTGATGCCGATTATTTACAGCATTGCTCACCTCACACATAGTTGTAGAATTAGAGTCAAAACAGGCTTTTTTTCTGAAGTTCAAGTCTTCATGCTTTTTGCTTAGTTGCCATTCCTTTTGCTCTGCCACTGGTATCATAAGGCTCCCTAATCCCCGTGCTCAGAATGAAGATACCTCAAGTGTCTCCAGGAGTCCCTGAAGGGTGTCCCACATGACATCTCACATGCATGCTATCATGTTGCTCTGCCAGGACCTTGGCATCTTTGTCACACCCTTGTCCCATAATGAGAGCCTGTTTTCTTCTGCTGGAAAATAGAGCTCTACCCTGGGGGCTCCTTCTGTTCCAGGGCAAAGGGCAAGAACTTCACCTTCTCTGCACAGCCCCCAAGTTCCTGCTAATCCAGCTGCTGTTCCCCATGCAGAGTTGGGAGATGGCTCTTCCCTCTGACCCTCTGCTTCTTTCCTTTACTTCTGTCTTGTGCAGCACAGAGGATTGCTGGGTTCTAGGAGAAGGTGGGCATTATGCCATGCCATTCTCAGTCTCCCCTGACTCTCCCAATAGGTGCATTCCGCCTTCATTCAGGAGGCTAACAGCCCTCCTGCATGTCAGTTCATGAGAAGTGATGCCTGGGGACTGATTGGAATGCCCAGCCTCCATGTGTAAATTTCACTTAGTTTTACTTAAAACCCCCCAGCTCAGTATCTCTCTTTGGAGCCATTCATTTGGAGTTAAACTCAGACCATTCAGTATTATTGATTATGTTTTTATAAGTCCCTGACTAGACTACAAACACCTAGAGGGCAGGATCTGTGTCTTATCCATCTTTGTGTCCCCCAGAGAGCTTAGCATGGTGACTTATTTATGATGGGTGTTCGGTAAGTATATGCTGATTGACTGGCTGCTATGCCAGTCCCAGTAGCTGAAGGGCTTCTGTGAGGGTCTGTGCAGGGACTGAGTATTTGTCTCTCTGCCTATTCAGTTGTAACAATAGATCAAGGCAACACTTCAATTATCCTTCACTTTCATTCCCAAACTCTCTTCTCCGTTCATTCTGTTGAAAATGCCTGGTGACAGAGAGTGAGACGCTGAGAGAGGCGGAAGGCTTTCAGAGCCTTAGGAAAGCTGTGTAGCAGGAAGGACATATTTCAATGGAGTTATTTCCACCAAGGCTAATATTGTGCTTCAGTACTTCAGGCTCTAGTGAGCTCATCAACAATGTTTGCCTTTAATTTTACCGTTGGTATCCAGTCATATGTTACTTGCGCTGTTTCTGTCTAGATCCATTTTTTCAAAGGGATCTTAGGGCTTTCGTTGTCTTTGAAAACTTGCTTTAAGATGGACATGCATGGATATCCATCACATTTAATTATCTCCTTCATCACGTTCCCTCAATCATCTGTTAAAGGGTAAATTACTTCATATACTCATTAAAAATTGTAAGTTTTGTGATTGAAAGAGGGATGAAGTTGCATATAGGGTTGGAGTGTGGAGAACGTTTTGCCTCATTTCCCCCTGGGAGGACCCTTGGCCTTTCCCTAAAAGAGCACATGGCCAAGGCTCAGGGAACCCATGGGGACTGTAGCTTGCAGGAGAGGGGATCTTGTGTCCTCTCAGAAAGGATTCTATACAGCTTTGTGAAAGGCTTTAACTCTGGAATGTGTAGGAGAATCACCCTGGGGGAGAGACTCTGGTGCCCACCCACGCTCGATTAAATAAAAATCTCTTTGTTGGGGCTTGGAATTGCTATAGTTTTTTTTTTTTAAGATTTATTTATTTTATTTGAGAGAGAGGGAGAGTACACAAGTGGGGAGGGGGCAGAGGGAGAGAAGCAGTCTCCCTGCTGACCGTGGAGAGAGATGCAGGCTGATCCCATGACCCTATGATCGTGACCTGAGCTGAAATCAAGAGTCAGACGCTTGACCCATTGAGCCACCCAGACACCCCTGGTATGAGTTTTAAAAGCTCGTCAGGTGAGTCCAATGTGCAGCCAGAAGGGAAAACTACTGACCTCAACCAGTGTTTCTCAACCAGGGGTTATTTTGCCCCCAGCAGACATTTGGTAATATCTGGAGGCATTTTTTTTTTAACCCAGCAGACTATTCTTTTATTATCTTTTCTTTTAAGATTTTATTTATTTATTTTACAGAGAGAGTCAGGGCAGGAGAGGGAGAGAGAGAATCCTTAAGCAGATTTCCTGCTGAGCACGGAGCCAGCCTTGGGGCTCAATCTCAGGACCCTGAGATCATGATCTTAGCTGAAATCAAGAGTCTGATGCTTAACTGACTGAGCCACCCATGTGCCCCATCTAGAGGCATTTTTGATTGATATTTTGATTGTTAGGGGCATCTACTGCTGGCATCTAGTGGGTTGAGGCCAAGAATGCTGGTAAATACCCTATAATGCCTAGAACAGCCCCACCACGAAGAACAACCCAGAGCAAAATGTCAACAGTGCTGAGATTGAAAAAGCCTTCCCTAGAGCATTAGAAAAGCAAATCCAGGGGCCCCTGGGTGGCTCAGTTGGTTAGGCATCTGCCTAACCCAGGGTCCTGGGAGCTAGCCCCATGTGGGGGCTCTATGCTCAGTGGGGAGTCTGATTCTGCCCTTCCCCCCACTTGTGCTCTCTCTCTCAAATAAATAAAGTCTTTTTTTAAAAAAAAAGAAAAGCAAATCCACATACAGTTATTTGAATGTAGATAAATTTGTAATTACGTGATCTCACATTTATCTAATGCAGTATGGTTCCCCAAGCAGTTTCATACACTCAATTTGATCTTCACCAGGACCCTACAAGGGAAATGTCATCATCATCTTGATTTTACAGATCAGGAAGCTGAGCCTGGGGACAGTGAATGACTTTCCCAGGGTCTTCAATTCTTCAGTTAAATCTCTTTTCACTAGCAAAAATGTCAGATGTGTGCACAGACATCTTCCTAGCCCCATGCCTTTCTCAAGGCAAATATTGTCACTAACCAGTCATTGTTCTCACCGAGCCCAAGTGCAGCCTTAGAATCCTTCTCAACACAGCACTCCAGGCAGCCCCAACTGATCTAGGTTGGCATGCGAGATAAATCTTGTTTGTCACCTAGTTTCTCCAACCCAAACACTGTACCTCTCCCTGAATTAAGATGGCCTTGTTGAATGAGACATGAAGGAAAGTACTTGAGAGTAGGAGGGTCCTTGAATGCCTGCAGGTGTTCAGACAATCTGTTTGGGAAATTGCAATGTTAGCAACATGCGCTCCTTCCTGAGCCTATGAAGGAACAACAGTCTCCCTAACCCTTAGATTTCTTTATAACTTTATTAGTGTGCCTGGCTCTCACCATATGCCACTAATTGTTATACAAAGGAAGTGTGCACAGTTGTATTCTATTTGGCACAAACCAAATATTTTGCCTTCTTCTTGAGTTCGTTAGGATCTGCCTCTCAAGCCTGAAACATGAGGTAATTATGAGAACGCGTTGACTATGATTCACAAAGCAGGCAGGACAGGAGTTGCTATGCACTCAGTTTGCAGAGTGAAGAAGCTAGAGCCACCAGCCCCGGCTTAAGCTTTAGGCAAAATGAATTGTGGCATGCACAATTAAATGCCTAATACCTATGAGAGAGCTGCAGTGGGAGGGATGAGAGCAGAGGGAGAAAAGCAAGCACAATTAGAGACTAACTTCTCCATCTCCCAGGGAGGCAGGTGATGGAGAAGGTGCAGGCAGCTCAGTGGACCATTTCGCCCTATCACTGGGAAACAGAAGTACAAAATAGGGCACTGAACAGCTGCTCATTGAGGTGTGTGCCACCAGTTTCAAAAAGGTGTATGAATCTTTTGACTGAACAGAGCTCTAGGGCGCTGGCTGGAGGGTGGCTGTGTCACCCACAGGTGTCTGGCTTCAGTCTCCAGTATCAAACATGGAGACCTCACCTTATAATTCAGGTGAAGAGATGGGTTTCACCTGACTGGTCTCATTTTGTCTTAGGCCCTCACCATGGGGCTTCCTGGCACATGAGTCCAAAGGCATTCATGTGAAGCTACACAGATGTTCTGCTGCTACGTGCTTCCATCATGGGAAGGAGGAGGAGTCAGGGCATTGTCTCCTGTTGGGTATGCTGCAGCCACAGTGCAGAGGCAGTATTCAGGTGGCTCTCGGTAACAGGACAACTCACAGCTTTCCTATCTTTCACCAGGAACATGGCAACAGACTTTCCATGAATGGCACCTGCTATTGCCCTAGAGTTCTGGCGCCCACCGTGGCTGCCCCTTGGAACCACATGGGGAGTGAATTCTATAGAAGTTTCTATCTTCCTCTGCCAGGCTGGAATTTCCCAAGGCAAGGACTTCTGTCTGTTTTGTTTACAGCTCCATCTGCAGATTCTCGATCAGTGCCTGACACTCTATGAATGACATATCCCTTACCACGTGTCAGACCTTGCCATGACTTTTCAAAGACATCCCCTACCATCATGGTTAAGTAGTCCCTCTACGGTGTCATTGTTCTTATTTTTATGGATGAGAAGACTGAGGCTGAGAGAAAATTAATCTGCAGAATGTTACACATCTAGTAAGTTGCAGAGCTGAGACTTGTACAAAGTCAGGCTCACAGCAAAGTCCAATCTCTTGACTCTGGAGCTTCTGTATTTATGAGGAGCAGACGAGGGAGTTTAAATGAGCTTGAGCCTTTCTCTGTTGTGGTAGAGCAGTCGTTTTAATGTTAGCAAGCTGACTGGTTACGAAAATGCAAGAATCCTCATGATTTTGGTATTCTTGAAAACAGCCTTTCTAAAACTATGTTCTTAGAACAGGCAAACTCTGGGTTGTTAAAAGGTGTTCCATCAAATATCTAAAAAATATAAGGTTTTAAGCAATAAAGAATTTGGAGATTACCGTCTTTTGACACCTTCTTTTGTGGGATCATAATTTCGTATTAGCATAACAAAGGGCTCTGAGCAATCCTGTGTTGAAGAACTTTCTGTTTAATGCAGTATTTGTAAAATATGTGACTCTAGAACCTCTCCTTTTCCCCCAGAGGCACCCTACCAGTAGCTCCCAAGACTCTGGTGCCTCATTTACGACAATACCATGATCTGGAAATGGTCTGGCATGTACTATCATGTCAGGCTAGTAAAAATAGAAAGCTTAACAAAATGCAAACACACTCATGTTAGCAAGCAGATGCTCCAATGACAAATTGACCTTGATTGATAAGATGGAATTGATTCAACACTCTTAAAAACAAGGCTAAAAAAATTTAGAAATTGAACTAATACAGAATATTCACTGAAGACATGAAGAGTGTTGAGAATCCTAATTCATTTCAAGCTAAGTCATATTAGCTTCCATTTCACAGAAGGAGTCATTTGTTCCACAGTGATTTATTGAGCACTACTAGATGCCAGGCTCTGCTGGGCACTGGAAAGACAAGATTAAATGAGATAGGCATGATATTGCTTGTCACAAGGTGGGCACGTGAAGGTCTTTTCCCTTAGGTGATTCAGGGGGGAATGAGGAAAGAGCTACTTTTCTGTTTCTACTCATATACAGTTCACATCTCTACCAGTTCTGAGTTAATTTATCCATTCATTGATTCATCCAAGAAATATTCACTGAGTACCTACTGTGTACAGGCCATGTAGTACACAGTACAGCAGTGAGTGATACAGTCAAAAATTTCTTCCCTAGAGAAGTTTTTCCCTAGTGGGGAAATTATTCTGATTATTCTAGATTTACTTAAAGGGCTGCCATCACTTTCAGATCTTTTTAAATGGAAAGCCAGGACTGTTTCTTTTGTTTAGGGTTTTAGATCTCATCTACTGATCCGAATCTTCCTGGTGTGACAACCCATTGTGTCCTTGAGCCCTACGGACCCCATTGTGTTATTTGCTCTCCATTTCTTCACCCTTCAGGGTTAAGTCTACCTTCCCACTCCTGGACGATTCATTTTTCCAGTTCTGCAACCTTTACAGAGGTGTCCTAGGCACCAAGTTTCAGGCACTGTGCAGAAGTACAATGATGAACAGGACATGGTCTTGATTCTTGTATTAGAGTTGTCCAGGGAAACAGAATCAATAGGATGCATTTGAGCATACTCAAAGAGATTTATTATGAAGGATTGGCTCTCACAGTTGTGGAGACTGAGAAGTCCCATGGTCTGCCATCTGAAAGCAGGTAGTGTAGTTTCCGTCGAAATCCAAAGGCCTGAGAACCAGAAGAGCCATTGTCCTAAAGCAGGAGAAGATGGATGTGCTGGCCCAAGAAGAGAGAGCAAATTTGCCATTCCTCTAACTTTTTGTTCTATTTAACCCCTCAATAGATTGGATGATGCCCCCCTGCATTGGCGAGGGCAGATCTTCTTTACTCAGTGTACTGATTCAAAGCTAATCTCTTCTGGAAATACTCCTAAGACACATCCCAAAGTCATGTTTTACAACCATCTCTTAGCCCAGTTGACACACAAATTTAACCATCCTGGTTCTCAAGGAGCACAGAATGTTGAGGGGAAAGTGCACAGATGATAGAATGAACTTGGTGATGGAAGTCAGCACAGAGAGTGAGCACAGAAACAGTCTGGGCTTCCCAGAGGAGGTAGCACCTTACCTGACCTTGAAGGATGGGTAAGGTGTGGTATGAAAGGACAGGTGGGCAGCTTGAGAGGGAAGAGGGAGACTTGCACGTTGAAGGAGCAGAAAGAGCCAACACTGGAAGAGAAGACAGGAATGGACAAGGAGGCAGGGACAAGATTATGGCTTCGTGAGGAGTTTGGACATGGTCATGGAGATGGAATGATGCTGGAGGGACCCAATCATATTTGCATTTTATTAAGGATAGTAATAATGGTAATAATAATAGTAGCACGGTGGATGATGTCAAAAGAATTATTGATAATTGTTTTGGGTGTGATAATGGCAAGGTAGAGGTTATCAGTTAGAGGTCCGTACCAAATTACCTTCAGGTGAAATGATGTAGCATTTCTAAGTGAGGGAAGAGATAAAACAAGGTTGGCAAAATGGTAATTGTTGAAGCTGGATAAAGTTATATACAGGAACATCAAACTATTCTCTCTATATTTTGGGTGTTTGAAATTTTCCATAATAAAATTGTTTTAAGACTTGTGCAAAAACTATGCAGAAAGCGCTCAATAAATGGGGAACTGGTAATAGCAACAGTTGCTTTTTTTTTTTTTTTTGGGGTGAGAGGTAGAGAGGGAGAGGAGAAACTTAAGTAGGCTCCATACCCAGCGCAGAGCCTGGTGTGGGGCTTGATTTTACAACCCCGAGATCATGACCGGAGCTGAAATCAAGAGTCAGGTCATTAACTGACTGAGACACCCAGTAGCCCCAACAATTGCTTTTTATTGAACAGCTACTGCATGGCAGTTTGTGAGTCAATTGCTTTATTATGTATATTAGCTCAGGGGTCTCCATGCTTTATAAATTGCATACCCACCAACAAAATTTTGATTTTAAGTACATATCACTAGCATAATTACATTTGATTAGTTACTTACACACTGCCAAATGGTGCTTTATGAGTACCTTATAAAACATACACAAAACAAGAAATTTTAAAAGGATGAAATTACCTTGGAATAAATAAATTTAATGTCTTGCTAATTGTGGTGGCTTTGTACTATCATTGGCTAATATCTCCAGGCACAAGTTACACAAAGAGAAAAAGTTGTATTAATGATAGTGTTGTAAATCCACAGACTGGGAAATATTTGCATATTCCAAACCATCTTATGGTAATTTGATTCAGGTGGGTAGGGGGCAGCATGTGATCACCTTGCATTATATCATCATCTTGTTTACCTTGTGGGGTGGCCCATGAAAAGCCCTAATGTAAGTGGAATAAATGTGTGCTCTGCCATTTTCTGGTCGTTCACTTATACTTACCTTGTTAGTGCTTTTTTTAGTAGATTCTTAGCAGGAATGTTTTTAAGTTATTTGTCCATTTTGTGAGTTTGTCTGCTTAAAGACAGGTTATTATAAAGCCTAAATCCATTTACCCAGGCACACATAAATTGCCACATGAGGCAATTGCTAAAAGCAAGGGGATGAATGTGGGGGTGTTACCAGCCATTCGGCATTGCAGAGGAAAGAAAAGAGCTGACATATGTGTTAAATATGGGTGTCAAATGTCTATGCATACATTAAATATTAGTGGACCTTAATTTCCTTTTTTTGTTTTGAGTTGAATTAAACAAGTTAGAAATCGACATTCTGATACTTTTTTCCCACACCCCACTTTGGAGACCTCTGCATTTGTCAGGAGTTCTCACCATGACTCTACAAGGCAGACATTGTTATCCTCCGCTTTGTAGATGAGGAAACTGAGCCCAGGCAGGTTAAGTGATTTGCCTGAGGGACATAGCCGTTTAGAGACAGAACAGGGTTAGAGCTCTGGGATGCCAGACTCAAAGTCCCTTACTTCTTAATTATAGTGCCAGCTGCTAGTCCTTAGCATTGGCCATGGTCCTGCTGTTACAGAGGACAGTGGGTCAGGAAAGCGAAGTAACTTCCCTGAACTCAGGCTGGTCTGGCTGGTCAGACAGTTCACCTGTCTGAGTTTGAATCCTAGTTCAGTGCCATGTGGCTTGGGCAAGTGACTTCCTCTCTCCAAGTCTCAGTTTCCTCATTCTTAAAATGGGCCAATAGAAATACCTGCCTCATAGAGCTTTTGAAAGATCTGGATTAGCCAATGGATGAAAACATGATATTATCTATAATTATTGTTCTATGGACAGGAGGTAATGACATAGAATAGACTTAAAGAGTCAGAGTTATTCTCAAATACCAATATATATTGGAATGAATGAGTGAATGAATGAATGAACAAACGAGTTGCCCCAGTGTTTCTAGCATATCCTCAAACACATTCTATGGCTGGACTCTGTTCTCATGTGTCACCTGCGGTGAAGCCACAAGAGGCCCCAGCATTCTCTTGAGCAGGGGGCATGACGATTTCTGTTGCCTAGTCTGAATCTTGTCCAACCATGTCTGCAGAGGCTGTAGTCCAGCCTTTGTCCTCCTGCCACCAGGAATAAAAATCGGGCTCATCCATTCTGCCTACTGAGTCAGGAAACCTGGAGTGAAAAGGGCCAGCATGGACACTGCTTCCAAGTTTATATGACAGGGACACAAATAATGTCTTGCATTTCAAGAGCAGAGACAGAACTGGAATTTCTGCAAAGGTTTTCCAACTCACAACATATTTTAACACCATATTTGAGCTCTGCAGCAAAACAGTTATCTCTAGATATTAGAGCATAGCTGTTGAAAAAAAAAAAAAGAAGTTTGGTCTACTCTTAAGATCCAAGTATGCTCCAAATTAAAAAGGGAGGAAATTTTCAGGTGGCTCATTTGAAGGAAGGGTCATCTGTTCAGAAGATGCAGCATAACAGCAATGCCCAAAGTGGCACAGTGAGAAGGCTATGATTCCCTGAACATTCACAATGTGCCTTACACTGCACTGAGTGTTTCTATGATCTTACTGAAACCTTTTAACAACCTTATGAGATTGTTACTGATATCACACAGAATCCAAGAAGAAACAGATCACCCAATTAGGATTATTTGAAGAGAGTTTATTTGAAATGGGGGTCTTTGTACAAAGGTGCAGCAAGGTACAAAGGAATCTCAAGAGCAAGGGTGGTCTTCGTGGGGCCAGGATCAGCAGAGCTGCTACCACCCTTAGGCCAAGAGATGAGCATAGGCAGTAGCTGCCAGATCCTAGAAGGAGAAAAGCCTGCCTTGAGTGGAGCAGGAGTCTACTGGGAGGGGACACAGCCAACCTAAGGTAACCCCTTTGAGTGGGAGCAAAGGGAATGGACAGCATGACCTACTCTTTCCTCTCTTGATTCCTGCCAGGTCTCCCTATCGGCCAACTCCAACTAGAAGCCAGAGGGGCAGAGAACCTATTGGCGCAGTCCTGGGTTTCTCAACCTCTGCAGTGTTGTTCTTTAGGGTTGGATAATTCTTTGTTAAGGAATCCTCCTGCGCACTGTAGGATGGATATTTAACAGCATCTCTGGCTTCCATTCACTAAATGCCAGTAACAACTTCCTTAGCTGTGGTATCAAAAAATGTCTCCATATTTCCAAATGTCCCTTAAGGGGACAAAATTGTTCCAGCTAGGAACCACTGGTATAGTCCATAGAGGTTGGTCTCCCAGGCAAAGAGTGGGATGCAGATGTATAGAGAGTGGATCTGGAGGAAATATCCAAGGGAGAACTTAACTTTAGTCAAATTTCACTGCCAAGGAAACTGAGGCTCAAGCAAACTAATTAACTTCCTGAAACACACACAGATTGCAAGTGCAGAAGCCAATCTGCAAACCTAGATCTGTTTGATCCCAATGCCAGAACTTATACTCACAAGTTGTATTCTATATTCACAAGTGGGAAATGTCCCAGAGAAAGAAAATGGAGCTTTGGAAGTGGAACCCCTGGAAATCCCAGGAGAGTTGGAATGCTAGCATTTTAGGGCACTTAAATTCTGGATCCAGAGTTCATGTTAGTCCATATTGCAGACCTCTCTGCAGGAGGGGACCATCAGATATGTAAGATTTTGGGCATTTTGGAAGCAGCCTTTTATTTATTTATTTTTTTCAGTACATACTCATGAATGTTTATTTATTTCTTTTTTCTCTTTTTTTATAATAATATTTTTTATTATATTATGTTAGTCACCATACAGTACATCCCTGGTTTTTGATGTAAAGTTCGATGAATCATTAGTTGCATATAACCCCAGTGCACCATGTAATACGTGCCCTCCTTCCTGAGAAACAAACTGGAAGCAGCCTTTTAAAACTATTATTGTTCATAAGAGAGGGGCAAGAAAGAAGGAGCTGGGTGGATCAGATTTCTATCCACTGTCAGTTGAGGAGGTCATCCCATCTCAGGTTCATATCACTATGGGACAGACTGCTAGAGACTGCCCAACTATATCATTTTGTAAAAACCATCTTGAACATTCTTAAGTTCATAGTTCAATAGTGGTAAGTATATTTCAAGAAGTGGAAGCAACCCAAATGTCCAACAGTGAATTAATGGATAAACAAAATGCAGTATATACCTACAATGGAATTTTATTTAGCCTTAAAAAGGAAGGAAATTCTGTCACATGCTACAACATGGACGGACCTTGAGGACATGGCTGAATGAAATAAGCCAGTCACAAAAACACAGAAAGACTATATGGTTCCAGCCAGATCAGATTGGTCGACATGATGAAAACTACCACCAGGGCTAGCCCATTAAAACTCTCCGCGATAACCCTCCATTCTGTCTCTCCGTCAGCTGCTGGTCAAATGCAGCAGATCCAGAGAAGGATGCTCAAGCCTCAGAACCACTAAATGGGAGAAGTGTGGTTCCTGGGTGTGCAAGGCTGCCTTCCAAACACCCAAGTACATTTTAACTGAATGGAAAAAAAAAAAAAAGCTTATATTGGAATTATCCCCCCTACTTCCTCCCCAGTGTCCCTAGAGTTCTCAGATGTCCTGTGCACACTCAAACCTTGATCAGGGAAGGCTTTTGCAGGAAACCCAACTAAGAGACTCTAGCTGTAATTGCAATTTGATTTCTTTAAAGGAGGTTAGTCAAATTTGTAAGTGACATTTACATTATCCGAAGTGTTTATTTTGAAAAATTTGCCTATGTTCTAATAGACGATTTTAGTAAATGGATTATTGAGCAAAACACAAGTATTTGTGGTTGTTTGTAACCAGACACCAAAATCCCTCAGTCATTAAAGAGTAGATCAACATCTGATAGTAAAACTCTTAATCCATTTTCTAGAAATAGCTCAAATGCTAGGGTTTCATGGAATCCTCTAGGGTGAATTAGCTGTTTCGTTCTCTCTGCTCTCACAGCATTTGAGTCATATTTCTGAAACAGCATATATCATGCTGTATTGTAATTGATTTGTTTACATAATATGTGTCTTGAAGATTATATTCAGAGTTCCTCAAAGGCAAAGACTAAATCTCATTTGCCTTTTTCATCCCCACTCCCTGATCTGGCCCTGCCACATCGTTGACTGCAATATTTGGGTGTTGAAAAAACGAATGAATGAATAAAGGGACATCTTTCTTGTCCAATAGATTATGTCATGTGTCCTTAAGGACTGAGACTATTTTATTTATTATTAAAAACACTCCAGCACTGTGCATAGTCCCTAGTACACAGTTGGGGATTATTGCTAAAAACTAAACAAGTAAGTGAATGAATGAGTGAATAAATAATGAGGGAAGCATATGGCCAACCACAGATTATTTTTGAGTGATTGCCAAACCCGGGTTTTCCTTCACTTTGTTGGTGGATTGTAGCTTAGTTTTGTTGTTTTTGATGTTTTGTTAATAAAAGAACAATATACTTTAAGGCATTAACTTCTATCACATTAGTTTGGACTGCTAGTTTTAGCGTCTTAGTATAATTTTAAATCTAGAGTTTGTCATTCATCATGTTGGGTATTTTTACTACCTTTGTATCACTTTGTATCACTTACAAATGTAGTCAACCTATTCTCATTTTGCTGTAGTAGAGACTTTTTGGCGGTTCAGTCCATGGCACTCTTAGGAGTGTAGTCATTCAACTATCAGGGTGAGGATTAGAAAACTATGGCCCATGGGCCAAATCCAGCCTGCAGCTTGTTTTTGTAAATAAAGTTTTATTGAAACACAACTGCACTTATTCATTACATATTGTCTATTACATACTGTCATTACATATTCATTACATTTCACAAAACAGTGGCAAAATTGAGTAGTTTGACAGACCCTATATGGCTGTAAAGTTTAAAATATTTACATCCTGGCCATTTACAGGAAAAGTTTGCTGATCTTTGGTCCTGGTGATTAAATCCAACAAATGAAATCACATTTCACCATCTTATGGGTCATGTATAAAGGGGGCCTTGTTATGTGCCCTGTTGAAATCAAGATATATTTTGTTTTGCCTACAGTTTTCTTCTGTTGTCTCAGCAACATTATCAAGGAAGGGAATACAATTATGTAGTACCCATACCTGCTGGTGAACCAACGTAATTTCTAGTGATTGCCACATTAGGAAATAAAATGTTCACTGAACATATACCTAATTTTTGGAATTCTGTCTGTATGGTAATGAGTTTGGGGGTAGCCATCCTTTGCTAGAAAAAGCTTGAAAGAAATGGAGAGCGAATCCCTTTGCCTCTTTTCTGGCCTAGTTCTCTTTATACCATTCCTACAAATGAAACCTATGAAATGCTAGATCAAGTTAACAACTGGCTTTATCTCTATGGATCATATTTTCCTCATCTACACAATATTATTTTTCAGAGTTAATATGATGATCAAATGAGAAAATTGATGGATATGAAAAAAAACTATAATTGCCTTCATCCGTTGAGTACTTTTTATCAGGCATGGTGCTAAGTGCTTTTACATGCATCATCCCATTTAATCCTTGTAAAACCCAGTGAACACTGTCCCCGTTCTACAGACAAGACAGAGTAAAGAATACACTTCATTCATTCAACAGGTTATTCACTGAGCACTACAATGTGCCAGGTACTATTCTAGGCGCGTGGGAGACATCTTTGGACAAAATCATCAAACACCCTTGCCTGGGTATGTGCAGGTACGTAAGAAACAACACACTGCACGTCATAATAACAGAAGTGTTTAGTATGATAAAAGATGGTAAGTCATGTGATAAAAGAAAGGCTGGAACAGGGAAAGGGAGTTTGAAAGTGCTGGCGTGGTGGACAGGACAGAAGGGAGTGCAATTTAGAGGTGAGGGGGGTGGGGGAATGGGATAGGCTGGTGATGGATATTAAGGAGGGCACGTATTGCATGGTGCACAGGGTGTTATACACAAGTAAGAATCATGGAACTTTACATCAAAAACTAGGGTTGTACTGTATGGTGACTAACATAATATAATAAAAAACTATTATAAAAAAAATAGGGTGGTCAGGGCAGCCTCATTTAGAAGGTGACGGTGTGAACCAAGACTTGCAGGAAACAAAGACATTAGCTTCATGCACCTCTGGCAGAAGGGCATGCTCAATCTCTAGGTTAGTTTACGGTGCAGCCAGGATTCCCGCTCAGCCCCATCAGACTCCAGAGCCCCAACCAGGGTCAGGGAATGTCAGTTCCCTCGTCAGTGCTCATGGAACATAAGCTGTGTGCATACCTGATCTTTCTTTTGCTGTTGCCTACATTAATTCTGGGCTTTACCCTTCCCCAAAGCATTCGTCCAGGTCTGTCTCTGTAGAGACAGAGACTCCCATCACATGTTCTGCCTTTGTCACTGGGCCTTTTAAGACCCAATGCCTTCAGAGGGCCACAGTGCCACTTTGCTGGCTTCACCCTTTTTCTTTCTCACTGGAGCATTCTGGAATTTCATCTTTACAACCTTCCTTTAGAATCTTTAATCTGTTTTAAGTCCTGTTATTATTTGGCCTCTAAAACTCTGTGCCCATGTTTCTCTGTGTAAAGTGGACAGCCATACTTTTATTTTCTTTGTAGTAGTTGTTGTTTGCTCAAGTAGCCAGAGTCACTCTCTGTCACTTGCAACCACAGAACTCTGTTATACCAAGTTTTAAAAAAAAGCTATTTTCAAGCATTCAGGACTTATACCTGCCAGTGCTGGTTTTTCTATTCTTACATGATTAAGAACCTCAGGAAAACAGAGTTACTTTGCTGAGGCTTCTGCTCCCTCATCACTAACTCATCTTTCTTCCTTAACACAGGCTAAGCCCTCAGTCACAGGTCACCTCATGGCTTCATTGACACTGAAAGGATGAAACAGTGCCCAGTACGGTGACTTGCCAGACCCTCTATTTTTAGCCAGATTCCCAGCAGATGTCTGGAGAGTACAAGTCTCCCTTAATTACTATAACTTGTCTGGGTGCCATTTTTGAGCTCTGCAAAATAGACATTGAAAATAGAACCCACCTCATGAGGTTGTCGTGAAGATCAAATGCAAAAAGTGCATACAAAAATAGCACAGAGCCTGGTGTGTGGCGACGATTTGGCATGTCAGCTCTAACTGTTGGGGGAGGCACTTCATTTGTAGTGGAGAGAGGAGGAGCGCCGGGCCAGACAAGCCTGCACTCCAGCCTCACTCACCAGCTTCGTGAATCTGAGGACTAACACACTCCCTGTGCATCAGTACCCCATGCTATAAAGCTGGAATGGTAATATCAATTTCAGTATTCAGTGCGATAAAAGGTATAAAAATGCAAAAAATTATATGTATAAAAATGCTGACATAATATCTAAGTATTAAATGAGATTAAATATATAAAATGTGAACAGTGATGATGTGAAATATTGGAACAATATTATCACTTTTAAGGATTGAGATAAATGTATAAAATAAAAATCCTATAATAATAATAATATCAATTTGAGTATTGAGATGTATATAAATTAATATTAATCAGAGCAATAGCATATTATTGAGATTAATATGTATAAAGGGCTGAGTATAGCATCAGACACTTAGCAGACATTTGAAAATGGATATGTACCAATGTTACTGTTGTTGTTCATATCACTGGCATTATCTTACCATCAGCATCCTCCTCAGTGTTAGGCTGCATTGCTCTCAATGTTGTCCTTTGCTATAAAACTCTTCTTCTTGGTGGTACCAAGTGAGTGTTTAATAGTAACAATTCTGATCATACATCATTATCCCCTAGGCATATATTTACTATTTTCAGATTGCATTTTCTTCAACTTTCTCATGAGCTCTCATTTGAAAGTGGCTCTGAACACAAACTGGCAGTCAAATTGGGATTTTACAGACTTCATCTCCATCAGTATTTTCATACCAGAAAGCTAAATATGATCTTTGAGGAATTCCAGAGTTCTCAAAGGGAATAATTTGCTCCAAAGAAAGAGGTCACATGGAAGGAGAGGAGGAGTGAGCATTATACATCAAGAAGATTGTAGGAAGACAAAAACTTCCTATGTGGGACAACAAGGACCAGTCATATAGATTAGAGCAGATTATTTGATTCAGATGAGACAAAATTATATACAAGTGGCAAGTGACACCGTGAGAGTATACCATCCACAAGCTGTGCCTGCACCATATTAATGCTTTTCACTGGATTGTGCTTGGGGTCCCAGATGCTTGAGTCTTTTATTTTATAGTATGCAGTGAGCAAGAGTATCCTGGAGTAGTTTACGGAGATAATACTTATTCATCATCATCACTGGGTCATGACCATGCACTGAGTGTCTTCCACTGTCCCTCCAGGTCCACTGTGCTCCTTTCTTCTCCTGCTCAGTGCCCCCAATGGCATTCCATCAATGGGGCTCCTTGGCCTTCTGGCTTCTGGTTGGGTTGGCTGATGGAGTGCCCTTAGGGAGAGTAAAAAGGGTGAAGGTGCCTCAATATGGCTGTGTCCCCTCACTGAAGTTCACATGTTTTTATGGGGCCACGTTTTCTCCATGACTCTCCCCTATTGGACCCTATTTATTGAAGTAGAATTATACCCTAAACTCTGTAAGGATAGACAAAACCTGCATCTACTTTGCTTACCATTATACCCTAACAGCATGGCTGGCCCCAAAGAGACACTCAAATAATATATTTTGATTGAATGAATGCATTGGAGATTCTCCATTAAACTGCATTCTTAGAAAAACCACCATCTAAACCTACCTTGTGCACTAGTTGCAAAAAGAAGCCACACTCTCTCTGAGCAGTGGTTCTTAGAAATAAAAGCTCTTAAAATTCCCATCCACAAGCTGTGACTGCATCATATTAGTGCTTTCCACTGGATTGTGCTTGGGGTTCCAGATGTTTGAATCTTTTATTTTATAGCATTTACTTTTCTGTGAGATTCCAATTAATTGAATTGGGAAAAGCTGCAAGCTTTGTGACAGAGGAACTGCCTCTTTGACAAAACCCACATGCTGTAAAATCTAAGAGTACTGTCTCCTCTTTGTATAGGTCCATAACCAGTTTGACTGATTTTCTGTTTTAATATGTTTGGCTGAGTAGCTAGAAATTTTGAACTAACGCTTATATAGGCCAGAGTAGGTATTTGGAGGAAATCCTTTTAGGTGGCATATTGAAGGAGTGTCCCTAGAGCATCAAGGGACAGGATGGGAATCCCAGGGGTGCTTGCTTTAAATTCCAGGTTATTTTTTCCTGGGATTTGAAAATTCATTTTCTCTGTCATTTTCTCTCCTCAAAGCGTCCATCAGTGTTGTTTTCAGTAGCAACACTCAATTCTACAGGCCTCACACTTATACCTTCTCCCCTCCCCCATACCTCTCAAACACCAGAAATACTGCATGAGGTAGTAGTTCCCCTTCTACCTCTAGCCTGTTCTGGTTCATCCCAGGAAGAGTCTTTGCATTTGAGTTATGCCCACACATCAGGGACAGCTGATGTTCTATAGAGCTCCAATGATGGGAACCTTTATTGCCCACCAGCCAGCAAAGGGTTCAACATCAAACTCTCATTTTCCCAGGACCGCCCCTGTTTGCCAGTTGCCTTAGGTTTGGTTTCCTGGAGGTCAAGTCTGACCAGGGCTTCGTGTATATGTGATTTACTGAGCCTGTGAAGGAATAAGGGGCAGCAATACGGGGAAGGGGAAAAAGCTGAGCAGGGATTCAGTCTTAGGTAAACTCTAGCCTTGGTGTGATCTGTGGGGGGCAAACATCAGACAAATCCTAATTGAGTGACATTCTACAAAATACTTGACAGTACTCCTCAAAACTGTCAAGATCATCAAACACAAAGAATGTCTAAGAAACTGTTACAGCTGAGAGGAGCCCAAGGAGACTTGAGGACTAAATGTAATGTGGGATCCTGGATGGGATTCTGGAAGAGAAAGGAAATTAGGTAAAACTAAGGAAATCTGAATAAAAATGATGAACATTAGTTAACAACTATGTATCAATATTGATTCAGTTATGACAAATGTATCATACTAATAGAAGGTGTTAATAATAGGCTAAACTTGATGTAAGGTATATGGGGACCCCACGTATGGGAAGTATGGCATGTTGTACTACCTGCAGATTTTCTGTAAATCAAAAGCTACTTTAAAATACAAAGTTTATTATAAGAAAAAAAGAAAGTGTTCCCTGAGAAAATTGGCATGGGAGTGGGAAAAACAAGGTAGGGCAGGGAAACAGCTACTCAAGGGTTATGTTTTAGCCTCAGCCTGATCCCTTGTGGCAACTCTGCAGGTGAATTACACAGCCCTCTCCTACACGAAGTCAAGGTCATTGGACTTTGATTCTCCCGCACCAGTCATGGACTGCAGCTGCTCCAGGCATCATGAGCTCCCAGGCACTTCTGACTCTCTTGGTTCCTTTAGGTGAACTGGCTCCAGAAGTCCATAGTTTTCTGAAGGGCATGGGATAATAGGAACAAAGCAGATCAAAGTGGGGAAATGGACATGCCGAATTAGTTAAGGGAATAGCACTCTTTCCATGTCCACTGCTCAGGAGCATGGCAAGAATGACTAGCTGTCCACGGTCACGGTGCTAGCAGGTAGCATAACCAGAATTCATGCCTGCTCTGTCTGGCCCCGTGATGGCTCCCCAGCACTACTCTGTAGTGTGCTGTCTTGAAGGCTTTGGATCTTATACCAGTCCATGAAATTGGGAAGTACATTTAATGATTTCCTGCACCCTTGAGGGGCAGGTAGATAGCAGGAGACATCTGAACTATGTCCTGGAGACCTGAGCTCTTCCTGCACATAAATCTCCAAATGGCTCACATATCTGGGAGGAAAGGTGTTCTTAAATATTAATTGAACAAATGCACCTTTTTAGCAAAAGATGTAGTGGGTCTTAGCTAAAGGTCTAACTGGTCACTGATTCTTTAAGCTGGGGTGGAACAGAGGACTGGTGGGATTTAGCAATAATTATAGTCAGGAATTAACTTTAGCAAAAGGGAATACAGTTTGATAAGCTGAGGCCATAAATGTCTATTTCTCACATTACCCCCAATACCAAAGGTTCACATCTGTCCCATTAAACAATTGCCAAGTGACAGCTCCAGGGACATGGGGCTGCCAGAGGAATCATTGCTAATGCAGGTTTTATAATCTCCACTTATATAATATAATTGGCTTAAGACTGTTGCTGAAGGAAAGAAGCAAGATGGTGTTTAGTGTGGGAAAACTTTTCTTTAGAAGCAAACTGTAGGATGACAGAATGGAGATTACCATCCTAATTATCTGCTATTATGAACCTGGAGGACAATTATTGTAAAAATGCCTCCTGACCAAGGTAAGACACAAATATCAGTGCTACTGTTAATAGAATGTATTGTCTAGTTCCTCATCTCC
This sequence comes from Ailuropoda melanoleuca, assembly GCF_002007445.2. Classification (NCBI taxonomy): domain Eukaryota; kingdom Metazoa; phylum Chordata; class Mammalia; order Carnivora; family Ursidae; genus Ailuropoda; species Ailuropoda melanoleuca. The sequence continues at coordinate 75,885,936 of NC_048229.1, forward strand.
CTGTATCCTGCTTCTGCTGCTGCTTTGTTCTTATTTTGCCAAGAATTCTGAGTGCTCTTGTTGTTATTTTTATTGGTCAGCCTCAGCAACACGACGTTGCTGTAACAGTTAACCCTGCAATCTCGGAGGAGACAATGGAGACTTAGTTCTCTCTTGTGACATGCCTTCTCATATCTTTCCAGTTATGTTGTTTGGAACACATGACCTCTTAGGGGAGAGAGGGATATTGAGGCACACAAAGTCTTAATTGCCTCAACCTTAGAGCCATGTGGCACTTCCACTCAGAAATCTTTGGCCACATCTAGTCACATGGCTCCAACCTACCTGCAAAGGAAAGTGGGAAATATAAAGGAACACATGGCTCCTTGGTGAGCATTCTGTGCCAGATCTTTCCTGATCACATTTTCACTTCTAATCTCTAATCTTTTGTGTGGTTTTCTTTAAGATTTTATTTTTTTAGAGCAGTTTTACGTTTGTAGCAACATTAAGGGGAATGTACAGAGATTTCCCATATGTCCTCTGCCCCCTGACATGCATAGCCTTTCCTGTTATCCATATCCCCCACCAAAGTGGTATGGTTGCTACAATTAATGAACCTATACTGACATACCATAATTACCCAAGGTCCACAATTTATATTGTGGTTTCCTCTTGGTGTCATAACCCATATTTGTGGGTTTGGATAATCTTGTAATGACATATATCCATCATTATGGCATCATACCCAGTATTTTCATAACTCTGAAGTTCTTCTATGCTTAACCTATTCATCCCTCTCCCACATCGACTCCTGGCAACCACTGATCTTTACCGTCTCCATAGTTTTGCCTTTTCCAGAATGTCATAGAGTTGGAATCATACAGTATGCAGCCTTTTCAAATTGGCATCTTCCACTTAGTAGTACACATGTTAGTTTCCTCATGTCTTTTCATGAGTCTATTGTGTTTTGAAGACAATGAAGAAGTATGAGATAGAGGCTGGTATAATAAGACCAACTCATAATTTGTGTGGCTATTTAAATTTAAGTGTAAATTAAATTAGAAGTTCAGTTTTTTAGTTACAGTAGCCACATTTTTGATGTTCAGTAGCACATATGGCTAGTGTCAATCTTATTGGACAGCACAGAATGGAACATTTCCATCATTGTAGACTTTCCTAGATATTCTAAAATGTTCCAGAACATTGTAGTGTATTCTAGAACAAGTGACTGATTACTGTACTGTCAGTCTAACAGGTTTCTAGGGGTTCACTCAGGCCTCTGACTTAGGCATCCTCTGGTGAAAATTAGCCTGATGTGCTGCAATAATTTTGAAGCCACATTAGGCAGAGATATATTCTGATTTTAGCTGTATTGCAGACTTCCACATACAATTTAGCTGAAACAGTAGACTTCATGGATGAGAAAAGTTTGACCACCAGAGTCATGTAAAGAGGCTTGGGGGCAAAGATGCCTAGTTGAAATAATGAATCATGGAACACTACATCAAAAACTAAGGATATACTGTATGGTGGCTAACATAGCATAATAAAAAATTATTAAAAAAAAAAAGAAATCCTTGTCTTTCCATTTATGTGCTTTGAGATCTCAAATAAGTTAACCTATCTTCAGAGTCACAAATTTACTAACCTCTGAGATGGAAACACCCATCTCATAATGTTATTGTGAAGGTGACAGTAGTCAGATGCAAATAGGCTGCCATGGGATCTGGTGCTTTTAAGTAAGGGCTTAAGAAATGACAGATACACTCATAGTCATCATTGTAATCATGTAACTTCCATCGATAGTTTAGAAGAAAACTAACTATGGTAGACATGGAACTAGAGAAGGGTCTTAAAGAGGCTGAAATTATGGGCTTAGTTTACAAAACGAAATTTAGAAGGGATAAACATAACATCTCACTTTGGAGTCCAAGAATGGGAGTAGATAAGAATAAAATTGGAGATTACATGGTCTGATGGCAGCATGTCTAAGGAGAATAATTTCATTTTTGTTCAACCCTGTAACAGGGCTATATTCAGAAATGTGCATGTCCTGCACCTATTTGTCCTGGTAGACTATGTATGTGCGAAGCTTTAGGTCTTGCAATTTTAGAAGAGATCAAGACAAACTAGAGTAATTTGCTTCTTTCAGTAAATATTTATCGAGCATCTCCTGTGGTCCAGGTACTCAAGCTACAAGGGCAAACACAAAGAGATTGGTCATTGATCTCTGAGAGCTCATGGTCTAGGGAAGGAGGGAGATATTAAGCAGACACCCAAAATAAATATAAGATTAAAACTATGATAGGTGCAAGGAAGTGGCAGTCCATGGTGTTCAAAGAAACTTTATTGGGAGACCCTCCCTTCTATTCAGGGAGACCACAGAAGGTTTCCTTAGGACTGAAGATTGAGCTTAGACCTAGGAAGAATAAAGGTGAGTTGGGAGATAGAGGAGTGTTCCAGGGAAAAGAGTCATACTTGTAAAGGGTGGAATGAGAGGAAATGAGGAACATTCAGTGCAGAGAGGAAGCCCCTTGCTTATGTAGGATACTTACTGGGATATAAGGTTGAAGGGGAGACATGGACCAGATCATGGAAGGTCATGTAGGCTGTGTATGATTTACATCTTTATTCTAGAAGCAATGGGAAGCCCTTGAAGGGTTTTAGATAAGGAAGTAGCCTGGCCATATTTGCCTTTGAGAAGATTACTCTGGCTGTAATATAGAGAGAATAGATTAGAAGTGGGAGAAAAGTATATTTCAACATTTGACTTTGAGTATTTATTCTCCTACTACCAGTAAATAAGAGAGCCTGCTTCACTCCACCTCAAAAGCCCAGAGCATGATCATAAAATTTTGACATAAAATTATATTATATTGTTTAATTTTGCATTTTTTTAATTGGAGAAATCAAATCTTTTTTTTATTTGGACATTTGCATTTCTTTTGTAATTTGGCTTTTTGTGACTTGGAATTTGCCTTAAGAGTTTTTATTATAGATTTATAAGTGTTTTCAATGTACTGAGGCATTGTCAATTTGTTTTGCCTTTGAAACTTATTGAAGTAAAATTAATATATACACAAATACACACATTCACATACTTTGTGCCAGCTTTAAAACATTTCCCCTGTATTTTGTTGCTTTTAAAAATTAAAAAAAAAGCTATAATTTTCATGGAGACAAATACATTTTTCCTTGTTTTGATACTTAGATTCTTTGAGCAAAACCAGCTAATTTTTCACTTTTTAAAAACTTAAAAATGTGTCCTGTGTATACATTTAACTCTTTATTCCATCTGGAACTTATTCAATGGACTAGAACTCCCAGAAAAATATTTAAAATTATTTTGGATGTTATGTACTCTTATCTAATTTTTGATTGGGAGGAATGTTTCACCATTAAATAAAATGATAGTTGGTTTAACTTAGTTTTTATGTCATGTTAAGTCAATTTTCTTTTATTCCTCATGTGCTAAATATTTTTTTTTGCTTTCAATTATGATGAGGTGTTACATTTTATTCATTTACTTTTCAATTTATCTCTAAAATTTAGCTATTGATATGATGTATTGTATTATAGTTTTCCTATTGTTAAACTATGCTTGCTCCAAAAGACTAAACTATGTTTGGTTGTAGCAAATTTTTCTTCCCTTGATTTATTTATGCATTCATGTAATAAGTACTCATTAACTGTCTCCTGCATGCCCAGCACTTCTTTGGGGGATAAGGGCCCAGCAGTGGGCAAAAAAGGACCCTGTCCCCATGAGGTTTCCAGTCTGGGAGACAATAAACTTATATGCACATAAATGTGAGAAAAGCACAACTATTTGTAATAGCAAAGGGGAGGCTCTATTTTAGCTTAGCAGGTAAGTCATTGCCAAGAAAATGACCTGAGTGTTGAGAAGGAGAGAACCCTACAGAAACAGTGCCAGTTTCCTCATCCCTCTGGAGATTCTAGGCTCTCACAGGCACATCCCTGATTTAATTTCCATGTCATTGCTTCTGCTTTTCACTGTCTCTGATGAGGTACTGAATGTCTAGATTCCCAATGAGCCTCAATAAAGCACTCTCGATGTGCTATGTTTCTCATCCTCTCTATTTGGTCTTTCCTGTGGTTCCTAGCTTGGCTCTGCAAAAATGCATGCTCTGCCCATTTTTTTTAAAGAACATAATTTCTAGAGCCATGTTCTTCTTTTTCCCTATGCCTTTTGTCTCTTCAAGTTTGTTCTTTTTATACTTCATTCATTTCGTCATTCTTTTATTTATGTGTTCCGCATATTATTTTGTTAGTAGCCTCTTTGTGCTGGGTATGGTGCTGCTAGAATCCCGTAAGCACTTCCTTAGAGCGTGAAGGGTGGCTAGTCAACAGACTGACTTCAGGGCCCATGTGGGGTTGGTTTTCTCTCTCTGATCAGATCTCTGTGCTGTGTACAGTCACAAGCTCATGTTTCAAGCTTGCAGGCAGGTAAACCTTCAGTGCAGGCCTACTGGAGGGAAGGAGGGGCCGTTTTTACCCAACCTGGTTTCTCAGACACTGTTTGAAAGTGTGTCATTGTATAATGTGGACAAGAGAGACCACATTTCTAGTAACAGGGTTTTTCCTTAGGTAGCCAGGCATCTCAGAATCAAAGCTAATTCTTGCCAAAACACATGTCAATATTATTGTCTCAGAATGAATGGACATAAAGAGGAGCCATTGATGCAGAGAGAAGAAGGGACATCTGATGACCCCAGTTATGGGTATCTCTGAAAGATGCTCCTGGGCATTGCCTTCTATTTCTTTCCTGGGCATTGTGGAAAAAAGGGCACGAAGTGAAATTTAATGGACTAAGTGGCTGACGTGTTTCCTACTTTCTTTGGGGGCATTTATTGCTATTATGAATTAAAGGGTAGGACATATGGTGTGTATTCCAAGAATGTGCTTCTCCATTAATCCCCATCGTCAGAGCAGTCAGAAAAAATTCCCCCTTGGATCTTTGTCATTTTTTTTTTCCTGCAAGGACCAGCTGCAGTCTGTTGTTCATATCTTCAAGGAATTTTAATAAAAATTTGGTAAAGGGCAGACATAGCAGGCACAGGTGTTCTGTCTCTGTGTTCAGCCAGAAGTGTCCCTAAAAAAGGTTTCAAATAGTTCTGAAGATGGAATATGCTGTCTTTATGAGAATGTATTTCTGTTCTATGGAGTTCTTCAGACAAGAGCTGGGTCATCACTTGGCTGTGATGCTGAAGTGGTGATTCCAAATGTTTTGAGTCAGAAAAATAAGTAGGTTTTACCTTGTGGACTCAATCTGATGGACAGTTACTGGCCATCTGGGCTCAATGGGAAAGGTGTCATGGTCCATTAACAAGGTGTGTCCTAGGCATGGGCAGTAGGGAGGACAGAGGCACACACACACCATGCATATGTCATTCCTGGAAAAGAAATGGAGTTAGAAGGTCTGTAATGCACTTCAAACACTAAGAATTCCAAGAAAGGTAGCTTCTGTATCCCTATCAGATTAATTTTATCGGAACATGATGAGGAATATTAGGGCAGTGCTTCTGGAAGGATCCAGAAGTTAAATGCCATAGGAGTTTCAAAGTGGACTATTTTAGAGATGATGAGGTTATAACTCTGCAATGGTAGAAAGTCAGCCACCTATAGGGTCTGTGGTGATTCTATTTGCTTGTCATTGAATCATTGGTTTATGTTGGCTAACTAATGTATGTATTTATTTTCACTTACTAAGCATTTACCTCATACCATGCTCTGTAATAGATCTTCTAGATAGAGATGGATCAAAGGATGAACAATTCCTAACTTTGTGGCTTCCTGAGAAGTTGGCTTACTTGAAGGTTGGCATTGAAACCCTTGGGCTATATGCAGATTTTCAGGATTTAACTTTTTTTTTATAATAATATTTTTTATTATATTATGTTAGTTACCATACAGTACATCCCTAGTTTTTGATGTAAAGTGATGATTCATTACTTGCGTATAACACCCAGTGCACCATGCAATACGTGCCCTCCTTAATACCCATCACCAGCCTATCTCATTCCCCCACCCTCCTCCCCTCTGAAGCCCTCAGTTTGTTTCCCAGAGTCCATAGTCTCTCATGGTTCATTCCCTCTTCTGTTTACCCCCCTCTTTCTTCTTCCCTTTCTTCTCCTACCGATCTTCCTACTTCTTATGTTCCATAAATGAGTGAAACCATATGATAATTGTTTTTCTCCGCTTGACTTACTTCCCTTAGCATTATCTCCTCCAGTCCCATCCATGTTGCAGCAAATGTTGAGAAATTGTTCTTTTTGATGGCTGAGTAATATTCCATTGTATAAATGGACCACATCTTCTTAATCCAGTCATCTGTTGAAGGGCATCTTGGCTCCTTCCATGATTTAGCTGTTGTGGACAATGCTGCTATGAACATTGGGATTCATATGGCCCTTCTCTTCACTACGTCTGTATCTTTGGGGTAAATACCCAGTAGTGCAATATCCAGTAGTGCAATGCTGGATCATAGGGTAGCTCAATTTTTAACTTTTTAAGGGACTTCTAACAGAGCCATTGCTTTATAACCCTGGGTTTTTGTTGGAACAAGGTCAGAACCTAGCTGGTGGAGGAAGGGAGGCTGCAGCAGGGTTTAAGTACTCTTACTTTTCACAACTATTAAAGCATAGATGTGGCAATGCTGAATTCACAACATTTTGAACTCCTATCGCTAGATAAGGAGTTGGTGTTTTCTTCTCATGTTATGGAAAAGATGTCTGCCATGAGGTATAGCATGATGGTTACAAATGTAGGCTTTGGCATGTGAAGCTGGCTTAGATCTCAAGTTTGTCACTTACTAGCTGGTAACTTGAAGCAAGTCACTTGACCTATGTTTGACCTCAGTTTCCTTATCTGTAAATGAAGATAACGACAGAATTTACCCAGGTAGAGTTGAAGATTAAGTAAGATAACGCACGTGCAGCATTTAGCACCATGATGCTGGACTATAGTAGTCATCTAACATGGGTGTGTGTGTGTGTGTGTGTGTGTGTGTGTGTGTGTGTGTGTGAGTGTGTGTGTGCCTTTTAGATCCTAAAAACTTGAAGTTCCATGCAGGGATCCATTTCACTCTGTAGCCACTCTTTACTTTAAAATTCTAGTAATCTGAGTTTGAGAACAGGAACAAATAGAGGTGATAACTATAATCTTATGACCTTCTCCTGTCCAAATGCCATACTCAAACTTATTCTAAACCTGCTGTTTCTTCAAGTGCACTGCTCACTTCCAAGTGTATTAATAGTGCCCCCTGCTGCCCACAGCAAGGCAGCTTAATGGGAGCTCCTGGGGCAGGCGGGTGGGATGTGGGTCTGAACACCTAGCTCTTCCATGACTCCCTCTCATCCTCAGACACGTTTTCCTCCTAGCTCACAGCTCCATTTTCTGGGCTGCATTTCCAGCTAAGCTCTGAGTCATCAATTTCAACCTTTAATTCAAGTTTGTGCCTGGACCTGAACCAAACCATAGATAGATTTCCATAAAGGTTGTGCAGATGAGAATATACGGTTCTCTTGCTTTTGATCTGCAGCAGGCCGAGATTGGTTCCAGGGTGGCAGAAGCCAAGTCTATTTTCTTGTGTTACAACGCAGGACTCAAGTTATGCCCAGACCTGGCTGAGTGATTACCTAAATCAGAGCTGTGTGCAATGTGCCTCGCCATGTTTATCGACTGAGTTCACAGCCAAGTGCAGTCAGAGCTTCCATAGGATGGTCTCTAAATCTGCTCACTTGGTCTTTTGTGGTGGTGTGGGTATGTGGAGAGGTTAGATGGAAGCAGAAGTAAGGGCTTCTGATAAATTTAGACTCCATTTGACTGCCACTCATTTAGACCTTTTAGTGTAATTATAACTCCTCTCATGGGAATGAGATGTGAAGACACTGGTGAGGAAATGATCAGTACATGGAAAACCCTTGTACATCACACCTAGTAGAGTGCAGGCTAGGAACAGGGAGATGGGAATATGTGAGATGGTGAATCGCCTTTCACAATGGAGTATGTTCTTTGAGTTGCGAGACAAGAGGTTGAGATGGATTTGCCCTGCACCAACCACACTCTGTGTGGCCCATCCTGGCCCATGGCAGCTAGGGGGGTGCCCAGGATGGCACACCCTGGCTCCCCTGGATGAAAACTCTAACTTCTGCCACATCAGAATTGGAGATCTTGGCATTCCTAAATCATATATCCCAAACACCAGACCTAGCCATCCAAGTTAAAGACAAATCTGCAACACTGTATGTAATTTTCACACCTAAAATATTCCATTTGCTTCCACATAGCCATACAGTATACTAGAACACAGCAGTTATGAACACACCCTTTGGAATCAGATTGATCTGGATTTGAATCTCAGACATGCCACTCACTAGCTCTGTAACTTTGGATAAGTTGCCTCTTGATTTCCTTATCCCCATTGCAGGAATACTTATCCCCATCCATCAAAGTTATTTTGAGAGTAAAAGTTATTAGTGTGTGCCGACACTTTGCACAATGCCCAACACAATTAATGCTAGCTGCTATTTCAGTAATGGTGTCATGGTAGAAAGAAGCTGGTCCACCTGTTTCAGAAGGAACCAGTCAATGAGCCCAAAGAAGTGGCAGAACTGAATTACTGCCCTCACTTGCTGCCCCTCAAACAGCTTGTTCATCTGTGTATTTCTTTTTAGTCTTTCGGGGTTTCCAGATCTCATGCCATTAGGTAAGAATCAGATCTGTAGTTCCTAGACATGGAGATTTTTTAGATCCATATAATATCTACATTGCAAAGTAGTTTTAAAGACTAAATACACTATTATGTGTGGGAATATATATACAACTCTAGGGAACTTAAATAGGATTATCAACTTCTTATCATGCCAAGTAAGGACATTCAAAGACAAATGCACACCACCATCTACTCTCACCACCATTTCATAGGGGAAATAAAAATTATCTTCAGTGTTGGAGAGTTTTCATTTCTCTTTAATTTGGATGGTTAGCTCCAGTGTTTGAGATATGTGCTTCTGAGGCTCCAGGATCCCCTCTTCTGATGTGGTAGTAGTTAGAGTTTTCACCAAGTGACATAAGCTATAATAACTGGGGCATTTACTCCTAACTGATTTGGGTCACAGTGGTTGTAGAGAGTGTGGCTGGAGCATCAAAAAGAACACCCTCTGTATTGAATAAATCTAGCATTATGACAAAACTGAAAATGTCATTCATTTGTTGAGAACAGGTGAATATTTGATCTCCAGTCAGTTCTCAGGGAATTGTTGGGATAGAGAGCAGGAGGCCCTCACCTTTGAGAACAACTCAGGTCTCCTCAGTGACCTCCTCCAAGAGGGTGGAACAGGAGAATAAAGAGAGGCCATCAGCTGCTCTTCTTCTGAAGGTCACCTCTGGCAGACATGCTTTCAAAAATGGCTCAAGGATAGAGAAACACAAGGGATGGGATGGAGATGTGTGGATTTGAGCCAAGCAATTTAAGGTGATTTGAAGAGATTACTAAGGTTTATGTGTCCTTTGCTGTGGTGAATAAGCAAGGGTGTACTGTCCCCAGAGACCAGGACCAATTAGTCATTTCATTCCCTGAGGACATCCTAGACTTGCCAAAGTCTGGTCTTAGGTAGAAAGGACACATGAACCTCTGAAAAGAGCTTATCTTCATTCCTTTATTTGGGAGGGAAGGGAGCTGAGGTCAACTGTTACTCATTTTTAACAGAACAGGAGACAGAGGTCCCCTCCCCCAAATAAAGGTGTGTGTATGTTAGTGTGACAGCAGATGGCTGGAAGAAATGGGGGGCAACCTGGCAGCTTTATAAAGGGGTGGGTTTCCAGTGACATTAGAGCATGATAATCCTTTCACATGGAGACCTAGAAGAAATAAAACTAGGCTGCTGAGCCACTGTCTGTTTGTGTGACTTTCAGAAATTGTGGCAGGCTTTGGAACACGACATGGTTTGATTCCTGGTTGTACCACTTCCAAGCTGTGTGGGCTGGGGCAGCTGACATAGCCTCCCTGATCTATCTCCGCCTTCTTTGCCTGTCACTTTTCTGTTCTGTACCATAGCCAACAGCCACATGTAGGTATTGAGTCCCTGAAATCTGGCTGGTGCAACCCAAGATGTGCTGCAGGTTTAAAGTCCCCACCAAATGACAAACACTCAATATTAAAAAAAGGAATGTAAACATTTCATTAAGGATTTTTACATTGATTACATGTTGACATGTTGAAATGATAATATTTTGGATATATTGGGTTAGATAAAATTTATTGTTAGACTTAATTTCACTTGCCTTTTACTTTTTTTTTTTTAAATTTGGCCACTAGAAAATTTATTTCCCTTTGTGGTTTGCATGTAAGATTCAAGGTGTCTGTTGTTTTATTTGACAGCTTTATTCTGTAGAATTAGGAGCAGTAGAATAGGATGGGGGGAGAGGGCAACTGCAAAGAGAGTCTTACTATGTGTCAGATGCTACACCCTGACCTTAAACCTCTCTGCAGCCCGATATAGTGGATACTGTATTTACTTTACCATTTTACAGATGAGTCTCCTAGAGAAGAAATGATTTGCTCAGAGACTAACAGTTAATAAGTACCAGGTGGTGATTTGAACCCAGGTGTTTGGATTCAATAGCCCAGTGTCTTACTATTAATTATTGCATTTCCTGCAGCCAGGCATACTCAATAATACCTACCTTGCAATCATTTTAAGGGTTAAATGTAATGGTCTGGGTAAAGGTCTGGGCCCTTAGTTTAGGGCCAAACTTTTAGTAAGAGCTCCAGATATGATAGCTGATATTAATGTTAAAATGGTAAGAAAAAGGAGGAGGAGGAGGGGAGAGGGAAGAGGGTCATGCTGCCATCATCACCACCACCATCAGGTGCCAGGTGCTATCTTGGCCACTTTAAGTACATTGTGTAATTTAATGCTCACAGCAAGCCTGGCCAATGTTCACCCACCCTTTCAGTCTCTAATTTTTGCTGGTATGAGTGTAGCAAAGTCTGCCTGGCACTCAAGAGCTCTCTTCCACTTCATGGACCTTGCCTGTGGTCTGTTGGGTGGGTAGGAAGCTCAAGTTGGCGAAGAAGGGTGCTGGCAGGGTCTGGTAGGGAATGAGCACACTATAGAGATGAGAGGGTGGACGGGGTTTGGGTTTTATAGGAGGAGTGGAGGCTCTATTTTTAGCATCTGATTCACCCGGGGAAATGTGGAGCACTGTCCCCAGCATTCAGAAACTGTGCATACTAAGGAAGGTATGACCAGTTGTTGAAGACGTCAGTGAGGGCGGGGAAGGAAACAGAAATATGATGGAGCCTCACTAATAAGGATCATAATTCTGAACTAGTCGAATACCAATCGGAATAGAAGAGCGATATTTTCCTTTAAGGAATTCTAGAAACTATTTCACACGACTGGCCTTGCCCCAAAAAGAAGAGGAAACACAGTGTACTTTAATTGGACTAAATAAAGATCAGGCTTAAGTGGGTGTGAGGCAGTTGCACTAACACAAAAACCTTGGAAATGAGAGAGATGTGAATGTAGTATGTGTTTACCAGGGGCTTGGAAACTTCCAGTTACAGAATTGACACCCAACCCTGTCCCTGTTCAAGGGATACAAGGTACAAGGCTGGCAGCTAAGGCATTCCTGCTGCTCTCTGCTGCCTCTTGTCAACTCATGAAAGACCAGGGCATCCTCCTCCCACCCTCCAGAGGCTGTGAGCAAGCGGCCAGGGTGAGCATGCCCTCAGTCGTATTTCATGCCAGGCCTGGTTCTAGCTGGATGTTTACTACATGGTACCTCCTTAAATCCTCACTCTAAACCTCTAAAGTATTTATTTGTATCCCTTATTTTACAGGTGAGATGGAATTATTCTGCCAGGCCATTTAATTACAAGTTGGCAGAGCCAGAATTCTAAACCAGGTCGACCTGACTCCCGGAGTCTTGCTGATTCTACCACATCATGTGGCCTTTCCTTTTAATCCCATGGTCACGACCAGAGATTTCTCTACCTACACTAATCACATGAAAGAGGTCTTGCTGCCATGACCTCTCAGAGCACAGGACTGACTCAGTTCAACCCACATCCCTGAAAAGTCAGAGTGGAAGGTGGGGAGTACAGAACTGCTCTTTTGTTAAATGCAACTTGTACTTGTTTGAGAGCTGCTAAGAAGAATAAGAATAAATTAGAAAAGAAAGAAAGAAAAATAAAAGAAAGAAAAAAAGAAAAGAAGTTTCTGGAAAAGAATCACGAATGACTATATATTCTACAAAATGAAATTAGGTAGTTGTCAATAAAGTCATTCTATATATATATATATATCCTCATGTGTATACACACACACACATATGTGTGTGTAAATAGTTGGATAAATAATTGGGTTATTAAATTTTTTCAGTGTATCTCTTATTTTTTATAAAACCTAACTGTACCTTTGTGGCCTCTGAAAAACCCAGTAATTGCCCCCTGCCTTTTGAAAAATAAATAATTGACATGATGATTTAAATTGTTCGAGTAGTGAGGTGCCTGGGTGGCTCAGTCGGTTCAACGTCCAACTCTTGATTTCAGCTCATGATCTCAGGGTCATGGGATCGAGCCCCATGTCAGGCTCAGCACTAAGATGGAGTCTGCTTAAGGTTCTGTCTCCCTCTCCCTCTACCCCTCCCCTGTACACATGTGCATGCATGCCCTCTCTCTCAAATAAATAAATTTCAAAAACTTTAAAAAGATAAATTGTTCAAGTAACAAGAGAATGCATTCTAATCATCAGAAATTAAGACAATTACCCAATTGTGAACCCCTCCATTCACTGCCCCCTGCTGCTTCCAAGCCATTTCCCCTTTCCAGAGGTGACCACTGTGATCAGCTCAGGGTAAATTTTTGTAACTTCTCTTTCTTTCTTGTATTAAGAATGGAGCCCTATACTATGTATTATTCTGCAACTTGTGCTTTTATGAAATGTGCCTTCTTTTTTCTTGGTCGGCTACATACTACCTCAGTGTAGGAAGGTCCCAAAATTCATTCAACCATCCTCTTCTGATAGACATTTAGGGGGTTTCTTGTTTTTCACAGTTATGAAGGTGATTGTTTATTCTTTCATTCCAGGGAAAACTTGAGGTTTTACAGTCAACATATGGCTAAGTAAATATTTAAGATTTTATGTTGACACTTTGTTGTCAAGTTCAGAACTTTTATTACGCCATTCACCTCTTGCATTATATAATATGTATTCTCACTTTCTGAGTTTTAGTTTACAAGGCCACAACTATAAATGTTGATTGTCTTTTCTCGACCATACATCTTCAGTTTCCCTAGCTAAAAGCCAGTAAACAATAGTGATGACCCTGCCTTGGATATTCGAATGATGGTTAGGGATGCATAAATAGGAGAAAATAGAGAAGTGGCATATTAGAGATTCAAGAACTCTAATCCTCCCCCCTCCCTCCCTGTGAACCCTTATCCAATTGAAAACAGACATGATGAACCAAGTGATTATCAAGTGAAACCTCAGATGTGTTAATGAGCAAGGCCAGTGCCAAACTCTTCAAATTGAAGCTCTTTGATGAACTGTGCTGGAGAACATAGCTTGGACCTGAAATCAAAGTGAGTGTTTTTGCAGACAACTCCTAAATCTAACCTTGGTCCTATCTGAAGTGAGGCTGGGTTTTCAGCAATCATTCCCAGCAAGTTCCCAGACAGCACAGTGTTTCCAGCTGTGTAATGACCCATCATTGGTGGAGGTAGAAGGAATGCTGCCTGCTTATCTATCCTTACTAGGTGGCTCAGAGGATGTTATACCGTCCCCAGTGTCCACAGAAAAATTGGTTTGTGACCCTCCCATAAGAATGAATGAGAGAGGAAGTGTAAAGGGAAGGCAAGAACTCCAGTCCCACTCTCTCCTGGGGAATGGCATAGAAGTGCCCTTATGGAAGCATGCAAAGAGGGGACACGATCTGCTAGGCATCTTCCTTAAAATTACAGATTTTCCAAAAAATTTGAAATTAATTTTTGTTTACTGCTATAAATACAGATTTTATGGGGTTGAATAGTGGCCTCCAAAAAGATAGGACCATATCCTAATAGTCATTCCCTGTGAATGTTGTCTTATTTGGAAAAAAAAGTCTTTGCAAATAGAGTTAAATCCTGAATTAGCCGGATGGGTCCTGGATCCAATGACGAGTGCTTTTATAGGAGATAGAGGACACAGAGAAGAAGGCCATATGAAGTTGTAGGCAGAGATGGGAGGGATGCTGCCACAAGCTTAGGAACATCTGGAGCCCCAGAGGCTGGAAGATAAGCAAGGAGTCCTCCCTAGAGCTTTTAGAGGGAGCATAGCCCTGCTGACACCTTGATTTCAGACTTCTGGCCTCCAGAACTGTGAGAGAATACATTTCTGTTGTTTTAAGCCATCCAGTTTGCGGTTGTTATAGCAGCCCTAGAAAATTAATACATTTATCATAAGAATGAAATAAGGAAGTGGTATTCTAGTCCAAGGTAGAACATCTAGATAAGTCTGGTTGCCTTTGCCCTAAACTCAGCTGTTTTCTATCACTATTTAGAGCAGTAGTTGTTTTTCATGACCCATTTATAATTTTCTTTCACCTAAGAGCCCTTCACTGGAGTTTATTCACGGCTCCTTCCTGCTGTGCCAGGAGGCAGGCTGGGCTCTCGTGAGCAGTGCTTAGCTCAGCTCTCTGCGGTTTACCAGCTCTTCCAGGGGGATCTGACTTTTCTACATCATTGTTTTGGTTGCCTGTCTGTCTAATTTCCAGCTCAAACTTTTCATTTTGGTTAAAGCAGGGTGCGAAGGTGACAAAGGCTGTCTCTGTCTGCTGATGGCCTGAGTCCTCCCGGACAAGCTCCTCTAGTTAGGAGGAATTTACTTGGGAAGCTTTTATCACTGTATGTCAACTCATTCAATTCTTAGTTCATCCACATTGGCCCTCTGTCATTGTACCAAGTAGCTTTACTAAGAGCAAGCTTCTTCAGCATCTACCTTCTTTGGTCCTTTGTTATCAATCAGTGCTATAAAAAAGGATTCAAGTCCTTTACCTTCTTGGTGGGGTTGAACAAAACAGAACTGTTTGGGAACAGCTGTTCTTCCAATGTTCAGCTCATCAAACTTGTAGCAGGCCATTGGCAATCCTAACACTACAGGCAGAGAGTCCTTTAAGGTAGGTCTTCCTCCAGTGAGCATTCTCAGAGTGGCTGGCAGCACTAGCTTCATGGAAGTACCACTGGACACATGTGCTCAGTTCAGTGCTCTGCTGGTGCTGTCTTGAAACTGTTAATAATCTCTGAATAAGGGGGTGTTGCATATTTTTATTTTGCACTGGGCCCTGTAAATTGGGTAGGTGGTCCTGGTGGCTACCACAGGCCTGGGATAGCTGATGTCCCTCCTGTAGCAAACTACCTCCTCCATTGTCCAGTACACCTTTGGTCTATTGTTTCCTTTCCTTTTTGCTATATGCTGTGACCTGAAAAACTTTAGGAAGCAATGCTCTAAGTTCAGCATATAGTGTCAAGAAGTGGTTCTCAGGGGTGTCTGGGTGGCTCAGTCAGTTAAACAGCTGCCTTCAGCTCAGGTCGTGATCTCGGGGTCCTCGAATGGAGCCCTGCATCTGGCTCCCTGCTCAGCGGGAAGCCTGCCTCTCCCTCCCCCTCTGCCTGCTCATCTTCAAGCGCTCTCTCTCTTTCTCTCTTTTTCATGCTCTTTCTCAAATAAATAAATAAAATCTTAAAAACAAAAAAAGGAAGTGTTCTCAAATGGGGTGATTTTGCACCCCTACCACTTCCCCCGCCCAGAGATATTTGGCAACATCTGGAGACATTTTCAGTTGTCACAACTGGGGGGTTGAGGCCAGAGATGCTGCTAAACATGTTATAATGCTCAGAACGACCCCCACCACAAAGAATTATCTGGCTCCAAATGTGAACAGTGCCTAGGTTGGGAAATCCTGGGCTAGTGGTCCAGCCACTCAAAGATGATCCTTTCACCAGCAGCCTCAGAAACACCCAGGAGCTTGTTGGAAATGCAGAACCTCAGGCTACATCCAGACCTACTTGAGTCATAATTGGCCTTTTGACAAGATCCGCAGGTGACTCATACGCACATCTGAGTTTGAGATGCACTGGGCAAGAGCAAAACTTATCTGGTTTATGGGTGTCTACAAGGATTCTGATTGGAGTGCTGCCCTTTGGAGTGGAAGATCCCAAGTTTGGATCAAATAGGAGAATATGGCTAAGGGAAGAAAACCTGAAGACTAGCCTAGTACAGAGCAACAAGTCTAAAAGGCAAGGCAGGAGAGGAAATAGGGGAGAGTCCCCAGGCAGGTTGGGGGCCAGGAGGGGCTGTGATGTGAGGAGTAGGATGGGACCAGTAGTTCCTCAGATCATGAAGGCCTAGGGAGGGCTTGAATCCCCCTTGCATGTAGCTGGTTGTGTGAGGTGAATAGGGACGCTTTTAAAGGAACCGTGATGGTGAACACATCTATTTGTGACCATCAGAGACCACTCTGTTTCAAGTGGTGTGTCATCTGGACTCAGGGTATGGATGCTACTTGAGTCTGCCTGTATTAGTTCGCTTGGCTGCCATAACAAAGTACCAAGACTGGAGTATAAACAACAGAAATTTATTTTCTCATCATTTTATAGGATAGAAGTTCAAGATCAAGGTATCAGCAGGGTTGGTTTCTTCTGAGGCCTCTCTCCTTGGTTTGGAGATGGCAGTCCTCTCCCTAAGTCTTCACATGGTTTTCCCTCTGTGTTTGTCTGTGTCCTAATCCCCTTTTCTTATAAGGACACCAGTCATATTGGATTAGGGCCATCCATATGACCTCATTTTAGCTTAATTACCTCTTTAAAGACCCTGTCTCCAAATGCAGTCATATTCTGAAGTAGTGGGAATCAGTACTTCAATATATGAATTTGAGGTAGGGGACAAAATTTTACTTTTCTAGATGGCTAAAATAATATTACTGATCAGTCCACACATCACATTGGGAAAAGAGTCGCCCCAGTATATGAGCTGATCATACTCAGGCAGGCAGTACATCTTACATTTACAAGTTTTCAGATGTGAATCCATGGCCAACTCAGTGGGCCTAGCAGTGGCCGACATGATACTGAGACACAGAATTTCCTATCTTTCTGTGTCGATGCTCTTGAGGGGACAAGCGCCTATCTTCATCCTGTATCAGTTAGCTATTGCCATGAAACAAACAGCCCACTTATCCCTGCTCCCAGGTACTCCTCAATGTCAAGGTCTCCCCATCATCTCCACTGGGCTCTCTTAGCCATGAATTTTGGGTCTTTTCCACTATGACCCTCCCCATTGAGACTTGAGGTTTACTAGCTCTTGGGGAGCCCAGCAACCAAATGAATATTAAATCTATGGGGTCTGAGCTCTTAAAAAACAAAGTGACTTGTGAGCCAAGACCCTGTTCTTCCCTCCAGAAGACATTTCCTTCCCTCTGTTAGTATACCACACCACATTGAGGGCCCCCAGTTTAACCAGGGCAATTATTAGTAAATGGTTAGAGCATGGCTGCCTCAAGGTTCTGATAGATAGGTCAAAGGAGTATGCATGCAAATGCATTTCTAAAGCACACTGCAGCTATTGTCGGGTATAATGGAAAGTCGTTAAGCATATTAGCTGCTGATTTTATAATCAAGTGCTAACATTTTCTGGATGCTAACCTAAGTAACAGGAGATATTGGCCATTTGCAAAACATGTTTAAACAAAAAAGATTCAGAGACAAGAAGTGCCTCTCATCTTAATTATTTTTTTTGCATCATAAAAACCTCTCGAACAATGCTTTTGCGAAGCATAATGGATGTGGAGCAGCTGTAGAAAACATCTCACTTCCATTGTTTGGAAACAACGTTTCATAGTTGGAAAGAAAAATTCTGTCCAGCTGATTTTATTCCAAGGAGAAAGCGAATCTGAGAGAGCGATCTTTGCTGTCTGGGGAGTATCTATCTGTGTCCATCAAACACTGGTAAAACTTTAGAGGGAGTGGGTTGAAACTATGCTTGTTTTTTGTCCATGCTGCTTCTTCAAGGTCTCTGGGTGGCTGCTGAGTCTACAGGGGAAGGTGGCCTATTGAGCATCACCTCTAGTCCTTGTTTACCAACGAGTATACTTGGATGCTTTCATGAGTGGAGGGAGAACCTCTTCTCTTTTCCTGAGCCATTTATAGGCCATCAGCACCAATCCAGACTTATTTTTCTAGATGGCTAAATAATACTGTTGATCAGTCCAAACATCACATTGGGAGCAGAACCACCCCAGTATCTGAACTGTTGATACTCAGGCAGGCAGTACCTCTTAGATCTAGATGTTTTCAGATGTGAATCCATGGCCAAGGAACTCAGTGAGCCTAGCAGTGGCCAACATGATCATGGATCCTCTGTGACACAGCATTTCCTATCTCTCTGTGTTGATTCCCTTCAGGGGTCAAGCAGCTGTCTTTATCCTGTATCAGTTAGCTATTGCCATGAAACAAAGCATCTCAAAGTTTAGTGGCTTAAACAAGCATATACCATATACTACTTCTTATGAATAACTGGTAACCAGCTAGGTCTGCTGATTTGGGTCAGGTGTAGTTGATCTGGTTTGGGCTCAGTCATTTAGTAGTTTTTCTCAAGGCCAGTTAGTCTAGATGATCTTTGTTGGGATCAGTTTATTTTCCCAAACATCTCTCTCGTCTCTCCTATAGGTGAACCTGGGCACATTCTCATGGCAACGGCATGGGTCCAAGAGAGGAAACAGAATTGCTCAAGTACTTTATCAGGTCTCTCGCCCCATTAGCCAGAACAAGTCACAAGAGAGTGAGAGGCTCTGCTAAGGACTTACATCAAGGAGGCATGGAAAATTAGGGTCTCAATGCAATCAATATAGGCACAACCTTGTATTCTATAGACTGTCCACTGACCATATTCAGTTACCCAGTCTAACTGAGGTCCAATTTGCCAGAGTCAAAGTAATTGACATTGCTCTGCTTCCCTCCCTTTCCTGGAGCAATGAAATCTTACCCTTTGTGTGTTGGCATGGATAGGGTCATGAAATGATGGGAACCTTAGGGAAATAAACCAAAATTGCATCCTCCATGCCTGGAACATGGTGGGGACTCAAATAGTGCATAATACGATGGAAAAAGACAACTTCTGCATTCCCAAGTTACAGCTTAGTTAAACTCAATTTTATCATTGCCACAAGTCACCTACCAGAAACTCTCGCTCCTCACAGAGTGTGGGTATTCGCCTCAGTCACACTTGAGTTCTTTGGCCTTCCTTGCTTGACAGCTGTGAGTGGGTGAACAGGAGAAAACTGAATTGTCAACCAACAAGTTTCTGAGCAGTAGACATGGCTCAAGCTAAGGAGCCCTTTGGTTATCTTTATCAAGGTGAGAGAGTTTTTGGCTTCTTGGTCCACAAATTCAATTTATTCATTCTCTCAGGGAGTATTAGATCTGGGAGGGCTTGGTAGGTGTTTTTTCCACTTGCTTAATGTCTATTTATCTCTCAAAAATTTGCCTAACCATTCTCTTTTCTATTAAATCTTCAATTGGCCAAATCCCTTGTGTATGTCCCATTGCACTTGTGCAATAGACTTTTTATTCTTCTTTCATTCATCTCTTCACCAAATATGTATTGAATGCTTTCTATATGCCGGGCACTACTTAGGCACTGAGTAAAGACCTTTAAACAAAGGCAAGGTCCCCACTCTCATGGAGCTTATATTTGGAAGGTAACATTCCATAATGAATAAGTAATCAAATAAATATACAATATATCAGATGTTAATAATAAAAACAAGATTGGCTAAGATGGCTAAGCCATCACTGGCTAAGACAATGCTGGTGTGTGTGTGTATTTGGGATCTGTGTTAGACAGTTGGTCACGGAGGCCCTTTCTATAAGTGTCATTTGGACAGAGATGTGGACCACATGAGGGAGTGGGCTACACGGACGTTTAGGGGAGGGATTCCTAGGGAGAAGGTACAGCATGTGGAGCAGGCTTGGCTCTTTTAAAGAATAGCAAGAAAGCCAGTGGGGTTTGATTGAACAGAAAGTGAGTGGTGGACTCTCGCCACTATTATTCAACATAGTACTAGAAGTCCTTGCAACAGCAATCAGAAGACAAAAAGGGATCAAAGGTATCCAAATCGGCAAAGAAGAAGTCAAACTGTCTCTCTTTGCAGATGACATGATACTCTATATGGAAAACCCAAAGGAATCCACTCCCAAACTATTAGAAGTTATAGAACAATTCAGTAAGGTGGCAGGATACAAAATCAATGCCCAGAAATCAGTTGCATTTCTATACACGAATAACGAGACTGAAGAAAGAGAAATTAGGGAATCCATCCCATTTACAATAACACCAAAAACCATGCGTTACCTTGGAATTAACTTAACCAGAGACGTAAAGGACCTATATGCTAGAAACTATAGATCACTTTTGAAAGATATTGAGGAAGACATAAAAAGATGGAAAAATATTCCATGCTCATGGATTGGAAGAATTAACATAGTTAAAATGTCCATACTACCCAGAGCAATCTACACTTTCAATGCTATCCCGATCAAAATACCGAGGACATTTTTCAAAGAACTGGAACAAATAGTCCTTAAATTTGTATGGAACCAGAAAAGGCCCCGAATCTCCAAGGAACTGTTGAAAAGGAAAAACAAAGCTGGGGGCATCACAATGCCGGATTTCGAGCTGTACTACAAAGCTGTGATCACAAAGACAGCATGGTACTGGCACAAAAACAGACACATCGACCAATGGAACAGAATAGAGAACCCAGAAATGGACCCTCGGCTCTTTGGGCAACTAATCTTTGATAAAGCAGGAAAAAACATCCGGTGGAAAAAAGACAGTCTCTTCAATAAATGGTGCTGGGAAAATTGGACAGCTACATGCAAAAGAATGAAACTTGACCACTCTCTCACACCATACACAAAAATAAACTCCAAATGGATGAAAGACCTCAATGTGAGACAGGAATCCATCAAAATTCTAGAGGAGAACATAGGCAACAACTTCTATGACATCGGCCAGAGCAACCTTTTTCACGACACATCTCCAAAGGCAAGAGAAATAAAAGATAAAATGAACTTATGGGACTTTATCAGGATAAAGAGCTTCTGCACAGCCAAGGAAACAGTCAAAAAAACTAAGAGACAGCCCACGGAATGGGAGAATATATTTGCAAAGGACACCACAGATAAAGGACTGGTATCCAAGATCTACAAAGAACTTCTCAAACTCAATACACGAGAAACAAATAAACAAATCATAAAATGGGCAGAAGATATGAACAGACACTTTTCCAATGAAGACATACAAATGGCTAACAGACACATGAAAAAATGTTCAAAATCATTAGCCATCAGGGAAATTCAAATCAAAACCACACTGAGATACCACCTTACGCCAGTTAGAATGGCAAAGATAGACAAGGCAAGAAACAACAATTGTTGGAGAGGATGTGGAGAAAGGGGATCCCTCCTACATTGTTGGTGGGAATGCAAGTTGGTACAGCCACTCTGGAAAACAGTGTGGAGGTCCCTTAAAAAGTTAAAAATTGAACTACCCTATGACCCAGCCATTGCACTACTGGGTGTTTACCCCAAAGATACAGACGTAGTAAAGAGAAGGGCCATATGCACCCCAATGTTCATAGCTGCATTGTCCACAATAGCCAAATCATGGAAGGAGCCGAGATGCCCTTCAACAGATGACTGGATTAAGAAGCTGTGGTCCATATATACAATGGAATATTACTCAGCTATCAGAAAGAACGAATTCTCAACATTTGCTGCAACATGGACGGCACTGGAGGAGATAATGCTAAGTGAAATAAGTCAAGCAGAGAAAGACAATTATCATATGATTTCTCTCATCTATGGAACATAAGAACTAGGATGATCGGTAGGGGAAGAAAGGGATAAAGAAAAGGGGGGTAATCAGAAGGGGGAATGAAACATGAGAGACTATGGACTATGAGAAACAAACTGAAGACTTCAGAGGGGAGGGGGTGGGGGAATGGGATAGACTGGTGATGGGTAGTAAGGAGGGCACGTATTGCATGGTGCACTGGGTGTTATACGCAACTAATGAAGCATCAAACTTTACATCGGAATCTGGGGATGTACTGTATGGTGACTAACATAATATAATAAAAAAAAAAAAGAAAGTGAGTGGTGGGACATGAAATCAGAGAGATAGGAGGACTGCAGATTGTGTTAGGCCTTTTAGGCTAGGGAAACAACTTTTAATTTGCTTCTAAGTGGGATAGTAAGTGTGGTAGACAGAATAATGGCCCCCAAAGATGGCCATAACCTAATCTCCAGAACCTGTGAGTATGTCACTTTACAGGGCAAAAGAGACTTTAAATATGTGATTAAGCTAAGAATTTGCGATGGGGAGATTATCCTGGGTTATCAGGGTGGCCACAATATAATCACAAGGGTCCTTACAAGAGGAAGGTAAGAGGGTCAGAGTCAGAGAAGGACAACAGAAGCAGAAGCTGAGGTGATGCAGGGCCATGAGTCAAAGAACGAGGGTACCTCTAGAAGCTAGAAAAGGCAAGGAACAGATTCTTCCTTGGAGCCTTCAGAAAGGAACCAGCCCTGATTACACCTTGAGTTTAATCTGTAAGACATTTCAAACCTCTGACATCAAGAACTGTAAGTCAATTCATTTGTGTTGTGTTTTTTTTTTTTTAAGATTTTATTTATTTATGTGACAGAGAGACAGCCAGCGAGAGAGGGAACAAAGCAGGGGAGTGGGAGAGGAAGAAGCAGGCTCCCAGCGGAGGAGCCCGATGGGACTCAATCCCGGAACGCCGGGATCACGCCCTGAGCCGAAGGCAGACGCTTAACGACTGCGCTACCCAGGCGCCCCCAATTCATTTGTGTTGTTTTAAGCCAGTAAGTTTGTGGTAATTTTTTACAGCAGGAAGTCACTAGAGGGTTTTGATGAGAACTGTGATGTGGCTTAACTTTACATTAAAAAAAATCACTGACTGATTATATAGAGAATGGAATGAGGAAAGGCCAAGTAGAAGAGTTTGCAAGAGTCCAGAGAAGAGATAATGGTGGTAGTGGTGGAGAGAAGTGACAGAATCTCCGTATGTTTTGAAAATGGAGAACACAGGACTCAGTATGCAAGAGATTGGTTGAAGGAGCTGAGGGAGCTTGAGAAGCATGGGTAACTCCCAGACTCTTGACTTAAGTCCCTGAAAGAATGAAAATGTTATTTATTGACAGTGGTTGGAGGGAAATCAGTTTTGGAGGTTTGGTGTCTATATGTGGGGTAGGGGGATAGTGGATCAAGAATTCCATTTGGACATATTATGTTGGAAATATCTGTAAACCATCAAAGTGGAGGTGTCAAATAGGCAGTTGTATTTTTATGAATTTGGAGCTCAGGAGAGCCTTCTGGGCTGGAGGTCTAAATGTGAGAGTTGTCAGTGAAAAGATGATGTTTAAAGCTGTGGGAATGGATGAGATTGTCTAGGAAAAAGTGCAGATTAAGGAACGCATCAGTGGGGAGGGGAAGCGGCAGCATTCCACGTAGAACTTCCTAATGTTTGCAATATTCCCTTTTGTCTGGAACTCAGGCTAGGAAAGAGAACACTGCTAGAATGTTGGGGTGGGGAGTGAACAACTAGGGAGGTTTCTTAGTTACCCGTTGCCCTCTACAATGTAGAATACAGCCGGACCCAAACTGATATTCCCTAGCATTTATTCATAATAGAAAGATATGATGCTTTCTTAAATAGATAGAGAAAACCATATATTTAAACAAAGGCAGCCATCACATGTGTACTATGATAGCCTTTGGCTGAGTATACCCATGAAAGTGCTTTAATATGGGTTCATCAGATAAATAATGATTGTAAGAAAAGGGTAAATACTTGGGGAAAGCAGAAGGAAGTGCACTATGTGGAGGGCAAGATGGCTTCCCAGATTGATTCATTGGCTCTTGTTGACTGTTTTTATGCTATAAATCTCAGTTGAAGAGTCTTGCTGTATCCAAAACAAGGGCCCAGAAACCCCAAACAAGAATACAATGGCTCACCAGGGAAGGCATTAACTAACCTAAATGCTGCTTTCCTTCCCTGAAGAAATCTCCTCCATCTGTGCTGGAGTCGTTATCTCTGCCTTCCTTGGAAAGGAGGAAATTTGCACTATCGAAAACAGGATTTGTGTGGCCAACCTGACTTCAGAGATATTAAATGATAAACTTTCCAAATGAAGAACAGAATGAACTCAAAGTTCCCACTCCACTTACTGGGTAAATGAAGATGAGTCACATGGAAGACTTTCTGGAGGAAGGAGATCAAGTTTCTCGGTACTCGGCCCATAGACATGCTCCAACAAGAGCTCTGTTTCAAAGACCTGGTCCAATATTAGGGCCTCTAGGAAACTCATGATAATTTCTATCCATTCTGCTATATTCTTGCCATATGGAGAGTGTATTAGTTAGCTATTGTCACCATAATACCTTATAACAAGCCATCCCCAAACCCAGTGGCAAATAACAATAAGTATTTATTTCTTGGCCATATATCTGTGGGGCAGCTGGGGTTGGCATTGGCTCAGGGTATTCTGCTCCACATATTTTCATTCTTGGGCCCAGGATGAAGGAGTATCAGCTATCTGGGAGGTCTTCTCATGGTAGAGGTTGGGAGCTCTCAGAGAAATGAGCAGAATGACACAATGTCTCTTAAGGCCTGGGTCCAAAAGTGGTGCACTCTGGCTTCCATTTGTAGGTCATTGGCCAAAGCAAGTCATAGGACCAAGTTCAGTATCAGTGGGGCAGAGAAATCGATTCCTCCCATGAAGGCTGGGGAAAGGGAATGAGTATTTATCATTATTTATTAAATGATAAGCTAATCTGAAGGGATTCTCCTATTTCTGGTTTCTTGGATGGGAAATCTGAAACACAGTGAGACTGGTGCAGTGTCTGTGCAATAGTTCTCAGTTGAATGTAGAGAAAGCATTTTGTATTGATTACCAAAACTGTCATTCACTAGGCTATTTTTTGTATCTCCATGTGTACTGTCACTAGACATAGTTATTTCTAGAAGGGACCAGAGTGACTCTCCTACTATCCCTGAAATGCCTGGATGGCATTGACCACATGGGATTGATCAGAATGACCCTCAAATCATTAGGATGATGGCTTATGATTAGATCACATGGCACAACTTTGAATATTTTCTCTTTACAAAATGAGGGGGTTAAAACCTTTGTTTCTGGGAGGTCAAACCATAACCACATTATGGTATGAAAATATGACAATGTAGAAAACGTAATCAATTGTTCAAAGATCAATTCATATTTTCCCAGCTGTCTTGATAACTGAGGGTCTAGCAGTGGCATGGTCTCAAAGCCAGTCTGGCTTGGCCAGCTTGCCCAAAAAAATGAGGGCATATGTCACCTCACAGCCTTACAGTGAAGACTGAGGATCCTTTGTGACTTCGAGAGTTACTCAAAGCCCAGTCTTTGACACTGGCTCCCTCTTTCTTTCTTCGCCCTTAAGAAAAGCCAAGGTCATTGTTGCCCACCTTTCTTTGATGCCATGTGTTGGCAGTGCCACTCTTTCTCGGGAAAGGATATGCCCCTCATTATTTTTCCTGCCGTCTGCACAGACTTGGACTCTAAAGACAGGCCAAAAGAGAAGAAGGAATTGACTAGCAGTCACATGACCATGATAAATTCCAGAACACAGGGGCTCAGCAGTGCCTTTCCACACAGAATCCCTCCGGAGCCCTGAGGACAAGCCTCCAAGAATTGTCCTGGCCTCTTGAGAAGAGACACTTTAATTGTTCACTTTTTTCACTGAATGTGTTCACCAAAGCTCATTTCCTTTTTCTCCTGAGCACACAGATATTTCCCAGGCTTCCCTGCAGCTTGATGGGGTCACATGACTCAGTTCTAGGAAATGGAATGTGGGCTGCCGTGATCTGCATCACCCGAGGCCTGCTTGATGCAAACCTCTTGTGCACTTCCCATGCTCACTTCCTTGGATGTCCTCATGCAGGGCAGCATTGGGGCTGCAGGTTAAAGATGCAGAGCTGCCCTCCAACTAGAACACCTACTATGGCCTGCTGTATGAGCAAAAAATAAACTTCCATTTGTTAAGCCACTGTTATTTTGGGGCTTGTTAGATGATTAGTGTTACACTCATTAATATGGTTTATCACATTTTTAGTCTTGTAATTAAAAGTCTTTCACTTTCCCATGCCTCTGAGGCCTTGCTTGGACATGATGGACCATTTCAGGACCCAAGCATGTCCTTCCCGCCTCTAAGGCTGAGTGAGTGGCCCCATTATTGAATCTTACATTTTGTCAATGATGATGCTGATGACAGCTAACATTTATTGAGGATTTACTATGTGCCAGGAATTTTATATACTTTATCCCATTTTAACCTCAACAATCCACTGACATT
Organism: Ailuropoda melanoleuca; assembly: GCF_002007445.2. Classification (NCBI taxonomy): domain Eukaryota; kingdom Metazoa; phylum Chordata; class Mammalia; order Carnivora; family Ursidae; genus Ailuropoda; species Ailuropoda melanoleuca. Next base: position 75,912,401 of record NC_048229.1, read on the forward strand.
TATCCTGTCCATTTCATTTTTGAGGAAATCTGGGCTCAGAGTAGATAAATAATGTGTCTAAGAGTACACAGGTAGAAACATGGGGAAGTCAGAAATGGAGCCCAGGTTAGGGGACTCCAGAGCTTATGTGTTATCCTAATAGCTGTGCTGAGTTCCCAGCCAGGTGGATTATTCGTCCTGCTGGCAACTCTTTTTTCCAGGCAGCCGTAGACTCCCACATCTGATGGCCATCTCTGGAAACCAGTGGCCTTTTTCACTCCTGAGTGACAGAGCTCTCTATGCACAGCTCAGCCCTGGACCATCCTTGACTCTCCTGAGATTCAAATAGAAAGACACTCCTCGTGCTCCATGCTGCAATGCTATTCTTCTTTAGATCACCTCTGTTTGAAGACAGGCCTCCATGAACCAGCCCTTTCATTAAAAACCACAGCCTGCCCTTTTGCTCACTCACACTGGGAGGCCATGACTACAGGAGAATCTCTCCTATTCTCCCTAATGATGGAGGGGACTGATTACCCATCGCACTGCTTTCCAGATTGCTGGAGCCCGCGCAGCAGGAAAAACGCCATCAAGGCTACCACGTCAAAACATGGGCTTTCTGGAACAATGATGAATGGACTTGAAGAGGCCTGCACGTACTCTCGCAGCATAACAAGGTGCTGGCTTGCCGACACCCGCCAAGAGGGGCATAGATACTCCCCTGCTGGATCAGGTCTCCTTTCTCTTTCTCTGGCAGGGGTCTGAGCTCCTGTCACTGTCACTCAACTTCAGTGTCAGTTCCCAGGAAGTCGTCAAAGGCAGCTGAGAGAACCAGTGAGGCCCTGGGAGGTGACTTGGGGTGAGAGGGCAGGGTGGCAGTGAGTACAGAGCAGGGCTCCTGACCAGCTGAGCCTGGACTTCTCAGCATTCCCAAGGTGGCCATGGTCTGAGCCTGGAGTTGATCCTATAGTTACAATTGAGGAGGCGTATGGAGTAGTGGTCAGAAGTCCATCAGCCTTGCTTGGAATGTTTGCTCCATCCCTTCCTAATTGCTGGACCATAAGTTAAATTTTTAATCTCGGCAAGACTCAGCTTTCCTATGTGTATAATGGAGATTTTAGAACTAATACCACCCTGGAAGGTGAGGACCTATGCAATAGGCAGAGAAAGTGCTTGGCAGAGTATCAGCTTTTATGACGTCCATCCAGGCAACTACCTCCTAAGCGTAGTTTGTTTGGTCAATGGTATTTTTCAAGAAAACATTAGGGCCCTGGAATAACACGATGGAGAAGTCCATTGGTGTTCCTGTGGTCCTACTTTAGGGCTAGGATTCAGATGGAGAGGTAAGAGTAACTCTCTGAGCTTCCACACTTGTTTGTCTGTGCTTGTGAGTCTGTTTGGAGCTGAAGGGTTAAGGAGTGAGAGGCTGGTGTGTTTTTCCCACACAAATGATCAACTGGCCCATTCAACCTCAGTTGTCCATGTGCTTCCCCTACTGCGGTGGCGTCTTTCTAAGATGGGAAAGGCTAGGGAGTGTACTACTGTAGAAGAGAGAGAGGCAATGAAGAGGGGGAGGCTGATGACCAAACGGTGGGGAGATCACCGTGATCCTGAGAAGGGGGAGGGGACCGGAATCAGCAGTGGAACCAGAGGGGCTCACCTCTGCTATCAGGAAGGACTCCTCTTTTGTTGCAAGAGCATTTATAAAGCTCTGGCCCAGGTAGTCTCATCTCATGACAAGAATGTATTTTAAACAGTCTAAAGTACAGAGAGAAATTCTAATCTTTTTTTCTATGTTCTCAAACAATTAAGGGGGCTTTGGTCTGTGTTTCCACAGAAGCAGACCCTGAGACTAGGATTTGAGTGTAAGAATTTTTTTGGGGAAATAATCCTAGGAATTCCAGGGGTGGGGGGGGTTGGGAAGAGACACAGGTGTGGTAAGCTGAAAAAATAGTCAACAGATTTCCATGTCCTAATCGCTGAAACCTGTGGATGGTAAGGTCTGTGGCAGAGTCATTGCAGGTGTGATTGCTAAAGCTCTTGAGGTGGGCACATGATCCTGGATCACCTGCTGGGCCTTAAACGCAATCACATGAGTCCGTATAAGAAGGAGGCAGAGGGAGACTTGATGTGTATGGAGAAAGCAGTGTGACCACAATTCAAGGAATTCTTAGCAGGCACCAGAAGCTGGAAAGATTCTCCCCTAGAGCTTTGGGAGGAGCATGGCCCTGCTGACACCTTCATCTTGGACTTCCAGCCTCCAGAACAATGAGAGAATTAATTTCTGTTGTTTTAACCTACCAAGTTTATGCTAATTTGCTACAGCAGACCTAGGAAACTGATTCAACAGGGAAGGGAGGACATTATTCAGGGTGTGTGTATTAAGCTGGTTTTCTCTGAGGGCAACTAGGGCCCAATCCCACTGGGGCCCTCTTGGAGCTATGAGGCCACACTTCTCAGTTGCCCCACCTGAGGGGCATGGAAACTGGAGTATTTGGCCACGAAGTCTTCAGTCAGTGTTTGGTGGCTACACTTGGGGACATCAACTCCCTGGAACCTCCCATCAGCTCAGGAACGAGCTGTCCACCAGAGGACACTGCCAGGCAGAGTAGTGGTTGCAGTTTGCTATAGTAAACATTTTCCAGTAGCCTTGCAGTGGTGATGGTTGAGGATAGAGTCTGTCTTGGAGGTCACAATGGACCCTACTTATGTACATAATCCAGGTCAGCTTTTTCTCCTAGTGTCTGAAACCCTAATACAGCCAGCAGTCTCTCACTCTCTTAGCCCAGGACTTCCTCTCTCACCTATAGCACCCTGTTCTGTTATCTTTGATACCTGAAAGTGCTGTCTCAGTCTGGAAAGGGGAAAGTTGGTAAATTCCTGTAGGTGGATAATTTTGGTGCCATCACAATTAGAGTAAGAGGCAAAAAGAAATGGATTTAGACCTAGGATTGTAGAAATGAATTTCCTCCCTGCCACTCCTAATTATGGGAGAGAACATCATCTGGGCTTTCTGGTGGCCCACTCTCTCCCCCTGCCATTGTTCCTCTGGAGCATATTTCTCCGGGTTTCAGGTGTGTTTGGGTGATGAACTGAAGACATCCAGGAATATTAATTACCTATGTAGGGTGCTTTACAGGTTACAACTCAGTTTTAGAATCAGTGTTATAGCTCTGATGATGAGAGGGTAAGGATGGTATTATAATCATATTGGCCATTTTTAACCATTAACCATTATTAATCATTAATCATTATCAACCAAATGCATTTTATAGCAGAGAAAACTGAAGCTTATCGTCTTGCTACTTAGGTGTGGTCTGTAGACCAGCAGCATCAAATCACCTGGGAGCTTGCTAGAAAGGCAGAATGTCAGCATGGCTCGCCTGGCTCATCCCTGCCACCACCCCACACCCAGTCCCAAGACCCACTGAAACTGCATTTTGACTCAATTCCCAGGTGGCTCATTGAACTTTGAGAAGTGCTGACTTGTGGCACCTGGGTGGCTTAGTCAGTTAAGTGTCTAATTCTTGGTTTCAGTTCAGGTCATGATCTCAGGGTCATGGGATTGAGCCCCCCATGGGGCTCTACACTTAACAGGGAGTCTGCTTGAGATTCTCTCTCCCTCTGCTCATCCCCTTGCTCTCTCTCTCAAATAAATAAATAAATCTTAAAAAAAAATGCTGACTTATTCATCCTGAGACTTGGCCCTCTCCTTTGGCTGTTGACCTGGGTTCTTCTTTGTAGGCTTGAGATGAGGGGGTGGGGTGACCAGAAGTAGATGCCTCTATCTTCAAGAGTCCTTTTCTGGGAGATACCCCAGAATGATCCAGCAGACAAGTCTCTCTGACCTTCCCACTCTTTTTTCTCCAAGTTGGTAGAAGAGGGCTTTTTTTTTTTTTTTTTTTTTTTT
>NC_048229.1:75918797-75960868 GCF_002007445.2 Ailuropoda melanoleuca
GGGGGGTAATCAGAAGGGGGAATGAAACATGAGAGACTATGGACTATGAGAAACAAACTGAAGACTTCAGAGGGGAGGGGGTGGGGGAATGGGATAGACTGGTGATGGGTAGTAAGGAGGGCACGTATTGCATGGTGCACTGGGTGTTATACGCAACTAATGAAGCATCAAACTTTACATCGGAATCTGGGGATGTACTCTATGGTGATTAACATAATATAATAAAATAAAAAAAAAAAGAAAAAAAAGGTGGGAAGTTGTCACGTGGCGTTGTGGGGGTGGGGAAGGATAAAACCACGTCTAAATTTTACTAGGGGGTCAAGAACCTAGGGTCATTTTTCAGTAAGCTGCTTCCTCTGGCAAGCTCCCCTTGCCCTTTTCCCCTCTGCCCTGAGTCTCTGAGGGGAAGGGGAGTGTGCTTTGCTTTGCTAGATTTGGAAATGCCTTGCTACCCCTCTTTGTCCCCTGCTCTGGTAGTGCCTGTCAGAGATTCTGCTCCCTCAGCCTTCAGGCTCCAAATAATCCTCTGTGTTTTTCCCATAAGCTCTTTTGAATTCTCTTGCTCATGTAACATGGAGAAGAACTGTTTTGTTATGCCAGAGCCAGCTTCTCCCATGAGTCTTTGTCACACAAATAAAATAGATGTTTGCCTTTGTTCCTCGTGCTCCACTTTTTTGCACTCCCCAGCACGGGCTTTTAACAGTTTATTAGAAATGGAAAAGAAAGTGCTAAGGGCAGCAAAGGGCGCCTGTGCATTCTTCTGATTCTAGCTCCTGCTTTCCCTGGTGCCTCTGTTTTCCATAATGAATGTCACCGGGAGATGGGGAGATCAATGGGGACTGATAAGTGCATACCATTATTGCATTTAGCTCTTGGGAGCTTGCAAGGGGTGCCACCACCTGAGCTCCTGTGGTGGGACAGAATAAAGCACTTCTTTTGCTGCCCTTCCATGTCCTCCACCTCATCCAGAGGGAGGCCATTTTTGTTATAGGGCAGAGTCGTCCCAGTAAGTAAGCAGTTGGAGTCCCCATACTTGGGCTACTGTTCTGGCATTGCCACCAACATGCTATGAAACCACAGCCAGGTGACTGAAGCTTTCTGGGCTATGGTTTCCTTCTGTGTAAAGTGAACCTATAAACTTGTGCTTCCCGGTTTCTAACATTGCACAACTACATGTGTTAAGATATTCTTCCTTGGATTAAGAAAGAAATACATAGCTCCGTTCGTTGACTCTATGGTGCCTACCATTGGTTGCTCTACCATGGGACTTGAGGGAACAAGGCTAACCTGATTTGATGGGATAATAGGCAGAACATACAAGCCCTTGGAAAACTGTGAAGTGCTGTGCCCATTTGTCAATGCCATCATCTGTGGGTCTNGGAGGGGTAGTAGCAGCGTTATCATGGGGTGTTAAGGGGGAAAGTGAAGGAAGCTGTGAAGGTTCTTCTGTGGGCCTGGTGAGAAGCTATTGATGGTGGAATCTAAGGTGGGGAAAAAAGTGGATGATGTGGGAGGGGTAGTAGCAGCGTTATCATGGGGTGTTAAGGGGGAAAGTGAAGGAAGCTGTGAAGGTTCTTCTGTGGGCCTGGTGAGAAGCTATTGATGGTGGAATCTAAGGTGGGGAAAAAAGTGGATGATGTGGGAGGGGAAGACTGAGGGAAGTGATTAAGTGGTAAGGAAACAGGGCAGTCAATGTGTTGGAGATAATGATTGTCTTAGTCCGTTTGGGCTGCTGTAACAAAATACCACAGACTGAGTGTCTAGGAAACAACAGAAACCTATTCCTTGCAGCTCTAGCAGTCTGAGGTCAAGGTCCCAGCATGGTTGGCTGAGGGCTCTCTTTCACCTGCAGACCGCTTGCTGTGTCCTCACATGCTGGAAGTGGTAAGAGAGCTCTGGAGGGTCTCTTTCATAAGGACACAAATGCTATTTGTGAGGCTGCACTACCATGACCTGACCACCTCCCACCTCCCACCTCCTAATATGGTAGGCGTGGAGATTTAACCTATGCCCTTTGGACAGGTCATAAACCTTCAAATTATAGCCATGACTGTAAAATGCTTGGCATCCTTCTTATGCTTTCCATTTGGATATTACCCCCGCTCCTTCATCTCTGAACCTAAGAGTCTGCCCTAACTATTTCAGTCATCAGTATGATCACCACTTTCCTTGATAAACATGTTCTACATCTACTAATATAGCCTCGTGTTGCAGTAGCTGTTCTTTGGTCTTTGTGTCAGTCATGTTTAACTTCAGACCATCTGAGCTTATGGTCAACCAGTGCAGCCCCATCTTTTATCTCCTGAGCTGATGCCAATGTGGCTTTCACTGATTCTCCATTATAAATATATAGTTTTAAGAGAAGAGCTTTGCTCTAGTAAATAATGACATTTTTAATAATTTAAAATGTTGCAGCTTAAGCAGACATGATGGGTAAATGTCCAGCCAGGTGGACAAATCCTTTTAGGGGTGTCCAGGTACTTAAAATGGGATTGGTGAAGTGGTGACCAGAAGCAGAGAGGGAAGGAAAGGGTCAGATGGTAAATGTGGGAGCCAGCCTCCTTGATGGCCTCCAGGGAACCTGGGTTCCTGGTATTTACACCCTTTGTGTAATCTCCTCCCATGATGACTCAGAGGACCACTCAAGTATGGTGATGGTTACAGTTTGTGACTTCTGAGGCTAGGTCATAAAAGGCATTGCAGTTTGAGCCTGGCCTCTTGGATCTCTCACTCTGGTGAAGCCAGTCACTATGTCATGAGGAAGCTCAAGCAGCCCTGTGGAGAGGCCTGGGTGAATAAGACCTGGGCACCCTGCTAACAGTCAGCATGGATTTCCCAGCTGCATGAAGGAACCACTTTGAAAAAAGATTGTCTAGCCCCAGTCAAGCCTTCAGATGACTGTAGTCCTGATCCATCTCTGACCTCTAGTAGACATCCTAAAGTCAGAGTTGCCCAGCTAAGCTGATCCTGAATTCCTATTGATAATAAATGTTTGCTGTTGTTTGGAGCCACTGAGTTTTGGGGCAGCAATAGGTAAACAGTACAGTGGGAACAACCTTGATGTCAGAGATTGCTGAGGGTCAAAGCTAGAGAAGGCAATTTTCTNGTTGTTTGGAGCCACTGAGTTTTGGGGCAGCAATAGGTAAACAGTACAGTGGGAACAACCTTGATGTCAGAGGTTGCTGAGGGTCAAAGCTAGAGAAGGCAATTTTCTTTTTTTTTTTTTTAAGATTTTATTTATTTATTCGACAGAGATAGAGACAGCCAGCGAGAGAGGGAACACAAGCAAGGGGAGTGGGAGAGGAAGAAGCAGGCTCATAGCAGAGGAGCCTGATGTGGGGCTCGATCCCATAACACCAGGATCACGCCCTAAGCCAAAGGCAGACGCTTAACCGCTGTGCCACCCAGGTGCCCCTAGAGAAGGCAAATTTCATTTTTTTTTATCTATGAAGTAAAAGTTTTTGTAAAAAATGAAGACTCTGATTCTTTTTGAAATAAAACTTTGTAGTTTATGAGAACTGCATTGCAGGGAAGAGGGGAGAGTACCCACCACTCAGAGGCCTGGGACTGTCACACCCCAGATGTTCAGTACATCAAGTTATAGGCTTAAAAATCCACATATACACCCAAAGACCCCTGGGAACACTGCCTTGAGGTTGTCAAGGGAAGAGGACTCTTGTGACATTTGTGGGAGAAGAAGCCTTATGATGCTCAGCAGAGGAGAGGAAGGTGGTCCTTGCCATAAGTTAGCAAACATCAAAAAGGCTTTTTGGAAAGCATAGAGATAACATATCTTTAAAAGAAGTCCCTATATTTGTCCAGTGAAACATACCATTGTCTAAATGGGTTCTAGCTCTTTTCCAAGAGAGTAAAGCTTTGGAGATCTATAAAGGGGTCATGGTGTGGGTTGAATGGAGTAAAAAACACTCTGGTTCTCTTGTTGAGATTTTTCAGTTTTGGAATATGTGACGTGAAGTTCAGATGACTGTGGATTGTCAACAGCATGAGGACAGAAATAAAAGCCAGACCATAAGGATCAGGAGCTGGGCAGAGCTACGGTGGCTAGGGCCAGGGCCAGGGCTAAGGACCAAGTGAGAACATGACAGTTGTTACAAATACGGCTGCTCAGATATTTTTAGAGAGACTACTAAGTCTCTGTGACTGGGATGAGCAATTCCCTGCTCCATCTGGAATTCTCAGGACTTACTTTTTTAAAGTTCTGGGAATAATAGGGCTCTGTTTGTGTTTCCCTACTACCAGGGTACATAGAGAAATCCATTGATTGGGCCAGGATGAGTCCACAGATGTCAGCCATTGAAGAGGCTGGTCTTTGCCATGGGAGACCCATACCATGGAGGCAGCCTGTTGTGGTTCTCACTTCCCTTCAGAGAAGGCATGCGTGTGTGTACCCCTGCCATCCAGATGGCATGTGAGGACTGGTTGGAGGGTACCCATCACAGCTGATGACACTTAGAATTACTGTTATTTTCAAGAAATTAAGTAATGTTATATTTTCCATAAGATAGGCCTCTTGATAGTATATATTTTTTAATTTAAAAAAAATGCAACCAATTGAGGAAATTAGAGAATTTTTAAAAGGAAATAATGCCTTCATCCAATAACTCAAAAATATGGGTCATTTTTATATCTCTCATGGACAAATAATATGACCGCAAGAGAGAGGTATGGCCTGGTGAAGAGTGATTTTGTTGCAAGAGCCAAAATCCCCCTTGAAACAAAACAAGAAAACCAAAACAAAAGCAGTATCAAAACCACAAGAAAGGAAGGAAAGAAAGAGAAATTTATCAAATGTTTCCATGGGACATTAACTTGACTGAGTTCTCATCTTCCAATCTCTATGTTTTTTCTTCTTCTTTTTTTTTTATGTTATGTTAGTCACCATATAGTACACCGTTAGTTTTTGATGTCGTGTTCCATGATTCATTGTTTGCGTATAACACCCAGTGCTCCATGCAATACATGCCCTCCTTAATACCCATCACTGGGCTAATGCATCCCCCCACTCCCCTCCCCTCTGAAACTCTCAGTTTGTTTCCTGGAGTCCATAGTCTCTCATGGTTCATTTCCCCCTCTGTTTTCCCCCCTTCATTTTCCCTTTCCTTGTTTCTTGGTTCAGATTCTCAAGATAGAGAATCAGATTGGCAAGAGTAGTTCAGAATCCTTCCCAGGCAGGTAGGGTAGGAAAGCATGGTGGTAGGACCTACCTTTGTGGGTGGGATAGGGTCATTATCAGAGAGGAGGGCCATGAACTGAACAGACATTCCCAGATGTCTTCTATAAACTTCCATTCCTAGTGGGGAGCACTAGTTAGTGTATAACCCTGTACATATTGAGTGGTTATAAGAAATATAAGGCTATGGGGTGTCTGGGTGGCTCAGATGGTTATGCATCTGCCTTTGGCTCAGGTCATGATCCCAGCATCCTGGGATTGAGCCCCACGTCGGTCTCCTGGCTCAGAGGTTGGTCTGCCTTTCCCTCTCCCTCTGCCTCTCCCCTTGCTAATGCTCTTTCGCTCTGTATCTCTCTGTCTCAAATAAATAAAATCCTAAACAAATAAAAAAAAGAAATATAAGGCTATGAAGTTGGCAGTTTTTTAAAAAATTAAACAAAAAAAAAGGAAGGAAAGAAGGAAGGGAGGGAGAGAGAGAAAAAGAACATTATAAGTATGCAAGAGTTGTGATATACTAAAAAATTATTTGTTGTTCATCTGAAATGCAAATTTAACTGAGCATCCTATGTTTTTATCTGGCAACCCAACCCAAAGTTTGTCCTTCTCTATTGGAGCTGTCATGGAGAAGGACTTGGGAGAATCTAAACTGTGTCTCAAACAAGATTTTCCATGCCCCAAGGCTGTCTGTGTCCATGTTCTGTTTGTTTTCTGTGATCCATTTTCATTTTTAGGAGAAGCAACCCGGCATGATGTAAAAAGCAGAGAACCTGGCTTTGAGGTCTGAATCTGTCACTTAGGAATGGGGTGGTACTGGGCAGGTCATTTGGTTCTGAGGTACCTCTGTTTCCTCATCTAGAAACCTTAGATAGTCGTGCCTATTTCAGAACATTGCTGTGGGGGAATAAGCTCATGCAGGTAAAATTAGCAGGTTACCAGCCATGTAGCAGGTGATCAGCTACTATGTATGTTCCCTTCCCTTTTACTCCTCATCGTGTGAACAGAAACACGTGTATCTGCTATTATGTATTGAATAGCTATAATTGTTTACATGCCAGATATAGGATAATGTGTTGTACAAGCATTTTCTCATTTAATTCAAGGAACAATCAAGTGAGAGAGCTATTTTCATTCCCAATTTACTGAGGATGAACCTGGGGCTCAGGTTGGTACAAGAGTGGTCCAGGGACACAAGTCTTCTAAATGAGAGAACTGGCATGTCAGCCAGGTCTGTGGGTCTTAAGAATGCATGGTTTCGACTTCCACTCGGATGCCTTTCATTGCGTGCATCAAGCACACATCCCATTGTGTGGCATGCATAACATTTGCAGAGTGGGATCCACCCTCTGTCCAAGTATGGCTGAAGTGGCAAAGCGCTCATTTCACTGATACGTGCTGTGTGTTCATGCGGTCACAGGCTTCCTTCGGAGCACTGAGGAGGAAGTGTTAATTGAGACCAAGGCCTCCCTCATAGAGTTTCCATTCCAGTTAGGAAACAGACACAAGCAACACATGGCATCATGCCATGGTATGTGGTAAAAAGAAAAAGAAACAGAGAAATGACAGGTGTGACTCGGGGTTAGGAAGTAAAAGAGAGATTTAAGTAAGGATGTTTGTGGAAGTCTTCTCTGAGGAGGTGACGCATGAGCCAAGACCTAAAGAACACACAAGGGGATAGGGACAGAAGGCGTGGTAAGCATAAACACCGGGACTAGAGCAAGCTGGGGCTGATGGAGGGAGGCCAGTGTGAAGTGCTGTGTGCAGAGGAGGGAGGTAGGAGATGAGGTCAGACCCCAGCAAGGAGTTGGGGATTTATTCCTCAGTGATGGAAGATGTACATTCACAGGGGGTTGTTCTGCTTGTGACCCACAGCGCCAGCCACAGCTCCAGGAGAAAGGCCCCCTGTCCCCCAGGAGCGGCTGCGCCTGCACAAGGAAACCAATCATGCCACTTATCGCCCCAGTTTGAAAAGTAATTGCAGACATATGTGTAAAGGGCAGGGCAATCTTTTCTGCCAATTATGTGCCCTGCTATTAGGCGATTAGAGGCTGGTAAAGTCACAGTGTGAGGGATTAGTGGCACAATCCCCTTTCCCAGAACCTCTGCATTTCTGCTTCTCCCAAGGGTGCTTCTTCCCTCCCCAGGTACTGGTCTCAGCTTGACCAGGTGCCTTCCCCCAGTTATGTCCCCTAAACACACTTGTCTTTGTCTATAAAAGGAAAAAAGCCTGCAAGAGACCCTTATAAAACACCAGTTGAAAAACAAGGCAAAGTCTGCCTGGCTATGAGATTGCAAACTTGTATTTACAGCAATATTTGTGAAGATTGTTTGGTCCTGTGTATTTCCAAGCTGTGCTGGTCCTTATTGCACTGTCATGCACATGCCACCTTTATTGTTTTATTTGGCTTTCATGCCTGTGCATATCTGCCCATTTCTTTTAGTCTTTGTTCACTAATCCAACCGTCCCTTGATTCTCCAAGCCATTATTGAATTAAGCACCTATTTGAAACTGCCTGGCAGAGTCCAGTAGTGAAGAGCTTAGGGTCAAGCAGTCCTGAATTCAAATCCCATCTCAGGTCCTCTCATTATTTTTATAGTCAATTTTTTCATCTGAAAAATGGGGATAGTGGCAGGATGGGGCTCTAACCCCTTTTAGCTCTCTTCATGCACCTTTGTGCTTGGCCCTAGTGGGGAGGGGACTTTTTACCTAGCACCCCATCCAGTTATGGAGTGACAGGGGTCAACAACTGTGAGAGAACATTGGTTAGTTTGCAGGTGTCCCACTCTAGAGGTAGAGATCTAATGGCAGGGCAGCTTTGCTGGATGTAGGGCAGGGAGGAGGATGGACCACCAGTAACTGGATGAAGGTGGAAGCCTGGGAGGAAAGAATAGGAGGAGGGCAAAGGAGGAAGGGAGCAGAAGCAAGACAAGGTGCCTTCCAAACATGCACTGAAATGAGTCTAGACCAGCTAAGCTAGCCTGTACTGAGGCTACTGCGTACCTTGGTTTGGTAAGGGAATAACTTCAGGAACCCAATTGCTTGGGGTCAAGTCCTGGCTCTGCTTCTTCTTAGCTATGGAACCTCAGGCAAGGCGTCTGATCTCTCTCTGCCTCATTGTCTCATCTAAGGCAAGATTCTAAGAGTAGGACTTACCTCCTAGGGTGGCTGGGAGGATTTAATGAATGTATACAGGCAAAATGCTTAGAATGATGACCAGCACAGAATAATCATGAAATAAATGCTAGCAATTATGGAATTGTAAGTCTCTTCCTGTGTGTTCTTTTTTCCTTTCATGCCTGTGTTTCACCAGAATCCTTGCCACCATCTTATTCACATTTTTTGATTTGTTTTTCATTGCCCCCTCCACCCCGCCCCACTAAAACAAGGATTTTTGTCTGTTTTGTTCACTGCTGTATTCCTGGCTCTGTTTTCTGGAAGTGCTTGGCACAGGAAAGGGACACAATCAATATTTCTTTAATGATTGAGTGAATGAGCAGAAAAATGAAAGAATGAATGAGTTATTATCCTGTGTACTCTAATTGTATTCTTGATTAGCTCTGAGTGATAATGGGCTGGCCGCCCAACCTTTCAGATATTCTGAGCATTGTGATGGTATTTCATGACGATAATAATGATAACCACTTTCTGAGGATTGAGGATCATAATATCTGTAAGATAACTAGGGTAAGTACCCTATTATGTTGCCCGTCAGTGACATCATTGCTTTGTATGGTGCACCCCCTTATCCAAGACACAAGCCCACCAGAGTTTCTGCCCGCAGTGAAGAATCTACGACTGATGTAACTGAGAGATGGGGGATCGAACTGAGTCTATACAATCTAGTGTTTTGAATATCTTGAGGGCAATGAAGTCATGTGGCCATGCCCTAGGGCCATAGCTCCCTGGTGTTGGCTCTCGGGAGTCAGTGAGAATTTTACCGTCTTGTGACAGGCTACCGCTGCTCATATGCTCTCAATCTTAGATGGGACAGAATTGGCTGAGACCAAAATATTTGGAAACTTTAATTCAGTGAAAACTGTGCAGGTGCCCAGTTCTGCTACCCAGGGGCTGATTCCAAACCCTTGATGATCATTCTGTTTCCTTCTTAAACTGCTGGGTGGTACGTGGGGCCCTTCAGTTCTGGCTGATTCCACAGAATATAAGGATTGGAAGATACCCACGGATCATTAATCTTATCCACTCATAACAGAGGCCAGTATGTATTTTGTATGAGTCAATTCATTTAATTTGTATAGCAATCTATGATGTAGAAACTATCAGCAACACTTTACTGAGAGGGCATCTGAGACTCGGAGAGGAGTGATCAGTTCTAAAAGGTTAGGGGCAGGATCTGTCTTTCTGTTAACATACAAAGAGGGACAGTATGGCAAGTTCGTCAAGAGTTTCTTTTTTTTTTTTAAAGATTTTATTTATGTATTTGAGAGGGAATGAGAGAGAGAGAGAGAGCACAAGTGGGGTGGGAGGGGCAGAGGGAGAGTAAGAAACAGACTCCCCTCTGAACAGGGAACCTGATGCCAAGCTCAATCCCAGGACCCTGAGATCATGACCTGAGCCAAAGGCAGACGCTCAGCAGACTGTGCCATCCAGGTGCCCCATGGTCACAAGTTTCTGTTATATAGTTGAGAGGTCTGGATTCAAGCCCTTTCTCTACTTGTATTCCTTAGATTACTCATTTTAAAGTGGGACTAGAAATAGAACCCTGTTAAAATTGTCATAAATATTAAACAATTTGACACATATAAGTATGTAAACCAGTAAGTTATCAGTATTATCAATGACAGTTGGCTATTACTTAATTATAACAAATATTTAAGTAATAAAATATTTCAAAGAAATAATAACAACAAAATAGCAAATTTTAAAATAATAAGACCGTTCTCAATTAACATTAGTTATTATTTCTGTAATTATTCCCACCACGCAGCTCAGTGCTTGGCAGATGGCAAGTGCTCAATGGTGATGGGTTAAGGAGCTTTCCTAAGCCTGTTCTAGTAAGTGACAGAGTGGCACTGAAGCCTAGGCTTTCTGACTCCAAAGGTTGTGCTTATTAACAAGAAAGGAAACTGAGGCTTGGAGAATACTGATCTGTTCTCAATTATGGCACAAGTAGGGTGTGGAGATGGCCTAGGACTCAGGGGCTTGGACTCCTGGGCCAGCTTTCTTCTCTTTCACCCCAGTGTAGGTCATCAGTAAAAGGGGATGATCAGGTTTCATATGGAGCTGGTTAGGATTCAATGAGAAGAATTTGGAAAAGTTGCTGGCACTTAATAAACATCACAGCGCTCATGATTACTTATCATGCATGTACATATCAATGCATAGATGTTATTTTGAAGTCCTATGCGTGCTTGGCACTGGAATTATTGAGGATGTAGATGAGAATAAGACTTGGTTCCTTACCTCAAGCAGCTGATAGTTCAGTGAGAGACTCAAGGAAGTGAACAATGAATGTTCTAAGTGCAATTAACCTAGACTGGGTGGATTGAGGCAACTTCCTGGAGGAAGTGACATTTGAGGTGGTTGGTCCTTAACGATGAGCTGTGGCTCGCCAAGTGAACGTAAGCCTTTGTGAGAGAAATCCAGGAAAGCAGCATGTGCACAGGTCCTATGGAATGAGGTAGCCTTACATGAGGTGGGATGAATGGTAGAATGTTCTGTATGGTTAGTATCTGAGCTTTGTTGACGAAGATAAAGCAGAGCAGCTGTGTAGAATCTGTGTGTGGCATTGAATGCCAAGTTAGGGATTTGGACTTTAGCTTAGAGGCAATGGAGAGCCGTTGAAGTTTGTGTGAAAGAACAAAGGCAAGACACAAGCATGCTGTTATTAACTGCTGAGTAAAATAATGCCTACATCATAGTAGATACTTGATACTTATTACCTGAACTAAAAATTGTTCTGGAAAGAATATGGAAGTCAGACTGCGGAGTTGGAAGACACTGGCAATCTAGAGATCAAGTACTTAGCTTGATTCCAGAAAAATATAATTTTTTTTCACTATATCTTGCTGCTTGTTATCAAAACAGTGGCTGAATGAATGAATGAAGAAATAGTTGTCCTTCTCTATTTTCTTTGTTAAAAGAGGAACAGTTTATGGATATGGAAGTCATGTTAGCTGAGAGCAATAAAATAGGTAAGTCCAGAAATAACCATTTGGCCCCCAAAGAATAATAACTGGGTCATGAATATCTTTTGGGAGTACACAGAGACCTGTCTCTTTACCCATAAGGCTCCATGACAAGCAACAAGATTCTTTGTCTTCTCTCTTGACATCCTGTGGTCTTCAGAGTCTCCTGGGGACAAAAAGTGAATCAATAGATTCATTACCTGGACAAGAACCTGGCAGTTTTAAAGGCTTTAGATGAATTCCTGACGTGTCAAGTAAGAGAAAATATGTTGAAAATACTCTACCACGTCTTGCTCAGGTGTGCCCTGGCTCACCTGTGCCTCTCCCTATTCACCTTGGGAAAACCACATCCTTAGTTCACCCAGAGCATGGCCACAGCCCATATGAGCTTGATCTTGGCAAAAAGTATAGACTGTAGTGTACGTGGCTCACCCAGAGGGCCCATGGACCCTCGGTCTTGTTTTATACAACACAAGGTGTTAAGTGTGCACACTTAATCTTGGCTGTATTTTTGCACAGTGGTTCCCTGTTAGTGTCTTGCCATCATTAGCCATCAGATCACTACCTGGTATTCCTCATGAGATTAATGCATCTAGAGAGCCATCAGTCCCTCTCCTCTCATTGGCCATAAGATCATCTATTCATTCATTTCTTTAAAAAAAGTAGAATATTGGGTGCCTGTTATGGATTGGGCATGGTTCTAGGTCCTGGAGTTCGATGGCCAATAAATAGATATTTAGTTGCCATCATGAAACTCATATTCTAGTGAGGGAAATGAACATAGAAAGGAACAAACAGTAAATAAAATAGTGACAATGATAGAAAATACCATGAAGGAAGCAAATGAGGAAATGAGCTAATGAAGGATGAGCTAGTGAAGGATGGCTCTTCTTCTGAAGAGGTGACATATGAACAGATTCTGGGGGATGAGAATGATCAGGGAGTGGAGGAAAGAACGTTCCACACGGAGTGACTAGAATGTGCAAAGACCCAGGGTAGGGAAGAGCTTGGCATGTTTGGTGACTGAGAGAAAATCAGGGCACCGTGAGCAAGGGGGAGAGTGGAAATGGGATGAAGCTGGAGAGGGAGTCAGGAGATAGCTTTGCAAGGCCTCGTGGGCTGTGGTGAGTTTCCCTTTTCTGTCATGTTCCAGGAGAGAATTTTATGATTTAAGACATATTTGCTTTTGAGCTTCATACAACAGAAACAGTGTAGAAATTAACATTTTTGATGTGGAGTGTTGGGACTGAACAGAGACACTTGCAGGATAACACTTTGAGAACCACTGCCCCAGGAGATGGATGCTGATACTAGAGGGATGTTGTTTGATAGTTTGTTTTGCTGCAGTAAATTAAGTATGTATATATACAATGGAATATTACTCACCCATCAGAAAGAACAATTACACAACATTTGCAGCAACATGGACGGGACTGGAGGAGATTATGCTAAGTGAAACAAGTTAAGCAGAGAAAGACAATTATCATATGGTTTCACTCATTTATGGAACATAAGAAATAGCAGGGAGATCAGTAGGAGAAGGAAGGGAAGAATGAAGGAGGGGTAAACAGAAGGGGGAATGAACCACGAGAGACTATGGACTCTGGGAAACAAACTGAGGGTTTCAGAGGGGAGGCAGGGGGATTGGGATAGGCCCGTGATGGGTATTAAGGAGGGCATGTATTGCATGGTGCGTTGGGTGTTATACACAACTAATGAATCATGGAACTTTACATCAAAAACTAATGATATACTGTATGGTGACTAACATAACATAATAAAAATTATTTAAAAAAATGTAAGCATGACAGACACCAGGTGTGCAGGGCTAAGCAGGACCTCTTCTATGCACCTGTGCTCTTTTATTGATAATCCCACTCATATCTATTGAATGTCTACTTGGTGCCAGGCAATGTGTGGGAAAGGGGTATCCCAGGGGGAGAAAAGACAGACGTCTTTCCTGACCTCATGGAAATTGCACACGTGTTGTTTTAATTCTGTAAAAGCTGAGCTTAAGAAACAAAAGATTCTTGGATTTGCCTTTTCTGGCTCTCATTTGGTTAAATTCTGGCAGCTGTCACACATTTAGAATCATTAAAATGTAGTTTTCTGTGCTTAACTTGCTTCCATAGATTAACTTTCCCAAACTCATTATGGTGGCCCTGACCTTGGACTATTCATAAAAGACCATAGAAACTATTAACTGGGTGGGTTGCTTTTTATAGGAGCAGGACAATTTTATCTACTAGAGGCATTGGCAGATTTGGATTACATTGTAAATAAATTTATCCACTACAAACATTCATGGATCTGCCTTGCATTGTAAATAAATTTTCTCAAGTAATTGTTAAGTGATGGCCTCACAATTATGCTAGCATAAGAAAAACAACCAGAGAAAGATTCAGTAGCTTTGCAATAAATATTCTAAAAGGAACCTAGGGGTTTGCAAGCAGACAGCCAACTTGGATTAGGTAGGTGTAAGGAGAGGACTGTTTGGGGAGTTGAGTAATTGTTAAAGGCTTGGATTTGTGGTAAATGTTAAATGTTGGTCACGCCCATGTAAATGTCTATGCTTGATTTATGTATTCAGCTTTCAGCCTGTTCCCTGAGTTATATGTAGTTCTAAGAAGGGGGTGCATTTATGTATCAGTCAGCTATTTCTGGATAACAAACAATCACAACAATGTCTGTGGCACAACAGTAAGCATTATTTCCTATGGAGCCATAGGTTGGCTGGGGTTTGGCTAGTGTAAGGCAAGATTTTGTTTCTCACTGCTGATTTGTGGATGGATGGGGGTGGCTCTGTCTCATGTTTCTCATCCTTCTTGTACCAGTTGGATAGTAAAGACATGATCTTTTCATGGAGATGGCAGAGGTGTAAGAGAGCAAACAGACATGTGAGACCTTGTAAGATCGGCATGCTGTCACTCCCACCTCAATCCTTGAGCCAAAACAAGCCATATGGTGAAGCCCAAAGTCAAAGATGAGGATGTTCACTCCACCATTAGTGAAGTAGGAGTAGATGCAGGGTGGGGTGAATAATTAGAGCCCAAAGTTAATCTCCTGTAATCTAATAAGCATGTTTCCTTCATCTGTTATAAGATGTATAAACTTATGTGCCAGAGACTGCTAGGCAACGGGAGAGATTACCATGAAATAGACCTCATTGCTCACTGGCTAGAAATCCAAGAACAAGAGTTTCTTGCTCTGGTTCTATTTTTTATGGTCTGTACAATAGTCTTCTAAGAACTCTCTCTTCCTTAGTGATGGCCTTCAATGTAATCCATCCTCCAATGTGGCCAGAGTGATCTTCCTAAAATTAAACGAGATATTGAACCTTTCCTGTTTAAGTAGTTTGGATGATTCCCCTTTGTCCATAGGATAAAGCTCAACCTATAGATGTGGACATTTAAATTGATCCTAATCAGGACTCCCAAACTGCCCAGAATTATCTTCTGCCTTCTGTCTGGTCACTGGCCCCTCCTCCCAGGGTCTTCTCTTCCTCATTTCCCCTTTGCTATAGCTCTAGTGTTCCCTGGTTGGGACAATAGATAGGCAGGGGCTGGGGGTTGGTGGCCACGGTGTCATTGAAAGAGATCTTACTAAAAGTACCCCAAGTATTATCTGTCAACTATAAATAATGTCCCTCCCCCTGCTGTGCATGCATGCATGTGTGTGTGTGTGTGCATGCATGTGCATGCACGTGCACATGGACATACACACACACACACACACACATACAAACACAGGCACTGCCATTTGCAACTACGCCTAGATGGGATTGTAAAGAATAAACTTCAAATTCAGTTAGAAGTAGGTGTTGAATTTCAGGTGCCTTTTGTTACTATTTATATTTAGTTTCTTATCAACAGATAGAAAAATACAACTTCTATCAAGTAAAGATCCATGATGGCTTTTGACATACAATGGAAACCAACTGCACTGGACCCCTTACCTCTTTCTAAACACCTTCTGATCCCCCATAGCTCTGGCTACCTTGACTCTCAGCACCTTGTATAGCAGACTCTAATAAAATGATGTCTTTTTCTCTGTGAGTCACATTTTCTGAAGTACACAAACCATGCCTTTTTATTTCTTTCTCTGTTGCCTAGCTCAGTGGCTAATAAGCAATAGGCACTTTATGAATGAATGAATGAATGAATGAATGAATGAATGAATAAATATATGTAAGCGAGTATTGGAGAATTCTCTACAGTGGTGATTCTTAACTATGCAGATAAAGAGCTTGTAATACACAGATAGTTAGACCTCACCCCTGAGTTTCTGAATCAGTAGGTCTGGGGGGAGACCTGAGAATTTTAATTTTTAAGCAAGTTCCCAGGTGTGCTGATGCTACTGGTCCAGGGAGCACACTTTGAAACACTGTTCTACCAAATTAATTCTGAGAGGATTCTCTATGTAGAAATAACCCCAGTCACTAATTTTGGGTAAGGGAGACACCTAGAGGGGGGTTTTAATGGCTACTAGTTCACAGGATAAAATTGGTGTCTGAATGCCCAATTTTGCTAAGAAGGGATTGAAATCCTAAAGACAGTGAGACCATTGAACTGAGATGGCCTACAAGTCACTCCAGATTTTATCTCTGTGAGAGTGTGGAAGTCATGATGGTATTGATTGTATTCACAGAGGACACTGTATTAATGCAGTGTCCCCAAAGCCAAAAGAGGATTTCCTGTCTTATTCTTAGATGTCTGTGCTCTTCATACATTGCGGAAATTCAGAAGGATGTCACACCCTAAGTATTCTTCACCAAAGATCTCAAAGTACCAACACGCTCACAGTAGCTTCTGTGGAATGTTCCTTACTTTGTCTAATTCTGGTCTAGACTATCGTAAGGAGACCTTGCCTTGTTGTAGGATGAATTAGATGGCCACATGGGATTGGAGACTGTCAAGGTCATAGGATACTTTCCATGTGGGAGGTTTGAGCTGTCACCATTAGGAAGTATCTCTAGTAGGGCTGTATATGCGGGGGCATTTTTCACATGAGCATCACACATTTTTCAATGCAGAAGCCACTTAATTTATATTCTCAGCAAAAGTCATTTGGATACCTACTATATGCCAGTGTCCTAGAAGCTGAGCACACAGAAGCAGAGAGACATGAGACTTAACATTTCAGAGAGATAGATAACAAGGGAACAAATCAATTATTAGTTAGCTTTTGTTATATCACAAGTCACCTCCAAATTTAGAGCAATTATTTATTTTTAGTTCACATGCTTATGGGTCAGATGATCTGGGCGGGGCTCTGCTGGGCTTACCTAAGCACCGCTGGGTTCACGGGGGTGCTTGTCTCTCCTCCTACAACCAATGAGCTCACTGATGAATGTTCCTTTGAAGGCATTTGTAGAGGCGCTAGCGAGAGCAAGCTGAAACACACAGGCCTTTTGGGGCCTGGCTTTATAACTGCCCCCTCATCACTTCTGTCTCATTCCATTGGCCACATCAAGTTCATGGGGCCAAACCCAAAGTCAAGGAGTAAAAGGTGGAGATGCAGGTTGGAGGGAAAAATGGAGCAATAATGCAAGTGACCACTTATAGTATAAGATTAAGTAACATAAGGGGCCATGAAGAAACAAAAGAGGTTCGTGGCTCAAGAACAATCAAGGATGCTACTTTTGGGTGGCCAGGTATTGTGGAATGGTGTACTGTCATAATCTCAGGTGTTTTTAGCAGGCTATCCCATTGGGAAGGGTGTAGCTTCAGCACTGTGCTATGTACGTAATGCTGTACGGGGTGGGCTTCCCTCTCGCTGTTGTACTATATCCCAGTTATCAAGGGCAGCTTCTGGCATACCTGATAACTGCTGTGTCTCATACAGGCATCTAGCTGGTTTATCACTGTTCTGTACAAATGCCTCATTACAAAAGCACTGTCAAAGGGTACCAAAATTTGCGTAAATTATCTCTGCTGGAAGATATGGCAGGTACCCCCTTGCTATGCACACACATCCATGTGTTTATACACATAATACCCAACCACTGCACACACGCACATGGCCTCCTTCACACAGCCAGAAATGATGTCTTCATCCATGTCAAATGAGAGGCAACAGTCTCGATCCCTGGCACTTCAGGATACAGCTACTGAATGTTGGATGATTTCATCAGCCCCAAAAGCCAGGGTGATGTGCCTGGGGTGTGTGAACATAGAATGTGTCCAAAGGCAGACCCAGGTTCTGGGCAAAAGCAGCCAGAGGCTTGGTGGGGGGCTGGAATGAGGGGAGGTAAAGCAGGGGCCATTAGGAGGTCATTTCCAGCTTCAGTGCTCACTTGCCACCATCAATCCATCCATCAGCCAAAAGACTCCCATTAGGGAGTTGAAGGGAAAACAGTGCAAAACAAACAAAAGTGGATTTCTTCTTTAGGGGCCTTTTGTCATTGGAGTGAAAGGATTTTTCTTCTGTCTTTATTGAACAAAACCTGATATCCTGTGTTTGGTGAAATGCATGTTCTCTGAGAGCAGAGGGGAGTAGGGGATTGAGGGGGGAAAGTAGCATCCATTTTTATATCCACCCTTGGAATGCTATTGTATTATCATTCCCATTTTCTTGATGAATAAACTGAGCTTTGAGGAATGAAATCAACTTGCCCAATGTAAGTAGAGTCTGGAGACCCCAACTAAGTCTCATTTTGCAGACAAATCTTTGCCGCCTTCCTAGCCTTCAAGGATTTCTAAAGGTGAGCCTTAAGGCCTAAGAAGACTCTTGATCCAGACTGTGCGGATGGAAGTGCAGGGGTGGGTGGGCGGAGGGGAGGATGGGAGAGGCCCTTTGGGCATGCTCACTTGGACTCAGGTGTGGTTGGCTGGAGCCAGTCTGCCTCGGCGAATACTTGTGCAGGTTCTGGCTGGAGACAGAGTCAGCAGATTTTTGCAAATCTGCACTTACCTTTACTGGTACGATCAGGGGCATGTGGTCATCTGCAGTCTGGGAATCACAGCCTCCCGTTATCTGTTGTGGGTCAGTACTTTCATTTTGTATGTAGATGATGAAGCTGAGGTCAGACTGGAATATTGCCCTTGGCCAAACCAAGCAGCCTCACAAGAGATTATTCCCTCCTTGGGAGGAACAGCCAACAGCTGGCCTACTAGAGACACAGAGGCACAGCCCCTGACTCCATTAGGGTCATCTCTGAATGGAAGGCCTCTCTTGCCTCAGACCTCGCCTGGGATTGGCTGAGGCCTCTACTGCCACTGTAATCTTCTCCCCTGCCAATCTTGTTTCCTTTCCTCTTTAAGTTTTTGCTCCTGAGAATACTCCTGAGTAGGCCACCTCCACAAATTTCCATCTCAGCCCCTAGTCTAGGGAAACCAACCTGTCTCACACTGGCCATTAAATGCTCCAGCCTTGAAGTGACACCTGTCACTTTTGCTCACAGCTTATTGGCTGTCACTAGTCACACAGCCCCATGCTGACCACAAGGGGGCTGGCAAGTACAACCCTGCATGTGCCAGGAAGGGAGAAAATTGGACCTACATGGTGAGCAGCAGTAAGGCTGATGGGATGCAGAGACCACAGAAAGGGCCTGCCAAACTATAAAATCCATAATACTGTTTCACACTTTGAACAAGTGCAGCCTTGAACATCCCACCCTAAGGACTGACTGCTTCCTCAACCGAGCGGCTGCTTATAAAAACATGGCTGGATGATTTCTGCTGTCTTTGTCCCTTCTAGTGGTTTATCATCTCCCAAGCTATCCTCTGCTCTCTGCCTTTGTGTCTGCTGAATCCGCAGGCTTAGCTCAGCTGGCCCCTGACTGACAAGATGACTCCTGCTGTGGAATGGAGAAAAATCGGAATATTTCAGGATGCCTTGATTTGAAGCCTGCCTAATTCTAATACCCCATTTTACTCTTCTTGGTAGGCAGCATGGGTATAGGTCTCCACACACATGAGTTCCAAGTGGGGACAGTCATATCTATCAAACACCGTGACTACCCTGCTCAAAGGTTCAGGGCCAGTGCCTACTTAGGCAAGAGGATGGAAAGTTGAAGAGACTAGAAGAAACAGCAACATCCACCTTTTCTGGGCTTTTCTGGAAGACTTTTGGCCAACATTGCCATCTGTTGGACCAGCGCTGGCTAATGCAGCTGGGAGGTCAGATGGCGTTGCAAGTTCATCCGTGACCTTGGGACCACATGAGGTGATCTTGGGACTAAAAGCTGGCGATGAAGGAATTTTAAGAAGTGCATCCGTTTACATTTATTGAATGGTTATTTTGTCACTTAATCCTCACCACAACCTTATAAGTTCAGTATGATTTATATTCTCATTTAGTGAACAAACATAGGCACAGAGAGTCTGAGTAATTTACTTGTCTGTGACAGAGCTGGGGGTTAAGCTTAGGCAACGTGGCTCCAGACTTTGTGCCACCCACCCTCTGCCACTTTGATTAAGTCTAGACGCCTATTTAACACACGCTAATGACTGTCTCCATGTTCTAGGCCCTGTGCCAGATGCTGGGAATACAGCCCAATCCATTGGATCTCAGCGTGGTCCATTGTTCAGTGTCCTGCTATATTAGATGTCATGTAATACATGTATTCTAGTATTCAGCTCCAGGGGTAAATTTTGTCAGTAGATATGTGTATATTTTTCTATAACAAGAACTATATAATTTACATGTTTCTCTTATTGCTTTGGCCACCAGGAAGCTCAGATCCAAATCAGAGCAAAGATATTAGAGTTTAGGTTTAGCATTTCAGTTTTCTGAATTTTTCCTCCCAGCCTAGATTTTTTTTTTATTTTGGCTTCATCACTTCCACTGCACAAATGTCCTTTATTTTAAAATACCTTAAATCCTTTTTAGAAGAAGGCTGTGTGGAAATGACAAAGTGAGATCTTTACTGCATATTCTTAGATTCCTACTGGGAAAGGTAGACCTATATACGCCTCTTACCCTCATTCTTATTGCACCCCCACTTATAAAACCCCTTGAGCAGTGGCTATGACTATTTTCAGTCCCTGGGGATTGGTAGGAGCTTCTGAAAAATCACATCCATATAGAAAAAAAAGTTTCCTTAAATCATGGCTCCAAATTTGGTGCCAGATGCACATTTGTGGAATAGGCGGCCAGTCAGACTCTCACCTGAGAAGTTAATAAAATCTATTGCCCCTTGATGGATTTTTTTCTGCAAGTGAGAATTGATCTGTCGTCTTTGTGATTTGTGAGATGGCTAGGAAACACCAAACACCATCATGACTTTGGCCACATTAGGAAGGAAAAAAAAAAAAAAAAAAGGAAGAAAGAAAGAAAGGAAAAGAAAAAAAAAATCCACCGCCAAGTCTCTCCAGGCGTGGAAAGGGCTGGGACTGCTGGGTTCATTTTATTTGATTTATTGGAATTAAAGTGGATCTTATTAACATTTTAATAAAGAGAATCTTTTTGCACAGGGCTGGAAGTGTTCTACCAGTCCCCGGTGCAATTCCATTCCCTGCAAAAGTGGAATCGGCTGGCCTTGCCCAGCGTGATTTGTGAGGCTGGGCCCCAACAGTCCAAAAAAGCAAACGGGCTGCCTCCTCCGAGGGGCTCCCTCTGTGCGAGGTGCTCACCCTGTATCTGCCATGCAAAACGAGGGAGCTTTATGAAGGAATCCGTCTTGTAAAGCCATTGGTCCTGGTCATCAGCCTCTACCCAATGCTTTCGTGATGCTGCCGCTGATCTATTTGGGAAGTTGGCTGGCTGGTGAGGCAGAGCCTCTCAAAGCCTGGCTCCCACGGAAAATATGCTCAGTGCAGCCAAGTGCATGAATGAAAACGCCGCCGGGCGCTTCTAGTCGGGCAAAATGCAGCCGAGAACTCCGCTCCTTCTGTGCGTTCTCCTGTCCCAGGTAAGGAAGAGGGGCTGCGGGGCGCACCCTGCGCCCCGTTTCTGCATTCGGCTCGCCTGGTGCGGGCAGGGCGAGGGGGCTTTCGGGGGTCCGGGGACTCTGGGGCGCGGCGGCAAGAAAGCCTGGGGCTCGAAGGGAGGTCATTCACAGCCCCGGAGATCCTAGGGGGGGCCCTGCTTTCCCACTCCAGGTTGCCTCTGTGTGTGTGTGTGTGTGTGTGTGTGTGTGTACACGTTTGCGGGAGGAGGCGAGAGCTCCCGAGCCCCCCCCCCGTTTTTTTGCAAGCAGGGGCGACATTCTCGCCTACATCAAGTGGGGTAACTTTGATTCGCCTCCTCCGGAGGCTCATGCATCGGAGAAAGACTCAGTTGGAGGCGACTCCAAGGAGTCGTCGTTTCCCCCAGCGCAGCGCCGAGCGGGGAAGCGCGGCTCGGGTCCGGATTGCGGGCTGCTGGCCTGGAGAGGCCGGCCTGGCATCGCCGACTTCCCGGGGCGCCCGGGCCCCCTCGCCCAGCCCCGCGGCGCTCTGGAAGGCGCCTCCCGCCTGCCTAGCGCTGCAGCCCGGCTGCTGCTGTCGCTCAAAGGCGCGGGCTCTCGCCGCGTCCGCATCGGGGTTCTTTTCCTCCCGACCTCGGGCCCGGAGCGCATCCCCCCGCCAAACCCATCCCCTGCCAGGACGTAGGCCCCAGCCCCCCGCGCCCCCTTTGTCCAGCCAGCTGGAGCTCCGGCTCGGAGCCCCGACTGCCGCCTCTGCTGTCTTCCCCGGCGAGCGCAGAGCGCAGAGAAAAGTTCAAGCCTTGCCCACCAGGGCTGCAGCTGCCTGTTAACCCTCAGAGCGCTGAGACACGAGGGAAGGGCCGGTGACCCAGGAGAGGATGGGGGGCGGGGTGCGATGGATACTTGGTTTTTGGGCAACGACCTCTGTATCTCAAAGATCTCGGGAAGTTTGTGTGCAGGAAAGCAGTACTCCCGGGAGGCCAGACTGGAGATGTTGGCAGCTGAGGGGCACGCCCAGCCCTGCCTGGGGGCCTGTGGTTTCTGAGAGCAATGTGACCCAGTCCCCCAAGGCCTCCCGTGAAGCCTATGGGACTCCGGGTGAGCTGGCAGCCTACAAGTGGGTGGGTAAGATCAAGGCAAGGCCAGATAGAGAGGAGGGAAGGAGACAGGAAGTGCCTTTGGGTGCTAGGAATGGGTGTTGAGTTCCTGGCCAGGACTACTGAGTGCCAGGGGAACAGGCACACGTGTGAGTATGTGTGTGTGNGGGGGGGGGGGGGGGGGGGGGGTGTTGTGAGGCAGCTAGGATCCCAGGCAAGGGCTGGCTGGTATGTGGAGCCTTCTAAGGGAGGCCACTGCTAGATCAATGTTGGGGTTAGACTTTGGAATTGAGCCAGTGTCCCAGGAACGAGCGCAGTGACCATGGAAATGATGTGAAGTGGGGGTTAGAGGGTGAATGCTAGTGCCTGGGGGCAGGGTAAGGTGCCTGCTGCTGAGCCCCTCCCCCACTTGGGATTTCTGTCTTCCCTGGATACACAGCCCCCATTCAGGACTGCGCAGTTATACTCCTCTAACACCAGAGCTTTGCTGGCTGATTCTCTGGGGAGTCCCTGTAACCTTAAATCCTGCCACAAATCCTATGTCTGTCCGTGAACCTGTTTTCCAGACTTCCTGGAGTCTGACTGTCCCTGAGGCTATATGTATGTTTATATATATATATATATATATATATATATATATATATATATCTCCCCATTTAGTAGGGTGGTTCAGAATGTGCCTCTGATTCAGACAGATCCTCTCTGCCATATGCTGGTGATACCACCCTGGGCAAGTTATTTAATATCTCTGAGCTTTCTGATTCTCCACTGTAAAATAATCTTATCACCTTCCTGGGATTCAACAGGATGTCCTAGGTAATGCATTTACCATGAGGCCTGGCACACTGGGAACCGTTAGTGTGTGGGAGCACTTACCACAGCCTTTCCCCAGGACTTTAGAGTCCTTTTCTCTCTCAGCATGCTTGGACCTCAGTTAGGATTCCAGGGCTTGCCCAAAGTTATGCCTCCCTTTGAGCAAGGCAGACCACATGGTAGCACCCAGCAATTCCTGTGCACTAGGAGCTTCTCACGTGATACCTTTGGTAAAGCAACTGGTGTGTCTTCTCTCCCTGGGCCCAGATGGCACAGGTGGGTCTGAAGGCTGTTCAGCTCACTCAGTTCCTTAGCATGGGGAGGCAGAGGTTTTCCTGGGAATTGAATTGCCTGCTCTCTGAGGCTTGTTTCTCTCTTAGATTGTGATGCATAATCAGAGCAGATGTCCACATTAGGACACTAGTTGATATCCTGTTTGCAACAGCACCTTGCAGAGAAATCATTCTGGTGCAATTCACCTAATCGGCAAGAGGTTTAAGTGCACAGCTCTGTGTGCCATAGTGAAAAGTGGGGAAAGTCTTGGAACCTTTGAGTCAACAAGCAAAAACAAAACTTTCTCAAGGCAGAGAGAAAACAGAAGAAAGGGAAAAACAATGTAATAAAGCGAATTAGTCACTTGGTCCTAAGTGGTGTTCAGGCAAACATGTATGTGTTTTTCCACTGCAGTTGTAATACCCTGGGTCCAGCTTTGGAAGCCATCAATCTCTGTACATTTATTGGCTGGTTGCTGTTTTAGGCATTTTGGAAGGGGGAAGAAGAATTCTAATTAACAATGGCTGGAAGCTGGCAAAGTCAAGGAACAGTCACCTCTCTTCTCCCCTGGGGTGTTTTGGGAAGGGCTGTCCCAGAAGTGGCCTCTGGCATTTAGCTATGATAAATAATGAATGTGGAACAGATCAAGGAGTCCTGACATAGAAATTACACTGTAAGTATGATTCCCACCCCCCCAACCCCCATTTGGGTATCACTTGCAACTAGCCAAAAGTTCTAACAATAAATGAGTAATCCCCCAAGAATTAGAATTTTAGGGAGTGGTTCAGGTTTGGAGAGCAGTCACTTGGGAGTGACCAAAAATGTTCCACAGAATTCTGAGATGTTGATTTAAAATGGAGGAGTTCTTTTTTGGGGTCAGAATCTTGATTTTCAGGATTTTAAATGAGAATCAGTGTTTTTAGTACCCCTGAAACATCATTTATTATATGTTAAGGGCAGTGTTTATTTGCAGAACAGTTCTGATAAGGAGAAAAGACTATGGGAGTGGCAGAGAGCATCCCCTGCCCTCGGATGGCCTCAACATGTGACAGCCCGTAAGATTTCAAAAGCACTGGGGAAAGAGAGACATAAGTTGTGAAAAGAATCAAAGTGGTAGAGTTCACATGTCTGAACAATTTTTTTTTTTTAGCAAGTCCCCAAAGAGATTTAATAAACTGCAAGGCTGAATATGTGATCTGGAGTTTATGTAATGCCACAGTCTATATTAAAAGCCCAACAGTCATCTGAGCTAATCTCTTCTGCTCTGCCTCCCTCTCTTCTCTCCTTTTCTATCTTTAGCCTTTGGGTTTCCATTAAATAAAATCTATTTCCTTCTAGAAGTATCTCCTATGCGTTATAGTGGAATTGCCCAGCAAACCAATGTACCCAGTAACTGCAGTATATAAAATACCAGCATTTGCATGTGTGCACTGAATCTCAGTTTGAGGTTCACTCTTTAGGTAAAAGTGCAGCTTGGTTCTTGAGAATACCCTTCCTTCTTTCCCTGCTTCCAAAAAGACAGTTGCTTGGAGAGTCTAGTTAATTTCTATTAGGTGAAGGGAAGGAAAATAAATGACAAACCATGGATTCAGTGACAGTCACATCATCTACATAGCCACAGTATTTCCTATTTCTTTGTGCCTGTGTAGGTCCATCTCTGTGTGTTTTGATCTTGTTTTAATACCTGTTGAAAAATTTCTCCAGAAGAGGGCTCCATTCACAGCATTACAAAATTCTGAATCTACAGCTTATATATTTTAAAGAACTTCAGTGTAGTAGCTCCATCAAAACCCAACTATTCTCCTTATTCCCAATTATTTGTTACAAGCTCCCCCAATGAGAAGTCCTGCCATTTTGCACTGAGTATCTTTCCTCTTTTCTTTCCCCCTTTATTCCCTATTGTAGTTGGTTCCTTTCTGTTTTATTCTGCAACTATGTATCCCCTCTGAGTAATAGAGCAGGGAACGTTTGAAAGACCTTTGTAGACAATGCCCTATGAAATGTGGGGAAGTTCTGAAATTTCCTGGCATTTGATTTTGTTTGGACCTGGTTTTACTCTTCAGGCAGCCAAAAAGGCAGGCACAGCTCGCCTGTGAAAGGAGATAATCTTCCCCATTAGGTAACTACCCAGAAGAATGACTCATGAACCAGATTCGCTCACCCTCCAGCACCAGTTGAAAAGGAGAGGGAAATATGTCTGTCATCCAATTACAATAATCAGTTGGGCAGAATCAAATCAAGTGACCAGTTTTGGCATTGTTTCCACTTAGCTGTGGGCAAGGTGCCCACATGCCTCAGAGAATCTGACCCTCTCGAAGGATACTGCCAATACAATCCCCTGCAGCCTGTCTCCTCTGTAGCTACCTAGGGATCCCAGGCCTGACTCCCCCTCCCTGAGCAGACAGCACAAATGATGATGGGCTGGACTGTAGGATCCCCTTCGTTAGGCACTAAGTAGTGGCTTTATGCTAGGGTTAGGGTAGAAAGCAATTTCTTTCTCTACAGAGAGAAGCAGCTAAGGGCAGGCTTGGGAGGAGAAGAAATGACATTTCCAGCTTGAAACACAGACTGAGCCAGGGCTCATGCTAGTCAATGGGTCACCCTTTGGCTTAGCAGGTTGAACCTTGAGATATCTGCTTGGTGCTGAAGCTCATCCAGCCCAATTCTGCAACTCTGGCTTCTGGGCAAAGCTGGTAAAGTAGCAGTCACAGGTCAAATGGAGCTCATGGATGTATCTTGTTTGGCTAGATGTTTTGAAAAGTGGGAAATTGTAAATTAAAAAAACCCAGGTTTCTCGGATTTCTTTAAATGTCAGAAGGCCAGGCAATCCTAGAGCTTCATTCCCACTTGGCCACATTTCACTAGAGCCAAGTTACTACTGCCCCCTTTAGGAAGGACATGCTTCTGTAATTTGCCACAGTCCCTATCAGTCCGCACTTCTCATCCAGCCAGTTGTACATATTTCTACCTACTGGCCCAATGGCCATTTGTGATGGGAACTTCTGCTTTCACAAATTTTGAGGCTTAATCAAATTGATACAGTCAGGTTTTTAGTGATGGGCTACTTGAAAAGGGAGGAGCAAGCCTCTTTCTGATCACTGTGATTGAACTAGATTGAGACTTGCTTGGAAGAACATGATCAAGGGGATCCACACCTCTGTCCTGAGAACATTACTACCATCAGTGCCATTTAGTGACTAGGGGTCCCAGAGCACTGGGACAACCATGTCATTGTTCCATGAGTAATAGTTACACCCAGAGAAGTGACACACTGCAGCTTTGAGTAAACCAATGTGGGTACACGAGAGTGTTGGTACATCCAAAACATTGTAGTCAAGGGGCTCTGGGAGTACTGGATATTAGGTAGGCCCCAGTGCACTGTGCCTAGTGTTATACCAAGAGCATCAGTACCCTTGGAGTACAATGACAGTGGCGTCATTCCCACCGTGTTGCTCACCCGCGATGTGAGTGTCATCAGAACCTCACAATAACTTCTTGTACTCAGCCCTGCAGGGGACTCCAGGAGCACTGAGTTAGCTCTCAGAGCATTTCTAACTTGAGGGTAATGTTAGCTCTGTAGGTCTGTTGCTTAGAGCACTTTTATACACGAGACAGTGTCACCTCTACCACCAGTTGGAATTTGTGTGATGTTCTTATAACTGCTTTTCACAGTTAACACCCAACATAGTCTTCACATAGTGTTAATGCTAGAATTAATGTCATCTGCCTCCATAAATACTAGATTAATCTGTCCACCCATCCCTTACCAATAGGTAAGCCTCTGATAACTTGTTTTCCATAGCCTCAGATCCCAAAGATCAGCGTAAATATAATCACACACACACCAAAAATACAAATAAAAAAAAATGTGATTGTTCTTCCTTTGTCACTTGCCAACAGAAGTCAAATTCCTGAAAATTAGTATTAGCAATAGGCACGTTTTGACATGTCATGTCTCATTTCAAAGGCCCCAGCAAGCGTCACCCAATCTGTTACAAAAGCACAAAGCCCCTGTGTCTCCCAGCTGAGTGTAGTCCGGGCTGGGGTGGAGGGCAGCAGCTGCTCAGCTGAGAGCAGCCCTGCCACATGCCTGGGCAGGGCCAGGAAATGAGCTCAGCCTCTGGAGGAGCCTGGGGACCCTGCAAGGAATGTGGCAGCCTCCATGCCTGCCTTATGCGGCCTCCAGTCCAGTCTCTTTCCTCTGGGGGTGGCAGGGAACTGCTTTTCCGTGTGCTGCAGGAGATGGTGCCTCCAAAAAATGCCTGAAGCTTGAGCTTCTGTGGTCATCTCCCTGTCCACTGGTGTAGGGCCTGCAGAAAGTGGCTGGACCCTAGCAACAGGACCCGGAGCTGTCTCAGGCCACATAGGCTCTGCCTTCAACTGCTGTAAGCTGCGGGGCATCTGGGATCATCTAACTCAGGGGTTGCAAACTGTGGCCTATGGGCCAATTCTTTCCTGCAGCCTGTTTTTATAAATAGTTTTATTGGACCATAGCCATGCCCATTCATTTATATAATTGTCTGTGGCTGAACTTGTGCTATAACAACAGGGTTGACACCATATGGCCCACAAAGCCTAAAATATTTACTATTTGGCCCTTTTCAAAAAAACTTTGCAGGCTCCTGCTCTGACTCAGAATTACAGCCAGAGGGCCTGCAGGAAATCTTCCCAAAGGGCAGGGAGGCATTAGGGATTCAGTCATTAGAGGCTGTACTTCCTAAGCCCCAAGGACTCAAGTAACAACTTCAGGGAGATTTAGCTGGAAGTAAGTGGACTCATCACTTATCTGTGATGTCCACGGAGGACCTACTATGTTCTCAGGTTACAACTACTAGTGAGGCCGACCCAGTCTCTGTTCTCTTGGGGTTCAGACCCTGAGAGACCCCCTGGCAGGGGAGATCACTGTCAATTCAGGAATAATTCAAAATAGAGACAACTGCTATAATGGAAGAAAATGCAATTGTGTGAGGTGTGCTATCCTGTGTGTTTTGCTCATCTGTGCCTTGTCTTTCTCCCCCACTAAAATATAAGCTCCATTAGAGCACCTACTGCTGTCTAATTGGTCTAAGCCCTGCATCCCCAGGGCCTGGAACAGTGCTGGTGTGCAGCAGGCCTTCAGCAAATATGAATGAATGGGTGAATGAATGAATGAATATAAGAAAGGCATCAGATTCAGATGAAGGACCTGGGAGGCTTCCTTCATAGCCTGATGCTTGAGCCACAGTCTGGAGGAGTAGTGAGGTTTATAGACAAGGGAACACGAGAAGGTGTAGGCAGGGAAAAGCATTCCAGGCAAAAGGCACAGCCTGGGGGAAGTCTCTATGCAGGAAGAAATCCTGCATAGCCGAAAGAGGATGATATCAGGAGATGCTGAGTGGTGCTGGAGCCACTGGGGCATGGGCAGCCACCACAGAGTTTTTAGTGTTTGTTCTGGAGCAATGGGCAGCCATTGAAAGTAACAAGCGGAGGGTGTAGTGTGACAAGGTCAGATTTCCATTTTGAAAAGGTCACCCTGGCTGTAGTGTAGCAGACGGATTGATGCTGGGTACGAGTGGAAGGGAGAAGCAGTCCAGGCCTGAGATCATGAGAGTGGCAGTGCAGAGGGAAACGGATGCATCAGTCAGAGCATCCAAGAGACATTAAGGGTAGAACCTGGCAGGGCTGGGTAGCTGGGTTCAGAGATGGCAGAGCAAGGGCCAGGGAGGGGTTAAGGAGCAAGCTTGAGTTCCGACTCTTTCAACTGGCAGCTTCTTGCCCATTGCCCAAACAAGGAACCCAGGTGTTTGACATTATAAACAGGGTCTGAGGGCTGTTTCCGTGGGGGTGTTAGCCAGGCTGCAGTAATGGTCCTCAGGAGAGGTGCCCCAGGCCCCAGTTACACTAATGCCCACAGATCCAATCCGTGCTCGCATCTGGGATGGGCACTGTGGGGGCTTGGAAATGCCCTTGTCTAGAGAGACTGATGTGTAGCCTCTATAATTAACCAATCTCTGAGGCTTTTCATGCAAAAGATATTTGGGAGAAATATTGCCGAGCCCTTTAATCGTTTCTTGAACATTCAATCAACAGCACTAGAAATATTTCTTACATGAAGCAAATAATGACCTACTACTTTCAGCAATCACTTTGCGAATGTTAACAAGTCTTCATTTCAGCAGGTTGGATTTGGCCTTGGTGACTCTTATGTTTCCAGGTGGAATAGCAGAATCTTCATCAGTGTGCCAGGGAGTGGTATGTTGGTAAATGTTTAACAGCTGGCTTCTCTTAAAAAAAAAAAAGTGGCACAGGCACTTAACCCTCAGAATGTGAGGGATGCACATGTATCTGCATTTCTTGAGGCACTTAGGGAATTCAGAGGTAAGCAAGATGGTCATAGGACGTGTTCTCGTGGGGCTTGCCATCTACCGAGGGCAGCCCTTAAGAAACAAGAAAATATGTTTTATGGGGCACCTGGGTGGTTCAGTCGGTAAGGTGTCTGCCTTCGGCTCAGGTCGTAATCCCAGAGTCCTGGGATCGAGCCCCACATCGGGCTCCCTGCTCGGTGGGGAACCTGCTTCTACTTTGCCCTCTGCCCACCCCCCCATGCTTGCTCTCTCTCTCTCTCAAATGAATAAGTAAAATCTTTTTTAAAAAAGAAACAAGAAAATAAATAGCTGAAATAATACGAACTTGGTAATTTGTTACCATAGGAAACAACAGGGACTAAAACAGCATTGAAGGGTTGATTGCTTTGTCTTCTCTCCCATTGTTTCACCTTCCCCTTCCTCCCACCCCCCCCATCCATCTTTTCTTCTTTCTTCCCATAGTTAGTACACTCTACTCAGTGCCAAGAATGCTGCTAATTTGGAATTCAGAGATGAATACATACGTGGTCCTGAATAGGGAGAGTGCTGGAGGTGAATCAGGGCCTCTGGTCTGCCGGGACTCAGAGGAGCGGGTGTCTCAGATTGCTTAGGAGAGTTAAGGAGACTTCTGAGATTTTAAGAAGTGAGTTTGAATCCTGGCCATTTGCATGCTGCGTTTCCTCTTCTGTTTCCTCCTGTGTCTGTCTGAACAAGGAGAGACCTGCCCAGCAGGGTTTTGGTTAAATAAGCATCTGCTTGTGACTTCATCCGTGATTGGCAGATGCTGGGTGCTAAAGGAACGTTGGCTGTATTAACTTTCACACACTGCGCTCCAGGGGAACTTGTAGCTTGCAGGTGCCATGCGGCCTTGGCCTTGATCATCTGACTAACTCAGAGGGGAAAAATGCTTGTGTATTTAAAATGCATGGATGTTAGAAAAAAAAAAAAGTTTGCTCTCTGGGGAAGGATTTGCCAATTCCCATATTGGTAGCTCCCCAAACATCCTTCCCCTGGGGATTTCATGCCTCATAAAATCATTTGATCTGGTGGGATCTCATCTTCTAGATGTATCTTCTCAGCAGCTGTTTCCCTGGAGGCTTTATTAGGGCATTGTGTGTGTGGGTGTACATGTCAGTACCACGAGCCCTTATGATTATGATTTAAAATATATCAAAATACCTGAAGCAACTTTACAATTTATTGCTATGTGCCAGTTGCATACATTATGTCAAATCTTTATTACAACCCTTAGGGACAACTATTCTTATCCTTATTTTATATGCAATGAAAAGAAGTTCAGAGTGGTTGAGTCATTTACCTAAGGCCACACAGCCATTAAGAACTGGGACCAGGGATTGAACCCTTGCATTTCTGATTCCTGTGCATGTGCATTTTCTTCCATATTTCCCTGATGTATAAAAGCTTCCTCCTTCATCCCCCCCACATGATGTAAGAATTTTCTTCTTTGACTATTTTGTTTTCTGGCTCTCCTGGAGTCAAAATGGCTGCATGTAGTGACCCCATTTTTGAATTCCTGGTGTCTAAAAGGGGGCCTGGGACCTGGGTCTCCTGTCTGGGTTAATGGTTGCAACCTGGGTTAGCCCAGGGTTATTTGTGTTGTCACTGAGTCCTTGTTTTTGACCAGGGGTGAACAACCCACCCATACAGCATGCTTCAGCCAGCAAGAATGGCCATCTTACTAAGAGGAGCCACACAGGACCCCGTTAGGTTGTGGCTCCTTTGCAGCTTCCAGTGCAGGCAAATTCTCTAGTGGTAAATTTGCTGGCGGTTTCCTGCCTGCTGCTAAGCTGTAAGGCTGGATGGCATTCCTCCCCAGGGGTGCCAAGGAGCTCCAGTGTATCCTGAGTGCTACTTTCTACAATAACGTTTTCCCTAGTCTATAGGAAATGAGTAATATACAGCCTGTAGCTATATTGAGACAAACCGATCTATCGGGCATTGCAACGGAACTGAATCTAACCTCAAGTGTAGTTCTGTTTTACCAGCAGAGTTTTCTTCCCCCGCCCCTTTTAATTCAATTTAAGTGCCTTTAGTCAGGCTAGCCGTTGATTCCATGAACATTTGTTGAATGCCTATTATGTGCCTGACACTGTCTTGTGCACTGGTGACAGAACAGGGAGCACGCACAGCGTCCCTGTGCAGCTGGATGGGCGTATTCCCCCCTTTGACCCAGTCCTTACCGCTCCGCATGGTGGCCTTGCATTTCTGCCTCTCTCAGGACGTTTGTATCTGTGCACCCCCATTTGTACATTTCATGTTTAAGTTATTCATTTAACAAATATTAACTGATCAACCTCTGTGTCTCAAGCATGATGCTTTACACTGGGTGAGCCGCAGTGATTAAGAAAGACAAGCTTGCCTGCCCTCATGGAGTCTACGTGCTACTGAGGGAGAAACAAAGTAAACAGCAACAAGAAGTAAATACAGTAATTTTGGCTAGTGACGGTGCTGTAAAACAATTAAAATGGGATGGGCAGTTGTTCTGAGTTTATCCACAGCCCTCTCTTGGGATAGAAAGTTCATTGTTCTGAT
Organism: Ailuropoda melanoleuca; assembly: GCF_002007445.2. Classification (NCBI taxonomy): domain Eukaryota; kingdom Metazoa; phylum Chordata; class Mammalia; order Carnivora; family Ursidae; genus Ailuropoda; species Ailuropoda melanoleuca. The sequence goes on from NC_048229.1 coordinate 75,951,063, forward strand.
GCAATGCCATTTCTACTTTTTAGGGATGAAATGTCCTATTGTTTGTAAAAAGAAGTTGATTAACGAACTGCCTATCCCATTTTTGTCTTCTATTTATCATGGTAAATAGAGTGGTAAAGTGTTGTTGGCAAAACTTTGTCCGTTCTCTATTTTTTCTTTTTCTTGAAATTTTGCTTTTGGGATTCTAAAAATATGGCAACCAATGATTTAAACTATAGGTAGGTAATCCTTTTCTGTAAAGAATAAATATATGTCTGTAGGATAAATATATGTCTTTTTTGCAGTTACTCAACATATCAATGTAGCATAAAAACAGCCACACAAATGGGCTGGGCTGGGCTCTGTTCCAATAAAACTTTATTTAGAAAAACAGGCAGAGCTGGATTTGGCCTTCAGGCTGTAGTTTGCCAACTTCTAATCAAAACCATTAGCCACCTCACCAGTTGGTTAAATTGGGATGGGGTCAAGCCCAGGGAGAGAAACCAGACATTTTCTTTGGCCTGTTGTTTCCATGAGAATGTGGTACTTCTTAAGGACGTGGTAGCACCATGGGATTATTCCATGTTAACCTTGATCAAGGTAAAGATGAACTAAGGAACCTAATTCTCGGGCAACCACTAAAATATATAATAATTTAGCTTTTGTAGTAATTATCTGGACTATAATTTTTAAGGTTTCCTCACCACCCAAAGGTGTACTGGTGTTAAACACTGTATCTTCGGTTGCATTCCTCCAAACAGTGATGGAGTTACAGGCTTGGATGCGGGGAGGTAATCTGAGAGATGATTCTAAGACACAGAAGTGAGGAACAAGAAGAGGAAAGCCAACAAAGAGCATGTCATTGAGCTGGTTACTGTCATGGGCAGCTGGGGCTCATTACTGCTAGGGCCCCTCAGAAGAACTCTGTAAAACTTGCTTCGGAAGAGTCCCTTTGCTGGATAGGAGGCTGGGGTGTGTGTCCACTATGCCCATCTCCCATTGGTCGAGGGTGGCCCCTGGCAACATTAATTTCTCTGTGCTTCACTGATGAGCCTTTGTGGCTCTGGGGGAGCAACCACGGTTTTGGAAAAGTCCTGAGCAGAAAAATAGAGAGGCGTGACAGGTGCTTGGACTGGCAGTATATGCCCTGAGTAGAGCATGAGTTTATAAGAGATTCCAGTTGCCTCTGTATATGTTACCAGAAACTTTCTCAGTAGAGCTTATGTTAAAGGAAAGGGTTATGGTCGTTTTTTTTTCAAACCCACTAAGTTTGGTTTAGCACCCACCTGCAGATATTCTCTTTCCCACTAGATGGTACCAGTATGCCAAAGCCCTGGAATGCTATGTTGGACCTCATCTTTGACATGAATATATTCCCACTACTTATAAACAATTAAGGAATAAGCAACTTGAGGTTGGAGGAACAGACTATGAGTGTTTGGGGACATAAGATGGGAGAAGGAGGAGATTGTCTGAGCAGTTACCCTCATTCAGCCGTTCACCAGCAAATCTTACTGACCACCCACTGAGTGCTCAACACTCTTCTCAGCATTGGGAATACAGATATAAGCAATGTACACAAAGTCCCTAACCTGGTGAGCTTCCGTACTGGTTGAGGGGAGAGACAATAAAAAACGAACAGGCAGATACATGATGTGTGTCACGTGGTGAGTTCTGTGGAAAGCACAGTCCTTCTGGTATCTATCTGCCTGTCTTGTCAGCTAGTAGGGCAAGAGATTATTTCCATCTGTTTCTTAAACCCCATTCTGCCACTCACCAACCTCTTGTGATTATGCTTACATGAGACTGTGAGTTTGTGGAGGGCAGAAGTCGTGCTTGGCAAATGGGTGTTGACCACCTGGAACCTGCTGTAGCCCACCTCAACCAATGGTTCGTTGGTTGATTTCATGTGTCTGGAATCATTCTGAATTTTTACTGTTGTCGACACACAATAGAGTTGTGTTTTACTCAGGGGTTAGATTATAAAGTCAAGGTTTAAGGCAAACACAGAGTTGTCATTAACCTTGAAATATCTTAAGTTGCCCATTAAATTGCAGTGTGTGTGGCTTTGCATATGCATCCCTGCACTGTAATCAATATGTAACAATGTATAATGCATGCCGTAATAGTACAGTGCATAATAAAGAATATAGGCAAGATATAATTTTGCAGAATTTAATTGCAGTATTTAAATTGTTCTTTTTCCTTCTCATTTTGGTGGAAGAGCTGGATTTCCATTAGTTAAATGTGCATATGATAAGACTTCACTGTATTCATTCAAGCTGTTTTCTTAATCGTATGATTCCCACCAGGCTGTGTACTGGGGAGGGTAAGAGTTGTGTTCTCTGTGCTCTGTTCATCTTTGGGTTCCCACCACTGGCCACATGCTTTGGAGCAGAGGAACAGCATACAAGTAATAATAGTAGTAGTAGCAATATTGGAGATCAATCTTTAAGTAGTGCTAACTATGAGCTAGGCCCTGTGTGAGTGCTTTAGATGTATTAATTAGCTCTTTTAATCCTCCTAAAGACTCTATCGTGTATCTACTGTGATTTTAATTCCATTTCACAGATGGGGAAATTCCAGGAGAACTGGATAAAGGTCACACAGCTTTTGAGCTCTGGGGCTGAGATTCAAACTTGAGCAGTCTCAAAGACCACACGTTGTGTGATTCCATGAAATGGAAAGACTTGTCCAGAACAAGGGAATCCATAGAGACAGAGAGTAGAGTATTGGTTGCCTAGGCCCCAGGTGAGAGGAGCAGGGAATGGGGAGCGACTGCTAGTTCATGGGATTCCTTTTTGGGAGTGATGGAAATGTTCTGGAATGAGAGAGTGATGATGGTGGAACAAGTGTGTGAATATACTAAAACACGCAGAATTGTATATGTTAACAGGGTGAACCTTACAGTATGTGTCTTTATTTCAATAGAGCTGTTATTCAACAGAAAAACAAGCAAACCTCAGGCCATCCAACCCCAGGACTCTTGTGTGGCCATCTCTGAGCCTTCCTATAGGTGCTCACCAAGTGCTCGTGGCATTCTCCTCTCTTTACTTACATTAACCCTACTATTCCTCAAAAGGGCCCTATCATCCAACCTGCTTTCAGAGATCAGAAAACTGAGGCAGACATATACTGAGGAGCTTGGGGCTTGCAAGTGACCTTGGCAGTTCTGGGCCTGAAGCATACTGGTTTTCACACATTTTATTAATTAAAAGCAACCCTAGTTGACCAGAGCTACAGGTAACCCGGCTTATCAGAAATGAAGCAATGGTTCTTTACTTTTGTTTTGCAGATTTGCAAAATGGATTAAGATCCTTCTTTGCTCACTGGTTATTATTCCGCTCTGGCCCAGGTGGGTCTGGTGTAGGGTACTGGCACTAAGACCCAGAGCCTATAGGGTCTTAGTGTGCGTTAGAAGGTGTGTTAGTATAGCTGACTTCTAAAAGTAATAAGCGAAAGTGGCTCAGAAACTGGGAAAGAGGGAAGAGGAAGAGGGAGAGAGAACTAATTGATATGCTAATTGTCATTGTACTGAAGTTGATACCAGATTGCTGAAAGGATTCATCCAAATTAATAAGAATGTTTGGCACCCCTTGGCTGGTTCAGATGAAGACTTCATGGCCTGGCAATGAAAAGGAATCTTTTCCTTTTCTAAGGTCTAAGGCAGGGGAAGGAGCTCTTAACTCTTACACTTGGCACTCAGCATCTCCAAATCAAGGCCTCCACCCCCACCCAAAACACTCCCCCTTCAGCACCTGCCTCCCCAACCAGATATCTTTTGATTACCAAGCTCTGTAAACATGAGATTTATTCCTCTCTGCTTTCACTCTTGTGTTGATGATTTGTATTTGCCTTTCATGTTTAAAATGCAGAGTGACGAAGCCATTAGCCAAGCACAGTACAGCAGGAAAGGGCAGCAGGGCTTGCCCCTGGATCTGGCCCAGGATGCCTGTTTGTGATACTGGAGGGTGAGGATTTATAAAGACAAAGCCAAGGGACTATAAATATCTTCCCGGGTCTCTAGTCTGGAAGAGCAGTTGTGACTTGAGCTGGGACAGGAGCTGGGATTGAAAGCATTCTGGCTGAGATCAGGCTTCCCAGGTGTCTGGCCTCAGGGTGGCAGAGAGTGCTGGGCCACCTAGATTCTTAGAGCCTTCCCAGGTAGCAACAGGTGATTTTACCAAACCACATGAGTGTATGATTTTCCAATATGTTTTGCAAAGTGTATTCTGAAGAGGTAATTGTTCCATGAGATGTTAATAAGGGTTCTGGAAAAAATAGATGCATTAGCTAATATTTTGGGAAACCCTGTACTTACCCATAGAAATGAAACAGGTTGTGTTTTGTTTTTCACAACTGAATATCTCTGAGACTTTATTGTGCATTTGAGTTTCAAAGAGGGACTCCCCAAAGCTGCATTTCCAATGCTCTTCCAAAATTCCCAAGGGTAAGGGAACTCTTGCATAGAGTATGTCATGAGATAGTGATGCACAGGGTAAATGTGGGAAACAAGCTGTGGATTCTGGAGTCTCAGGGTTTGGGCCTTCCCCATCAGGACCAGCAGTGTCAGCATCACTTGGGAGCTTGTTAGAAATGCAATTATCCACCCAGCGTCTACTGAATCAGAGCTTCTGGGGTGGACCCAGCAATCCATGTCTTCACACCTGCCTTCTAGGGGGTTCTGCTGCTCCCTCAAGTTTGAAACCTTCTGTTCCACTGGGTGGTGGGAAAAGAAACCTTTCTGATGTTATTCTGGGTTAAGGAGGGAAATGTGTCTGGGGCAAGAACTGTGCTCCCCTGAAGAAAGTGGAGATGACAAAGTGCAAACCACAGAGATACAGGAATGGAGGCCAAAGGTTCTGCTCTATCCCATTATGGCCATAAGTATTTACTTCTGGGAGACCCTGAGCTGTGTTCACAGGATGCCTTTAGTGACAGCTGCAGTCTACACAGGCAGACTGGAAGACCTGGGGTGATGACAGAAGAAGCATTTGGGAAGTCTGTGTAGGGGAGGCAAACCTCATCTTAGATTTTTATCTGAGACTCTTTAAAGAAAAGGAAGATTAAGAAGAGAAACACCAGCAGTTTATTAATATGTATACCTCATGTGTACATGGTAGATACTCGGAAAAAATGAGAAACTCTCAGAAGTGGCTTAGAAGTCCAGTTTAAATACCATCTTAAGCTAAAGACAAGAGAGAGAAAGGTGTGGGGAGGCCAATTGTGAGGGTGTAATGGGGTTGAAAACAAGAGATTTATTATGCAAGTTTAAATCAGCGCCTTCTCCATTGTTAAGGATCTGAAGTTGTCTGCAGGAAATAATATCTGTCCTTCTTGGTAGAGAGGGGGTGAGAGACGCCTTTATAAATTCAGGTCTTGTTTTTAGGCAAAGAGGAAGAGGACAGTAAGGTTTTCTTGTACCTGCTTCTTCTCAGTTGCCTTCAGCTGAAAATAATCCTTATGACAAAGTGGCATGTCTGCTATTTCTCGTCTGACTTAGCAGCCACTCCTTTGATTTTATATGTTTGTGTGTATGGTATGTAATGTGTATGTATGTATGTACATATAATGTGTACACATATACACACATACCACACACGTCTACACACAGGTGTATGCATACATAGCATATGTGCCCACATATAATAGATATATATGTGTGTGTATACACACATATAACATATACATATAAACCCATGTATATATTCTATATATATACATGATACCTACCAAGCCCTAGTCACAATTGACACCTACTAAGTTCTAGGCTCTGTTCTTTGAATTAAGGTTTCTAAGGTGAACCAGACAGATGCAGAGCCTTGTAGAGATTACAGACCCAAGGGGAGAATGACAGGCAATGACACTGCTGGGTCTGTGAGAAGAGGTAAGTCAATAGCCATTGGGTTTTGAAGCCCATCCAGAATAATTCTTTGTGTGCCATTATGAATCTTTGCTGATTTTGCCCATGATTCTTACTTGTGAAATATAGTCTAAACCAGTGGTTCTCGAATGGGGGAAATTGTATCTCCCAGGGGCCATATGGTAATGTCTGGAGACATATTTGCTTGTCACAACGTGGGGAGAAGGCACTGTTGGCGTTTGGTAGGTAGAGGCCAGGGATGCTAGCAGTTCAACGTCCTGCAGTACACGGGACAGCCCCCACCACAAAGAGTTACCCCAACCCAAATGTCAGTCGTGTGAGTGTAAGGAAACCTGGTCTAAGTGTAAAGCTTCATGCTCACCCAGCACACCCGGAATGCTGTCTCTACCCCATCCCATTCTAGAAGCCACAGTCCAAAGCTGGCTTTGTGAAAAGAAAACTGGTAGCAAGTTACTATTCATGTATAATTTTTCGGAAGGTAAAACCATGACTCTCTAGTAAATATAAACAGTAATTCATTAATTTATGAGGAAACCAATAAGATGCTATGATGGTTTCAGAGGGCATTTAAGAAGCTAGGGTATTTCTGAGCAATTTGACAAAGAAATATTTGGATGAGATTGCTGAATTAGGGGAAAAAACAGTTAATGTGCAACATGCCTAAACTTGGCGGTTATCTGTTTCACTAGACAAATTATTTTTGTTTCTACTGGACAAAAATTGACAAGTAACTGATGAGTTCACTGAGTCTGGGAACTTCCATCAAGAGCAAACAAAAAGATGAGCTAAGAACATGCACCTAGACATGTACTGGTGACCTTTGTCCCTGAGTGATAGTCAAAGGATTTCCATCAATCATTTTGGCCATGTCTACAGGCTTTGGATAATTTTTTTTCTGAGTCCTTACAGATGATTTTTAATTTACTAGTGTTGCCTCACCTGAAATAGTCTGTGAAATATGGGGCAAAGAAAAGGAAGAGTCCGTTGAGGTCTAGGAGGTGGTGGGAGGAGAGAGTCTGTAGGTCCAGTTGATTGTGTAGATGCCATCTGTTAACTGCTTTCGATTAAGCGTGTGCTGTGCTACATGCTTTCTTTCAACCCTATTAGGTGGGACTGACCATCATCCACATCTACTGATGAGACTGGGTCAGAGGGAGAGTCAGAATGTCAGTAGCAGACAAATGCAGAGTAAGGCGAAAATGGTGTGGGATCAAGACCAAAAGGCGGAGAAATAGAGAAGGAAGAGGGAGTGTTACAAGTTGGAGGGAAGCATGAGTTCAATTTGAGGCGGAAGAACTCATAACATATTCGGGGGGAAACAAGGAGGCTGTTCTGGGTGACAATAAATGTGAACACAGTGTGAAATTGGATCAGTGCTACAGGGATGGCAGCTATTAATAGTATCAGCGTTACTTGAGCCAAAGGATCTCGCTTCTGCTACAGGGCAGTGCCTGGCAGTAACCCATGGTGGTTAGGAGCCCAGGCCTTGGGGGAAGATGGAATTGGTTTGGACCTCAGCTCTGCCCTTGGAGCTCTGTGTGGCCATGGGCAAGTTGCTTAATATCTCTGTGCCTCAGTTACTGGGTCTATGAAATGAGGGCCATGATACCTACCTGATACTGCTGGCATGGGGATTCAAGACAACCCTGTAAAATCTTGGTTGAGCACATGATAAGCCCTTAGGAAGTGGCAGTTGGTTCTTTGAGGAGGTGAATAGACAGGATTTAGCAGATGATGGTTGTTAGCCATTTGTTTGTAAGTGTCACAGTCTCAGTCTGAGTTCTCGCAAAAGCAGATTCTGAAAGGATTTGAGTGCAATTAATTCATCTGGGAGGTGATCCAGGGGTAACTGTAGGGGGGTGGGGAAATGAAGCAAGGAAGACAGGGCAGCCATGTGAAGGGTCTGTTATTCAGCCAGTTTCTACTGTGGCTACTTGGACCTTTATTCCCTTGGGGACCCTTGGGAGCCAGTGTAGAACATTTCAGAGTTATACCACCTGAGGGACATGGGAGCTCCAGACTCTATGCCACAAATCTGGGTGGGGCTGTTCCAGGTGGCATTGATTTTGAGCACTGCTGAACTTCTGGGTATGGACTCTGGTCCCAGAGAAAGCCATCAGCAAAGAGGTGTGGAGTTTTTTGGCTGGACATGGGCCAGCCCTAAATGGAAAGGCCAGAGGGATATGGCCTTGGGGGATAGGTGGGAAGCCCTCAGCATCTGCTGTAGTCAGTATCCAAAGGCATTAAAACAGTGATGCCCTTTGGGCCAGGAATCTACACGTGAGATGTTAAAGAAACAGAGCTAAGTATAAAAAAAGATATACAGAAATACTTCTCTGCATTATATGTGATAGCCCGAATTGCCATGTGCCTGGCTCTCCTAAGTGCTCAACAAATAAGCTAAATTCTAGCAAATAGCAACTGGCTAAGTGACTCGATGGAATATTACACAGGCATTGAAGAGGGCATTTATGAAGACAGCAATGGCATGCAGAAATCACCTGAGTGAGAAATGATACAAAACAGGAGAGTCTGTGTGGAGTAGGATTCCTACTAAACAAACAAAAAAAACCCCCTATATATGGGAAAGGGGGTGACACCTGAAAGGAAATACGTCAAAATCCTAACTGCGGTTTTGTTTGTGTAATGGGTTTGTGAGTGATTTCTTTCCCTCTACTTTACAAATCTCCATTGATGTGTATGTATTACATTTACAATGAAAAATACAGTAAATATGAAAAAATGAAGGAAGGAAAAAAAAGCTTCTAAAGAACAGGTTGTGGAGATCCAGCAGAGGTTTTGAGGGAGGGAATGGAAAATGATATTTCAGAAAAATTAACCTGTGGGTACTGTGGAAGATGGATTGGATTGGGGAAGACCCAAGGTAAGAAGTTCAGCTTTTGAGCAAATAAAGGTCACAGGGAGTGTGGAAAGGAAAGGGCCAGTTTTAGAAGTCTTGGTGGTTAAGAGGATGATGGGGAAGAAAGGGAAAAATGCCAGAAATGATCCCAAGATTTTACTTTAAGAGTGCTTTAACAATGATTCTGACTGATACAGGGATTACTCTGACATTATTTCCCCTGCCTACAGTTGCATTGCATGGTGTGTGATAACAATCATTTTGAGTATATCTTACTATTAAAACATAATGCAATTTCTTTTTTTTAAGATGTTATTTATTTATTTGAGAGAAAGAGCAAGAGCAAGGAGAGAGAGAGAAGGAGCAGGGAGAGGGTCAGGGGGAAAGGGAGAAGCAGAATCCTTGCCGAGCAGGGAGCCCAAAAACATTACGCAATTTCATCTAAAAAAGAAAATTGGCAATGGAACAACAAACATATATTGAGCACATCTTTTTTTTTAATGTTTTTTTATTATATTATGTTAGTCACCATACAGTACAACCCTGGTTTCTGATGTAAAGTTCGATGATTCATTAGTTGCATATAACACCCAGTGCACCATGCTATACGTGCCCTCCTTACCACCCATCACCGGTCTATCCCATTCCCCCAACCCCCTCCCCTTGAAGCCCTCAGTTTGTTTCTCATAGTCTATAGTCTCTCATGCTTCATTCCCCCTTCTGATTATCCCCCCTTTCTTTATCCCTTTCTTCCCCTACCAATCTTGCTAGTTCTTATGTTCCATAGATGAGAGAAACCATATGATAATTGTCTTTCTCTGCTTGACTTATTTCACTTAGCATTATCTCCTCCAGTACCGTCCATGTTGCAGCAAATGTTGAGAACTCGTTCTTTCTGATAGCTGAGCAACATTCCATTGTATATATGGACCACAACTTCTTAATCCAGTCATCTGTTGAAGGGCATCTCGGCTCCTTCCACGATTTAGCTATTGTGGACAATGCTGCTATGAACATTGGGGTGCATATGGCCCTTCTCTTCACTACATCTGTATCTTTGGGGTAAATACCCAGTAGTGCAAT
>NC_048229.1:75961437-75977693 GCF_002007445.2 Ailuropoda melanoleuca
TTCCATACAAATTTAAGGACTATTTGTTCCAGTTCTTTGAAAAATGTCCTCGGTATTTTGATCGGGATAGCATTGAAAGTGTAGATTGCTCTGGGTAGTATGGACATTTTAACTATGTTAATTCTTCCAATCCATGAGCATGGAATATTTTTCCATCTTTTTATGTCTTCCTCAATATCTTTCAAAAGTGATCTATAGTTTCTAGCATATAGGTCCTTTACGTCTCTGGTTAAGTTAATTCCAAGGTAACGCATGGTTTTTGGTGTTATTGTAAATGGGATGGATTCCCTAATTTCTCTTTCTTCAGTCTCGTTATTCGTGTATAGAAATGCAACTGATTTCTGGGCATTGATTTTGTATCCTGCCACCTTACTGAATTGTTCTATAACTTCTAATAGTTTGGGAGTGGATTCCTTTGGGTTTTCCATATAGAGTATCATGTCATCTGCAAAGAGAGACAGTTTGACTTCTTCTTTGCCGATTTGGATACCTTTGATCCCTTTTTGTCTTCTGATTGCTGTTGCAAGGACTTCTAGTACTATGTTGAATAATAGTGGCGAGAGTGGGCATCCTTGTCGTGTTCCTGATCTTAAGGGAAAGGCTTCCAGCTTTTCCCCATTGAGAATGATATTTGTTGTAGGCTTTTCATAGATGGTTTTTATGAGATTGAGGAATGTATCCTCTATCCCTACACTCTGAAGGGTTTTTATCAGGAAAGGATGCTGTATTTTATCAAATGCTTTTTCTGCATCAATTGAGAGGATCATATGGTTCCTGAGTCTTTTCTTGTTGATATAATATATCACACTGCGATTTGCGAATGTTGAACCACCCTTGCATCCCAGGGATGAATCCCACTTGGTCATGATGGATAATCCTTTTAATGCACATCTTTGAGACAGGTTTATCTACTGTCTCATCTAAACCTAACACAATCCTATAAGCTATGTTCTTTGTATTTCTGTTTTACAAGTGAGATAAGAGAGGGTCAGAGAAGTAAAGGCACTTATCCAAGGTTACAGAGAATCTGAGTTCGGATAATTGTTAAGTGAACTGTATGGATGTATGCATATATGGATGGATGATAGATGGATGGATGGGTGGATGGGTAGATGGATGGTAGGTGGGTGGATAGATGGGTGTATTCATGGATGGATGGGTGGTTGCATGGGTGGATGGATGTGTGGATGGATGGATGATGGATGGATGGGTGGATTCATGGATGGGTGGATGGATGGATTGGTAACCATGTAAGGGGGAAAATGTAGGGTACTATAATGTCAAAGTAGAAAAGAGGGAATTTCAAGAAGAAAGTTGCTGCTACCTTAGAAGGTAAGGAAGAAAGGGACCTGGAGAAAGCACTAGATTGTGCAAGAGCGTGTGGTCAGTAGTTCTTTTTATGGGGGCCATTCTCGTCAAGTAATCGAGGTTGCATGGGGTTGTTGAGGGTCCAGGACATTGTAAGGAGGAGCTATGAAACGACCAGTCAGACCATGTAGGAGCTCAAAAACAGGTGCAAGCCTAAGGAATAGATACAACAATAGAAAAGAGGGGCAATGTAAGAGAACAAAGGGGAAGTTACGGGAGTGGAAGGAGAAATGGAAAAAGTAAAAGTAAAGAAATTACTGGTGAAGAATGAGGACACCAGACTCCTTGGGCTTGACTCTCAGCTCCACCGCCTTGTGACCTTAGTAAACCCCACAGCTCTGTTTGCTTCAGTCTCTTCATTTGTAAAATGGGGAGGATAGTAGTAATCCCCATCTCACGGGCTCCTCAGGAGGATGAACTAAGGTATGTTTCATTCTTCACATGGTGTCTGGCACACTGTAAATCCAAACCAGTGAGGGATCCTGATGCCTTAATGGTCACAATAAATGCCATTTCCTGGGAAAAAAACCCCAAGTTACAGGTCAAGAAACTGAGATTCAGTCACTTAAAGAATGTGCCCCAAGAAAGTATACCTTGATCCCCAACATTGCACTGCCCAGGACAGCAAGAGGTCAACTCTCCCTTCCTTTAGGAGAAAATAGATTTTCTGCAAAAGCCTAAGCCATACGTCCTTTTTTTTAGTTGGAAACTAACCTTCTGCAATTTGTAATGAGGCATATTGGGGTGCACATTTCTGTTGTTCTTTTTGACCAAACCATTAATAAACAGAGGCTGCCCATTAAAGTAGAGAAGTTTTGGAGGCATGGGAGATTGGTTAGGGGAGGAAAGTAGTGAAGCACTTGGAAAATTTGGGGGGCGGATGAAGATCCGTCAGACGCCAGCAAGCACCGTGAACTCAGTGCCCTTTCTCCATTCCAGAAAGTTTTATGCTTTTATAATTGATGCTTGCAGAAGTCTGCACACTGCAGACTCGGCATGAGGAATCCTGAAAGCCTTATTAGCCCAGCCACTTATCCTTTATGAGTGCAACACCTACCCTGGCTATTTTGGCTCAGGATTAGCTGAGCCCCCAAATGTTCCACTTTTGGGATAAAGAGGTTCAATTTAATTCCTTTCTCTGGTCATTTCTCCTCACCAGTCCCCCTACCTCTCCAGCTCTGGCTGCTGGCAAGCTGCATCAGTGCTCAGCCGGTGCACTCCTGCCTTTTGCGATCCTGTAACCTGCCAAGGAAACGTTCTCTCTGAGGCTGAGCCACCAGAGAAATCACATGCCCAGGATTGATTTTGCATAGTGTAAAAATCAATCCACACATCAGGCAATAGAGGCACCCTCTAAGGCTCCAGTCTGCGAGAGAACTAGTTCAGGCTGGTTGGAGGCCCAGTGGGGCAGGGCGGCAAGCAGATTAAGTCAGAAAGTTAAAAAAAAAATTAATAAATAAACAGAAAAAAAAGGATAAAACTGAGGGGTGTGCTTTGTCAGGCTAGAGTGGTTTTTCTCTTTCTGTGTTAATGAGCCTTATCTGGCACAGCTGGTCTCTACCTGTTGCATAGTTTTGGGGGAAGAGGGAAATTGTAAAGAGCACCTCCCATTAGACACACACCCCTGCTGGCAGGAGGGCCCCAGGGTGTCACTGTCGGCTTGACATAGTCTCTCCGAGGACAGAACTAAAATTTGCTTTGGTGGGAAGACTAAGAACAATCTTTTTTTTTTTTTTTTTGTGCTCCAATAATCATTGTTTAATTAAATGCCACTCTAATAATTAAGTTAAAATAACTCACATTTATGGAGCACCATCTATGTGTCAGGCACTCTGTGAGGTACTTATATACAAGTTGTCTAATTCAAGCCTCTGAATGTCAGAGCTGCTGTGATTCATCTCATTTCATAACCAAGGAGTTCACGGTTTGTGAGGCGTGCTCACATACAACATCTTCATCGATTGTCACTCAGCCCTCAGGGGGCCACAGATGACATTTTGCAGTTCAGGAAACTGAGCATCAGGGACCTGTCTTGTCAGCGAATGATTGGCAGAACCAGGATTCAAATCCTGGTCTTCTGACTCTATATTGTTGCAGTTTTACTGGGAGAGAGGTGGTGTATATTCATTAAATTCCTTTTGTGTGCCAAGCGCAGAGAAAAGAATTTATTGTTCATTGTCTCAGTCTTCATTCAGAAGGGTGTTGCTTTCCCACTTTTCAGGTATAGAGATTGAGGCTCAGAGAGGGGAAGCCATTGGAATAAAGCCGCACAAGTAATTGTACGGAGTAGAGCTGGGGCTCAGAGCTTCCCATTCCATCCTGTGCATTTTCTTTGCTCTCAGCACCTTTTCATGGCTGTGCCTTCAATGGGAGAAGCAGAGCCATGTGATTTTCCAGCAGGGACAGTGAGAGGGTAATTCTGGCCTTGGATTGTAGGACTCAGGATTGGTTATTGGTATTGACAATTGAACTGGCTGCTAGAAATATGATCTTGGCCTGGAGGGAAGATCAGACATGACTGAGAATTCAGGAGGGACCAGCTCTGTCTAATCTGGGTCCTTTCATCTTCTTGAAGGCCGCAAGTTCTAATTTGCACCTTTGAAAGCAGGAACTTTCTGGGGTAACCTATTGTTGCTGCCTTCCTTCTGCGAGTCACAGTCGTAAAAACAAAGTTCTAAGAACATGCTAATGTCACAGCACTTTCTAAGGAGATCATTGTTCTGAGCAAGGCTTAGGTTCTGGGAAGGGAGGATCAAATTGTAGAGTTGGATCTCCATTTTTCTGGAGTCTTGTGCTTGGAAAGCATTACTGGTTTGTCATTTTGGGCTGTCACCAGTGTCACACCTCCAGGCTCTGAAAGGTTACAGGAAAACAACAGACCCTCTGGCATTTTCTAGCAGGTTCTTTTTCTCATCTGGGCCAGGATTGTGCATGTGCTATTATTCATGACAAGATGAGAAAAGCTTGGTTAAATAAGGATCAGGTGCTCTTTATACATCTTCTTCCCTGATTGATAGCATCAGAAAGCCATTCATCTGGTTTGAAGATAGACAGGTGGTTGCCGTCACTACACCGTGAGCTTTTGAAGTTTGCTCTGTGATGTGATTACAGCACATACTTAGCTTGTGCTCCAGGGGGTAAAGTTGACCTTTGATCCCACTTCTCATTTAAAAAATCACAGATCTTGGAAAATGAACCAATCTAGGAAGATGCTGGAAGCTGCTTTTGCTGCTGAGGTTGACTGTCAAACCAATTTAACTGGCCTGCTTTACCTAGAATTCGGATTCTTCTGATTAAAACAGATGACCTTCTGATTAAAACAGATGACCCTTCCCTCAACAATCTTGAGAGGACATCTGGTCTTTTGTGAGTTCCAATGGGAATCCCAGAATCGTGGCACTACTGTGGGTTCCAAATGAGGAAATTGTGCTTAACAAAGCTCTGATCAGAAGAAATTCAAGACCGTTGTCCAAATTGAGGATGCATATTCTTTACCCTTCTCATTCATTTATTCATTCCTACACTCATTCAACATTTATAGAGTACCTATCATGTGCCAGTTCTGTGATGGGAGCTGGTGATAAGGAGGGAACCAAATTTTAGTTTCTGATCCCAGAATCTTATAATTCTGAAGGTGAAACAGACAAGATTGACAACTTTGTCAAGACAGGATGAAAGGGGCTGGGAGTAAAACCACTTCAGAAAACAGTTTGATTTCAGCTTTGGTAGGTACCACCAGATAGTTTTCCAAAGTGGTTATAAAGAAGGCAGGAAGGGGGGCTTCTGAGAACCTGATAGTGTTTTATTTTTTGACCTCAGTGCTGGTTGCGTGGCACCTTGTGGAAAATACTGAACTGTATAATGAGGCTTTTGCACACTTTCTGTAATGCCTTGGCTTAATTTAAAATGAAAAATTAAGAAATGAGGTGTTATCAGGCCCTTAGGGAGCACGGAGGAGAGACTGGCCCTGTTTGGGGAAGGAGAGGAGAGAGAGAGATTGAGGAAGGCTTTCTGCTGGAGACAGTGTTTGAACTGGGCCCCGAAGGATCAACAGGAAGTAGGCAGTCAGAAAATGGGGCTGGAGGTACTTGCACAAAACCCTCAGTGGGAAGGAAGGCATGGCATGGAGGGAGCTGGCAGCTGGGGCTGAGGGGGGTGAGGGGGCTTCGGGGGGGCACTGAACAGTTTCACAGACACTGTGTCCTGACTGTGGTGGGAGCCAGGAGGGATTTTTAAGCAGCAAAATGACACTTTTAAGCCTGGGTTTTCAAACCATCCTATGCTTGTGCCTACATAGGGGTGAAAGATGGGAGGTATGTAGGTGCCTTTTGCAATCGTCCCAGAAAGGAAGTCTGAAGACCCCATTCAAGGACCTGAGGGAGGCAAGGAGGAGACAGATCAGAAATTGAAAGATAAGAAATCAGTGAAACTTGTTAATGAGCTGCGAAGATGGGGATCGGGGAGGAGATGGGGAAATTGGGTTTCTCCTCCATCCCAGCCTCTGGTGAGAACCCCTTGAGCCTGAGAGTCAATTTACCTTATTACATAAAACCATAAAGATCCTCGTTAGTCCCAGAACCATCTATTTCATGTCTATGATGTGCCAGGCAGTGTGGGAGGCTGTGAAGCTACGGAGATGAAAGGAACCAATTCTTGGCCTCAAGGAGCCACCTGTAGAGTGTAGGGGGACAGCAGATCTGATTCTCTCTGCCTTAAGCCTCACACAGCGTGTTTAAGTTTACATGGTGGTACCAATGTCTTACTCGATTCAAGGTCAGCTCCCTAGTCCCTGCAGGGTCAGTGATATGGCATTCCCCAAATCCCTTGCAGAAAGGATCATTCTTTCCCCTTGAGTAGTTTTGAGCCAAGCATATAATATTGCGTGAATGTTTGAAAACTTCTCCTGGTTCTCAGAATGCAATTCTGACAGTGCTGAAGGCTGCCAATTAAATGAAGATTTAGATAAAGGCTGTGTGGGAGAGGGAACGTAATATTCTTAAACCTAATAATGGTTTCCTTCTGTCTTTTTGAAGCTCTCAAATAATCCTGATTGACTGGCTCTCTGCTTTGGGCATTCCCATTTACTGGACAATTTAATAACATTTAAAATGTTTGACAACCTTTATTTGGGGGCAGACATCCCCAGGGGAGCAGGCTGTGGGTAAGGATATGAATGCTCTACAGTTAAAAGAGAGGAACCAGGATTTAAATAGGTTATTATACATTCAGAACAAGTCCCCTGCATGCTGAATAGCGGGGGGCACAGAAGGGGTGAGAACAGGCTCTCAGATTATAATATTAAACACGGGAAATGTGTAATGACTGCCATGTGTCTTGCTTTGAGCTGCGTGCTTTCCTCAGGTCACCTTATTTACCCCTCAGAGTAGCCATGAGGTGCTAGGACTGTACCCATGATGCAGATGAGGTCGGTGAGGTCCATGACCAGGCAACTAAGAAGCTATGGGACTGATAGTTCTCCAGCTTGTGCTCACTCTCTTGGCTCTGGAGTATAGGATGGGCTCCAGGGATTGGAGAGGGAATTCAGAAAGAAATCCAAGACAATTTTCCTCCCTTTCCCATTGTATCAGAGGATCATCTATTCATACATTCATTTATTCAACACATTGATTGAGTGCCAGGTATGGGAAGCACCAAGAAATCAGCAACGCACACAGCCAAGTCTCTGCTCCATAGAGCTTTTGTTTTACTAGAAGCAAAGAGTAAAGAAGGTCCATTAGTCATAAGTGCTGCACAAAACCTAAGGCACCATGATGGATGAAGTGTGATGATGATGCTCTTTTTAACAGTGCGGAAACTGAGGCCCAGAGTGGGCAGGGGCATCCACATAGGAAACAATGGAAACAGGATGCCTTAGGGGAACAGCTCACTACTCAAGGGTTTTAAATTTTAACTAGCATTTAGTGGGCACCAGCTATGTGCCAGGGTCTTCATGAGGTTCTAAGATACCTCGACACACCCTTTAGACCCCGGCACATTTCCAAGCCAGTGGGGGGAGACAGAGAGTTAAGCAGAGAGTTAATGTGCAGAATGGCAAGTGCTGGTTTGGTGGGATGAGCTCTGATTTTGATTTGGGAGTACAGAAAAAGAGCATCCGGCTCAGTCGGGGTGGGGCAGCCAAAAGGTGATATCTTAGCTGGTAGTAAGCACCATATTGGAGATAGTCAAACAAAGCTGGGAATGGTGGGGTTGGCGAGGGGGATTCTAAGTCGAGAAATCAGTGGTTCAAAGGTGTAGGGTGGAGAGAGAATGTGAGCCAGTTCAGCATGGCTGGAGAGAGAGAGAGAGAGGCAGGAATGCACCTGCTTGCATTTAAACGGGTGTGTGTGTGTGTGTGTGTGTGTGTGTGTGTGTGTGTGTGTGTGTTGATGATGGTGATGAGATAGAAGGATGGAGAGGGAGGTAGGGTTGCACCTGGTTGCATTTATTTTTTTCAATTTTCAAATAGGCTTTATTTTTAAGAGCAGTTTTAGGTTCACAGTAGAATTGAGTGGAAGGTACAGAGATTTCCGGGATACCTCTTGCCCCCACATATGCACGGCCTCCTCCACTATCAAAATCTTGCACCACAGTGGTACATTTGTTACAGTGGATAAACCTACACTGACACATCGCTATCACTCAAAGCCCATAGTTTACATTAGGGTTCACTCTTGGTGTATATGCTATGGGTTTGAAAAGTGTATAGACATGTATTCATCAGTATAGTATCAAATAGAGTATTTGACTACCCTTAAAATCTCTGTTCTGCCTTTTCATCCCTCTCTCCTCCCTAACCCCTAGTAACCACTAATTCTTTTATTGTCTCCGTAGTTTTGCCTTTTCCAGAATGTCACATATAGTTGACCCTTGAACAGTGTGGGGGTTAGGGGCACTGAACCCCTGCACAGTCAAAAAATCTACATATACCTTTTGACTCCTCAAAAACATAACTACTAATTAAACTACTGTTGACTGGAAGCCTCACTGATGACATACACAATTGATTGACACGTTTTGTATGTTATAGGTATTATACATGGTATTCTTATAATAAAGTAATCTAGAGAAAAGAAATTGTTATCAAGAAAATCATAAGAAAGATAAAATACATTTACAGTATTATACTGTATTTATGGAAAAAATCTGCATACAAGCAGACCTACTTTTATATAGTAATATGCATTTAAGATTCCTACAGGTCTTTTCTGGGTTAATAACTCCTTTCTTTTTATCGCTGAATAATATTCCATTGTCTGGATGTATCACAGTTTATTTATCCATCCATCTACTGAAGGACATCTTTCTGGCTTTCTAGTTTTGGCAATTATGAATAAAGCTGTTATAAACATTTTTGTGCAGGTTTTTGTGTAGACATAACTTTTCAACTCCTTTGGGTAAATAAATACCAAGAAGCTGGATCATATAGTATGTTTACTTTTGTAAGAAACTGCCAAACTGTCTTCCAAAATGGCTGTACCATTTTGCGTTCTCACCAGCAACGAGTGAGAGTTCCTATTACTCCATATACTCATCAGAATTTGGTGTTGTCGGTGTTTTAGATCTTGGCCATCCTCATAGGTGTGTAGAGGTATGTCATTGTTTTACTTTTCAATTTCCTAATGACATAGAATGTTGAGCATCTTTCCATATGCTTATTTGCAATATGTATATCTTCTTTGGTAAGGTGTCTGTTAATGTCTTTGGCCAATTTTGTAGTTGAGTTGTTTGTTTTCTTATTGTTGAGTTTTAAAACTTCTTTGTATATTTTGGAAATAAGTCCCTTATCAGATATTTCTTTTGCAAATGTTTTCTCCTAGAGTATGAATTAAATTCTTTCTTTCTTAGCTCATGCCTTTGTTGTTGGATCTAAAAAGTCTCTGCTACACCCAAGGCCATCTAATTTTTCATCTATGTTATCTCCCAGGAGTTTTATAGTTTCATGTTTCACATTTAGGTCTCATCCATTTTGAGTTAATTTTTGTGAGGATGTAAAGTCTGTGTCTAGACTTTTTTTTTTTTTTTGAATGTGACTATACAGTCGTTCTAGCTGGATATTCTTTGTTGAAAAGACTACCTTTGCTCCGTTGTATTGCCTTTGCTTCTTTTTCAAAGATTAGTTGACTATATTTACATGGCTCTTTATTCCACTCTAGTCATCTCTTTGTCTATTCTTCCACTAATACACTGTCTTTATTATTGTAGTTTTATACTAAGTCTTAATGTTGAGTTGTGTCAGTTCTCTGATTTTGCTCTTCAGTGTTGTGATGACTATTCTGTGGTTTTGCCTCTCCATATAAACTTGAGAATCAGTTTGTTGATACCTGCAAGATAACTTTCTGGGATTTTGATGGGGATTGTGTTGACTCCATAGGTCATGTTGGGAGGAACTGACTTGTTGCCAAAGTTGAGTCTTCCTATTCATAAACATGAAATATCTCCCCACTTATTTAGTTCTTTGATTCTTCTCAGCAGAGTTTTGTAATTTTTCTCATATAGATTTTGTACATATTCTGTTTGATTTATACCTAAGTATTTCATTTTGGGAGGGTGCTAAAATAAATGACATTATGTTTTTAACTTCAGATTTCTCTTGTTCATTGCTGGTATATAGGGAAGTGATTGACTTTTGTATATTAATATTGTCTCCTGAAAACTTGGTGTAATCATTTATTATTTTAAGGAGTTTTGTTGATTCCTTCAGATTTTGTACATAGACCATCATCAGAAAACCTAGACAGTTTTATTGTTTCCTTCTCAATCAGTATACCTTTTATTTTATTTTCTTGTCTTATGGCATTAGCTAGGACTTCCACTGAAATGTTGAAAAGGAGTGGTGAGAGGGGACACTTTTCCCTTGCACCTGATTTTATCAGAAAAGCTTTGAATTTCTTACCATTAAATATAATGTCAGCTGTAGGATTTTTGTAGATGTTATCTATTAAATCAAGTTCCCCTCCATTCCTACTGTGCTGAGAGTTTCTATTATGAATAGGTGTTGGGTTTTGCTGAGTGCTTTTTTGGGACCCATTTATATAATCACGTGATTTCTGTTTTTTTAGTTTGTTTATGGGATGGATTACATTAATTGATTTTTAAATATTAAGCCAAACTTGCATAACTGGAATAAATTCCATCTTGGTTGCATTTTAATATATTTACTTCTCTCTCTGTCTCAAGAGAGAGTATAGTCCAGGGTTTAAGACTAGGGTCAGGCTGCCTGAATTTAAATTCTACCTCTGTTGTTTACTAAGCATGTGAATTTGGTCAAGTTATTTAACTTCTCTGTGCTCCAGTTTCCACACCTATTAAATAATGTAAAATAGTACTGATCCCAAAGGGTGGTTGTGAAGATTAAATTATACCTGAAGAGCTCAGGACCCTACCCAGTACATGGTGGATGCCATGACGGTTTGCCATGCTTATTTCTCTCCCTTTAAATGTATGCTCAGTGTGTTTTGTTTCTCTTTGCATTCCCTGTGCCTATTACAAAATAGAAAAATAGATCCTCAACAAAAAAAGCACTATGGAAAAAGTGTACATTTTTCCTTTATGTGTGTGGGGGGGGTGAGAATTCTGTAATTGTACTTTGATAAATTAGCCCCCAAGAAGGTTGTCAAGGGGATGAATTTTCTTGGCTTTCTCTGATCATAGCCCTGAAAATATTCTCCATTGTCTTATGGTGACTTTAATCTCTTCCTGGTCATCAGGCTGGGTTGTTTATAACAGCTGCAAACAGTCTACGAGTGAGGTGAATAGGTTTTATTATACCTATTTTATACAAAATTATACTTGAAGAAAAAACCATATGTAGTTGCTGATAGGCTTGATACAATTTCTTCAAAGACTTAGCATCATCTGTGCTCAGCATCTAGATGGTGTAACTTCTCTATTTCACTGTAGTCCCACTACTCCTCTCTTCATTTTCACAGCATTGGAGTCAGAATGTTCAGAATACTCTACCCTAAAGGTAGAAACACATAATTCATAACCAAATATGAATAAGATCGGTGATAACAATAGAAAGATGGTTTTGGCATTGAGGGGGAAATGCCGGAAGCAAGGCTATAGAAGCACAGTGTATTAGCTGAGCTGATGTGCTATCTGTGTGCATTTGTACAGAATTATTAAAAATGGTAGTGTGTATCTACTCCCACGTAGAAATTAGTACAAAAAATTATGTAAAAATATACATTTTAGATAAGGAAATGGTACATACTGGCTGTTGCAAACAATATGAAAACCATAAGTATGAACAGAACTCCCCTATGGGAATTTTCCTTAAAGAAATAATCCTAAAGGGAAAAAACACCATGTCCACAGGAACTCACTACAGGCTAGGTACTGTGTGAGGCACTGGGAACAAAACAATGAGTAAGACGGGCTTGAGGACTCATGAAAATGTAACAAAATGGGAAAATCTGAACATAAGGGGAAGGTCTCCCATTGTAGCACTGATCGTCATTTGGACCAGATGATTCTGTGTGACAGGCACTGTCCTGTGCATAGTAGGATGTCTAGAAGCATCCCTGGCCTCGACCCACTAAACCCACTTCCCACCACCCGTGACAACCAAAAATTTCTGCAGACATTGTCAAGTGTCCCCTGGTGGGGGGTACAAAGTCATTCCACATTAAGACCATTGCGTTAAGAAAACAGTTAACAGGTGATGGAATATCCATTCAGTAAAAGACTAAAACTGTAATGGGGAGTCTTACACAGTAGCATTGGGAAGAAAAATGATGTTAATTTTTAAAAGTAGGAAGCATGACTTTATTTACTCTATAGATTGCAACCAGCTTGGATGAGGTTCTAGGTTCAGAGGAAACTGTTGAGAAAGGGAGAGAAAAATGGTGGCCCAGAGACCACAGGATCCAGGGAACCTCAACAAACTGAGTATACTGGCTTGTCTAGGATTAAGAACCCAGAGACAAACACGGGTCAGGCAGATACAAGTAAAACAGTCAACTGTAGGAGCATGGAAATTGGGTATCAAAAGTGAGTTAAACCAAGGCAGACAAACATGGGGCTATCAGGGGTGATATGTAAAATGTTTCAGAATAAAATGTGGCAAGAGGAGCCACCAATCATCATAGCCATGTGTTGAAACCACCCAGAATGGGTATTCCGGCACCTGCCAGGGTGTGGGGGAAATCCCACCAGTGAGGGAGCACCTGTTGACCAGAGTCAGTCAATGCAGCCATGGTCCAACAGGGTCACAGGGATTAATCATAGATCAAGACCTGGTAAAACAAACTGTCAGAGGCCAGGGATGACATGGAAGAAATGACCTAGGGCCCAGGAGAAAATCTGCTGGAGGGTTGAGTTATACTGAATCCCGTTTACTGCATACCTGGAACCAAAGACACCAGAGCAGCTTCAGACATAAATTATGCATACACATGAACAAAGACAGAAAGAAAGCACAGAAAAATGAAAACAGTTTGATTTGTAGGGCTTTCAGCATCGTGGGTGATTTTTCTCCCCTTCCTTTATTTAGAGTTCTGTTGATGCTGCTACAATTTTGTTCCAGCAGTAAAAGTAAAATATATGTGGATGTTAACAAAGATGAGAAGAGCCTTTGGAAGGATGTAACTGGTTGGAATTTAATATTCATTACGTTTAAAAAAAATCTATGAAGTTCATTGAAGAAGTCATAAAGACAAACCAAACACCTGCCACCTTCTTCCCTCCCAGGAACATGGCAGTGGCCGCTTTAAAACGGGCCTGGTCTCTGTGAAGGATAGGGTCACTGAATATATCATGAATGCCCAGGGGCCACTGTGATGTTTCATGCCGGAGGGATACAGCTGTCCATTTCCTCTGCCTCCTCTCATTCCTCTCCAGCATCAGCTCATTGTTCATGCTGACCCAGAGAGGCTGGCATCAAGCTCTTCCCTCCCCATGTTGTATGGAGAGATAGTCCTGAGGACACACACATCATCCATTGCAACAGATTAGCTCTGATCACAGCCTAATTACGTGAAGTGCAGCCAAACCCCTTATTTATGCTTTTCTGGGGACGGGCGGAACAGATAGGAATGGGAAATTGAGGGACATTAAAAAACAGACTAAAATATTGCTTGTCGTGCTTTAATATGAGCACTATTAATGATGCATTATTGCAAGCACTGAGTAAAGAGGTTGTTGCCAGCTCATTCATGCCAGGCAGACAGCAGACCTTTCTTCCCAAGAGGGGGGTTAGTGTAGTTTCCTCCTTGGTGAAAGCCTGGCTATCAGCAGTAGCACCTTGTAGAAGGTCCAGCCTGTTGGGTTGCTGCAGGGCAAGTGTGCAACATACATTTTGGAAGCTCTGTGCCTTCAGGCTACTTCACAGCAAATATATGGGTACATCTGCCTTTTATTCTATTAGAAATGAATGCAAATTGTAGAAACCTGGCTTATTATTAATAGAGAACACAAAGTGTTGGGGAAAACCTCAATTAGGGAATAATCAGCTAGCACTCAGATATTCTCACACACACAGATGTGTATCCCATCAGAATATCTAATGGAAACAATTTAGGAAAAAGCTAATGTGTGCCCTCCAATTAGGGGACTCATTAAATCTACACTGTCCAATACAGCAGCTACTAGCCACATGTGACTAGTTATGTTTAAATTTTAATTAATCAAATTAAAGAAAATTAAAAATTTACAATTCAGCCCCTCAGTCCCATGAGGCCCATTTCAAGTGTTCAGTAGGCTCTGTGGCTAGTGTCTACCGGATCATACAGTGCAGACATAGGACGTCTCTGTCATCCCAGGGAGAGCTGTCGGGCAGCACCAGGTCAAATAAACGATGGGGTACTCGTATAGCGGACTGCTCTGCATAGGCTCAGAAGAACAATGTAGGTACACATATTCTGTTGCAGAAAGGTCTCCTTTGTGTGTTGCATGTGAACAAGTTACAAAACTTTATATTAATTTTATTTAGAAACAGATGCAATATTCACACACACACACACACGCACACATGCTTTTTGTATTTGTGCAGGAAAAATAGGAGAATGTTATTCACCAAATTTTTAGCAGTAGTTGTCTTGAGAAGGAAGTCGATGTTTACTTTCAGTTTTCTCTACCTACGTATGGTCTGAATCCAGTTCAATGAGAATGTATTACTTTTGTACTTAAAATGAGGTTAATTTGATGAGAACTGATGAAGACAATTTAGAAACAATGGAGGACATTTTCTTCCTTTGGGTCTCTTGGTTGTGAGAGCCTAGCTAGTGAGGCCACCCGAGTGACCGGACCGCTGGATGGCTTGTTAGGAAGGGCCATTGAGGGAGGAGAAGGGGGCCTGTTCAGAGCAAATCTATGGCTGCTGCTGCTGCTTTCAAGACACGCCCAGAGGCATGCCCTCCTTGTCTTGAGTGCTGTGTTCTGGTATGGAGACAAAAGCACCTTATAATCAATAGTAAGAGCACCTCTTACTATTAATCTTTGAGTGAGTCAATAGAAGCCTCTGTTATGGCATAAAGCAGAAAAACACTGGGCTTAAATGTCAAATAGCACCCTGGAGGCACATACAGCCACAGGGCCATGTCGGCCGGAGGAAGGGGGAGCGCCTCTGCCATGTCGGAGGGGAACGAAATACATGTCTGTCAGCCTAGTGGAAAAGAATTAAGATTGTGGGTATGTGGGCGACTGAGATGCCCTTATCCGTCTTATCCTAGGGAGCTTGACTCTCTGCTGGATTATGTACTAGGAGAATAAAGCACGGACATGGAGAAGAAATACTTCCTTTTTTAGTTTCCCTTCAGAAATTCATCTCTACCCTCCAGCTTCACAGGCCTGCTCTGGCGTATGCGTCACTTGAACTCTTAGGACAGTTCTAGATCCTCTTGTACTCCTGTAGCTGTGGGTCACTGGGCAGAGTTCCTTGACCTTTGAAATTCAGTCTCATTTTGGGGAAAATAGGATATTACTAGCCCCTACCTCATAGGGTGGCTACTCAAAGTCAAAGGTAGAAGGAGGGTGAGGGCCTCAGGCTCGGCACAAGGTGAGTGCTACGTAAATGTTCGCTTCTACTGAAATGAGTGTTCCTTCTTGCTGAGCTGCCCTGCAGAGCAATTTGCCACTGCCTGTTCTTGTGGATGCATCTCTCCTCCCCAGATGGAAGGAGCGTTGTCGAAGGGCAAGGGTGTCCTGCTGCACGTTTTTTTAAATCTCCCTGGTCTGTGACAGTACCTACACCAGCTAACTGGAAAATTTAGGCTGAGTGCCTGGTGCCTGAGAATGAGTGCAGAGTGATGCCCAGTGGAAGCTGTCAGCCAGTGAGCCCAGAGCGGTCCTGGGGTCCTGTCAACACAGTAGGTGGATCAGAGGAATCAGCCATGACTTTGAAGCAATACTTTCTGAGGGAGAAGATTCGTAGTCTTTCCATCACGATGGCAGGGAGAAGGGATCCAAATTTTTCCAGCATGTTTCCTTAAAACAACCTCCCCTTCTACAGGAGGTTTTATGTTTGTATGTTTGTTTGTTTGTTTTTGGGTTCTTTTTTTCCCAGTTTTTTCAAAGAGAAGAAAATCTTGTTTATCTCTATCAATTGTGTACTTATAATTGCACGTAGCTTGTTTGGTCCTTGAAAAGGAGGATTTATTTTTGCCTAGTGACAGATTTTTATTTTTATTTTATTTTATTTTTTTAAAGATTTTATTTATTCGACAGAGAGAGAGACAGCCAGCGAAAGAGGGAACACAAGCAGGGGGAGTGGGAGAGGAAGAAGCAGGCTCACAGCAGAGGAGCCTGATGTGGGGCTCGATCCTGTAACTCTGGGATCACGCCCTGAGCCGAAGGCAGACGCTTAACCGCTGTGCCACCCAGGCGCCCCTAGTGACAGATTTTTAAATGAAACCATAATAACAACTTTACTCTCATTTTTTTTTTTT
>NC_048229.1:75977793-76033355 GCF_002007445.2 Ailuropoda melanoleuca
TACCTATCCAGCTCAACTCAGGGGACCGGCTGAAAAAGGTGTCCCCTACTCCTCCGCCATCTTAACCTCATTTTTTGATAATATATGATATAGAAACTAGGCTGAAGTATTTTATACACATAAACGTATGCATATATATGCATAAGTATGTATATATATTATATATATTGTATATATGTATATGCACACAAAGTTGATCTTCATTATTTGATAATTCTGTATCTGTGAATTTGCCTATTCACCAAAATGTATTTGTAACGTGCAAGTCAACACTCACAATTCTTTTGTGGTCATTTGCACATCATAGCAAACAAGTTGAATTGTCTGACATGCATGTTCCAAGCTAAGGCCCCAAAAGGTGACACTCTGCCTTTCTGTTTTAGTTCTCATAGTGCAAACAAGTGTCCTTTTGGTGATATTCACTGCCATTTCCCCCCACATTCTTGTGCTTTGTGTTGGCAATTTTGCTGTTTAGCGTGGCCCACGAGTGTAACGTGGAAGTGCTGTCTGGTGTCCCCAAGCGCGGAAGGCTGTGCTCTGAAGAAAGTACGTGTGAGATGAGCTTCACTCAGGCATGAATTACAGTGCTGTTGGCTGTGAGTTCAATGTTAATGAGTCAACAATACATGTTAAATAAGTTGTCTCTACACAGAAACACATATAAAAAAAAGGTTATAAATGGCAGAAAAGTTGTGAGCAGAGGCTCAAAGGAACCTAACTCTGTATTTCCACCAGGAGCAGCAGTTTACGATTTGCTGTTCACAGTGGCTTTACAGAACATAACTACCATCCGTGAGAACCAACTGTGTGTATAAATCTCCTTAAATCCTCGCAGAGCTGTACGACAGGGAGTAGAGTATGTCGCTTATGTTCTTGGACTCCGGGCTGCAGTCTCCACGTCCCTCTCTGCCTGTAGCCGTTGTGCACCTGGTTTTGCCAAGGCCCGCAGCTGCTGGGAAAACTGCTCAGGGAAGCTGGGGTGGATTTGTCCTGAGGTGTTTTTCTGTCTTCCCAAGCTCCTGCAATCAGCCACATTGGGTTATCATTTGTTGTACCAATTATGCCACAGGCAAAACCTTTTTGTGCACGTTAAATAATAGAGCCACTTCAGTAAGGCGGCCAGTCTCCCCTTTGAAGGCAAGGTCTCTGGATCTCCGCGCAGCAAGGCCATAGCCAGCCCTCCCTCTCAAATGGATGGATGATCACACACTGTGTTTATTGCTTCGGTAAAGAGAGCTAAACTTGCAGACTTGGTGGGTGCCTCGAGCTGACCTCCCACTGTCTATGCGGTCGGCAGTGCGCCATGAGGGACACACAGACATTGAAACTTGACTCACATGCATTGGAATCTGGGCTTCATCACATCGCAGTGACAACAATAACAAAAGCTCATTTTTATTTTTCTTACTATTTACTAGAACCCAGGCACTGTGATAAGTGAGGCATGCCAGTTAACTTCAGTCAGCTGTTGCGCACATCACAACAATACAAGGAGGATCCTGTTAATACTCCCATTTTGCCAATGAGAAAACTAAAGCTTCAAGAGGAGAAATTGTGTTCTCAGGATCACACAGATGGAAACTGGTGAAGCCAGGATTGAAGTTAGGCTATTTAACCCCAAAGCCAGCCTGCCTTCTGACCACCTCAAATGACGCTATTCCACATCCTCGAGGATCAGGGTCTTTGTCAGGATGGCTGATGATTCCCACAGAGAACCCATATAAAATGAATTGTGTAGGTCCTGTGACTGAGTTAAATTCAGTAACAGATCCTGGTCCTCTTCTTTAAACATGTATTCCCCTCCTGCCCCGAGGCCATCTCTGAGCATTCTGGGGTTTCTTTCCAAACTGACAAAGGATTCAGCTGTTTCTTCTGGGAAGGGAATGGTTTGACTTGTATCTTTAGAAGTGATTTTATACCAACTTATTCATGTTGTCTCACCTACTAGCAAAGAAATGAAAGAGTCAGGTATTGAATTTAGGAGGTCAGCCTTCAGTCACTGCTTTAGCTGGGTACCCCGCAGAGCAGAGGGCTTATATGTTCATATCGTGTTAGGGAAGATAAGTCCAGAGAGCAAGGGTGAATGAGCAGGGCGGTGAAACAGAGAAGGAAGGGGTGTCATGTGAGGGTGTGCTGTTGAGCTGGACACCTCCAAGGGCAACTGACAGGTTTGCAGGACCCTGTCCCTGAGAAGCCTGCATCTTGGGGTTGTAGGGTGGGGAGAAGGAGGAAAACTATCCACTGTCTTCTCTGCCATTGGCCGAGTGTTTGCTCAAGGGGCTTTCCTTCTCTTGCTCCTTTGGGTTGTGTGTACATGGATGAGGCCCCTCTATAGAGTCAAGAAGGAAGCCCTAGGGCAGGAGGTGAGAGCTCATATGCCAGACAGGAGCTGGGTATGGTCACGCTGCTCCTCCCTGAAGCTGGCTAGAGCCACTCAGAGCTGGGACAGGGTGAGGGCAGGTGGCTCTGCAGCAGTGCATACTGAGTGCCTGGGATAGTCATGAAATTACAGTCACCCTTGCACCCCCATCCATGTCCCCACAGCTCATTCCTGCTTACCGTGTCCCTGGGGTTTTCTGTACCTCTGCCCTGCCATGGCAGGCATTCACGACTGTGTGGTTAGGAAGCCTTTTCAATCTTTTTATGCTCTACTTTCAAAGCTGTCTCGAAATGAGATAAGTTAAAGCCTAATACAGTTTTTTAGAAACACCTGTATTTGTCTGGCTGACCTAATATTAACACAGGTTCTCGTCTCTACTTGAATGTTACTCCATCTATTGCTACATCATTACCAGGGCTGCACTCTGAGTCTTTAGAGCTCATCTGTGCACCCGATGCCATGAATACCAAATAAATGTTGTAGGATGGCTCACACCCCGCAGGGGAGACAGCGCTAGTCTACCTCGGGGGTTTATGAAGGCTCACAAGAGGCAGCATACAAACCATGGGCTTGTGGCTTCCAGTTCAACTGCTCTGCTGAATCCTGGCACCTACGATTTTGGTTGTTCTCTGTGTCTCAAGAGCTCTGATCACAGGGTGAGTGGTGCTGTCCAGGCTAGGAGAACCGAGTCGACAAGAACTGATAACCATAGAGAGGTGTCAGACCCACCGATAATTCAAGGGTGCCTGGGACACGTTGCCAAGTCTATTATTGGTTCTAGGGACGTGATTTCATTCCACAAGGGACCCAAGAGTTGACAGTGAAACATTCAAGGTCTGTACTGGCATAGGAGAGGTGGGCCTTAACCTAAAACTACAACTCAGGGATGGCCATTTGGGCTGTGTTTTTGCCTTAAGCAGGATTCAGGACAACACACTTCAATATCACCTGGAATGGTATGAAAAATGAAGGGATTTGGGGGACCTGTCTCTGACCTACAGATTCAGAATTCCATGGGGTGGGGCCTAAGGCATGTGTATTTTAACAAGCTTCCCAAGTGAGTCTGGGGCACACTGAAGTTTGGGAACTTGTGCCCTAGATGTCATCAGCAAATTGGTGTTTCTGGAGTACTCTAAGCTGTCTCATGGTCCAGCACAGCATCTGGGAGAGAACAGGGAGAACCAAAGAGTGGCTATGACACAGGCTATGAGCCCCCACTTTGGTGTCAGAGCTGTACCTCTTTGAACCTTTAGCACATTCCAGAATGTCTGTGACTAAAAGATCCCCCCTGTGGAAAATAGAGACAATAGCAGTGCCTGTTATAATCCTAGGGGTGGGGAGGATTAAATGATTTGGTGCCCATAGCAGGCTCAGCTCGGTGGCATCCTTCTGACTGTGTTTGTTCTTGCTCTCATTACCATCTGCATTAAAGGCACCAGATCAGCTGGACCCACAGGCCATGGAGGAGCCTCAAATGAGAGAAGCCCAAGACTCGCTTTAGGACTTCCTGAGGCTCAGGCTTGAATAACTGCTCTCAAGGGCATGTCAGGAAACCCACTGCAGACCATTGATCGGTCACCTCTCAGCAATGCCATTGCTCCCTGGTAGCCTTTGGGGCATGGTCAGACACGAGGACAGTATGTTGGGTAACACCAAGTCTCAGATGCAAGGATGGCCTTCTCAGACACCTGGTATAGGGCAAATGGGCCCTGCCCTATCTCTCAAGCCAAATAGATCATGTTGCCCCATCAAGCACATAAGAAAGGTACATGGATAAGATATATCTTATCCATGACCACATTAATAAAGTCTACAGAGAAAATAGTGGGTCTTTTAGGACCTACACATTGAGCCTTTTATTTTAAGTGACACATTTTAGTACTAGCGTAATTGTAATTCTGATAACATTACTTGTAATACTGTCTCCAGTCCTCAGAATTAATTTGACTGGAAAAATTCCAGAAGGACTTAAATGTTTCTCATTAAAAGCATTATAGATAACTTATTAGACATTGTAACTAATTGTAATATTGCCCAATGTAAAGCCACCCAATTAAGATGCTGTTTCTTTTCTTGTGATTAGTTGGCAAACCTTTTCCATATGAGTATGCCCTCTAGAATCTAGATCAATTAAGCATATATAATTGGGCTGAACCATTTGCTCCCCCATCATCACTCTCTCTAGTGAGATATGTCCCAGCTGGGTTGGTAGGCTTGCAAAGACAAATGTCCCGAACTCTAGTTAGGGAGGTGACAAATGGATCTCTATAAGCAGCTTAAGTGCTAAATATTTCTCCCGGCCCCTTTGGCAAAGATGTATTCTGTTTTCTCAGTATGGAGAATGTCTTGCAATTTGTACATTTTCCCTTTAAAAAAAAATAAAGGGAACCCATTATGTCTCTTCCTTCTTGACCTACCTTAAGGAGCAAATACACAGATCAGAAATCAGCCCCTGTTGGCTTGTTGCTGCTGGTCTAGGGATTTGAGGCTCTGCCTGGGTTTCTTGAGTCACTGAGTTATAGAGGATTTCTGGCTGGACTGACCCCTCCTTGTGCCTGGGAATTTATTGGGGAGGTTTAACAAAGCAAAGCAGGGATTTTGCAGTTGCCACCAAAGCATTTGACCTCATGCTGAATTGCAAATGCTACCCTAATCAGAACATTTTAACATCATCTAGAGAGATCAGGAAATAACCAGAGGGTTTTATAGGAGAGTTAGAACAATGGCTGCTGTGGCCTGTTAATAAGAGGGAACAGCTTAGAGCTATTCTTTCCTCTTCCTTCCCTCTACTTTCCCCCCAGTGGATTCTCCTTCAGGCACCTATGAGTGTGAAATGAGGGGAAAAAAAAATCGCTTGAAACAAAATTGGAAGCAACAGTGACTCTGGAATCAATGAAGAGTTCACATCTATAAGGAAGCATGAGCTTATAGGTTGTGTAACTGTATACTGCCCAGGTGTGCTTTCCTGGATGCTGCAGGGCCGAGATACACAGAACCAGAGGTAGAAGGACAGACGGGGGTGTAACTGGGGGATGAGCTTCCCACAGAGTCTCACAATGGGCCAGACATTTGCAGTGTTCAGAGTATATAGACTGACGTGTAATTTGGGGTAGTCGGGTATGAAACTTAAAGACACATACATGGATTTCCCTTTAATAAATCATCTAGTAGTCATATTTCATCAACGAGCAATTCAGTAAAAGTTGGAATTGAGCATAATGTTGCATATCATTTCGGAACATCTGGTCCTAATATGTAGTAACAGCTGTTTAGTACCTGCGATATAAACAAAACATTTTTCCTATGGCTGTTACCGTTTATCCTCTTGGAGGCGCAGGATGATTGAGGTAAGTCTGCTTCCCAGTCTCTGCCATAATGGATAATAGTAATAGGAACAATATCAATACTGCAGTGATGATTATCATGTATTGTTTTACTATGTGCCAGACACTGTGCTAAGCATGTTTCACATGTGATCTCATTAAATCTTCACATCTGCCCTTGGAAGCATTTAAATGAAGAAAGAGAAGAAAGTCATAAAGCCAGAGTTTGACTCTGCTCAAAGTTGAACCCAAGACTGTTCGATGCCAAAGCTAACATTCTTTTACCATTACAGTAAATTGCTCCTAAGTAAAGTAATTGAGAATAGAACGACTCTATAAGTAATAAATGACAAAGACAACAGAAGGGAATCCAGAAGGATTTTTTTTATGGTTTTGTTTTGGAAAAGAAGATTGATTTTTGACACTGGATTGTATTGTGTACAGTGTCACCAGGTGGCGGTATTGTACCTTGGTCACATGAGCCAATCAACAAGCCCTGTTCTTTTCCTACTATTCAAGATGGTAACTTCCTGAGCAAAGCCACATTTATAAACATGCCTTTACAAATCTTCAATCAAAATTTTTTAAATGAAATTTTAAAGAAAACAATTATACCTATATACCCAATATAACCAGACAAATCTTTAAAGCAAACTTCATAAAAATAGTTTTAAGGTATACATAGTTGTGTTTTTTTAGTCACTAACCCTTATCTGTTACTCACATAGCATGGTCTACCCATAATCTTCTACTCAGACTTTGATAAAAATGCTAATCTTCACAAACCCAAGTGAAATATTAGCTTAATACCAAAGCTTCTCCAGAACTCAATTTTTCAGATCCATCTTTGAGTTTCTGAAGATTTTAGTTGTTTACCTTCTGGGTGTTCTTAGGCCTTCTTTTCCATTCATGACCTTTTGTTTTATATAAGAGGAGACACACCAGGGGGCAGACATGCCCAAGAGTAAGGGAAAGAGAAAGTTAACACACCTGAGAAGTGCCCTTTACTATGAGCACCCTTTACACTGTGCCTCACTGAAGGAGGAGGAATTTCTTCGGACAACTTCCTGCCCCTGCCTTGCCCTGTCACAGTCACACATTCTGGAAAGAATGGCTTCATTTCCAGGATGCTTACAGGGACCATCCCTATTTTCTCTTGGGCACTCTTTCCCTTGCTTTCCAGTGCTTAAGTTAGGAACTAAGACCTGAAGTGGGAAGATTTGTGTTCCACTTCTAATTCTGTAACTTGCCAGGTGTGTGAGTTTGGGGACAATTACTTAACTTCTTACATCTTGTTTTTCTCATCTGCAAAATAGGACAAATAACAATAACTACCCCATGGGGCTATTGTAAAGATCGACTAAAATTATGTGCAAGCCATTTAGCAGAGTGCCATGCTCAGCCTTAACCCTCTATAAATGATAGTTGCTGTTATTATGCAGCTGACTCATACATCTATTTCTCTATTCTGATTTTTCTAAGTTCCCATCACCTTAGATTCAGTACATCAGTATGCTATGACCACTCCAAAAGTCAGTTTCAGTCCTCCTCACCACATTTCCATCATTGATACTAATATTCTTGTAATCACTCAGAGTCAGAATGCCCAGTATCATTCTTGACTATTCCATTCATCAGTTCGTCCCCTATCCTTTTTGTCCCGTGTTGTTCTACCCACTTTCCTTTTAACACCTCCAGGTAATCAGCCACTGACTCCCATAATTTCCTCTTTTATCTGCCTTGGGGGATGGCTCTTATAAGCCTTGGTTCCATTCTCCCTGAAATAGTCCTTCCACTGAGTTACCTAGACTCACTGATGTGCTGTTTTACTTAGAATTCCTTGTGACTTTCTTGGTAGGTGGGGATATCATATTCACGTAAGAAAAGAAACATATTTTTTACTTCTTGTGTCCTCCCTCAGTGCCCAGTAAAGCCCTGTCCCCAGGTAAGAATTTGGTAGATGTATGTGGTTAATTAATTTATTCTTGCCATTTTTTCCATTCATGGTCATTTGTCCCTTTGTCTTGTTATTCATTCAACAATTCACTCACTCAATAAACACTCACTGGGCTTCAAGCTCCTTAGTAATATGACAGTTCTCTCTAGGATCTCACCAGCAGGAAGGAATAACATCTCTAAGGAAAGAGCTTTGGAAATTAAAATTTTTGGTGCAACAAACATTTACTGAGCACTAACTATAACCCAGGCACTTCACTGGGCTCTGGGTTTTCAGGGGTGAACAAGATAGACTAGCCCTGGTGGAACGCACAATCTAGTAGAGAAGAGGGTGTTAGATAAATAATTCCAGGAGCGTGAAGGTTACAAAAGAGAGAATGCAGTAGTACAATGAAAAGGTTTTTATTGTCTCCTTGAGGAAACTGTATTTAACCTGAAGTTGAAAAATTGAATATAAAAGAGCTGAGCATGGTGTGTGTCAGGGGCAAGAGGAGGAGTGTTCATAGTAGAATGGATTGAGGGGGTTTCACAGAGAAGCTAGCGCTGGCATAGGTGGTTAACATCCGCACAGAAGCTCAGTCACCAATGTGTGAGCATTAGCAACTCCAAAATCCTCTGAAACTGAGAGACCCTTGAAGCTCCTTGCATGTCTGGCAATGCTTTCTCTCATGCATCTTCAGTATATGAGTTGGTTTAGTGCAATAATGGAGTCTACAGAATAAAAGTTTTCTTTCTCCTTTAAATATTTATTTATTTATTTATTTAAAGATTTTATTTATTAGACAGAGATAGAGACAGCCAGCGAGAGAGGGAACACAAGCAGGGGGAGTGGGAGAGGGAGAAGCAGGCTCTCAGCGGAGGAGCCTGATGTGGGGCTCAATCCCATAACGCCGGGATCACGCCCTGAGCCGAAGGCAGACGCTTAACCGCTATGCCACCCAGGCGCCCCTCTCCTTTAGGTTTTAAAAGGTGTACTCCAGGGCTCAAGGAGGGAGAACAGAATTGATGATGTTGGTTCTTCCGTTTGTGTTTACCTTCTCCTTTAAGAAGATACTTTTGAAGGTGCAGTCCTAAAATCTTTAGGATTAGAATTGCAAGCAGGCTTTGACTTGTAATGGAAGGGGGATTAGCAGGAAATCCCACCCCAGTTCAACAAACCTTGAACCCTTATGGTGGAATTGTGGCCATCTTGTTTCTGTTTAGGGAAGTTACCACCTTGACTGGCAGGATTGACAGATTAAATTTCACTCCTCTAAGTTGTCTTTATAAAAATCTCTTTCTTTATTTTTAAAATTTATTATTATTATTTTTTTTAAGTAGACTATACACTCAGTGTGGAGCCCAACGTGGGGCTTGAACTCACAATCCTGAAATGAAGACCTGAGCTGAGACCAAGTGTCAGTTGTTTAATGGACTGAGCCAGCTGGGTACCCTGGAAGATCTCTTTCTTTAAATCAGACTAGAGATTGCACTAAAACTAACATCGTAATGGATAACTTGTTTTTCCTCTCTGATTTAAGGTATTGGAAATGAATGGGAGGTATATGCAAATGAAAGGGCATGAAAAGTGCTAGCAATTTTCCAGGTAGTCAGGGAAATTTCCTTCTATCTCTGTCTCTACTATGTCAGAGTTGAAGTTCTCAGTTAACTGCAGCAGGGCCAAGTACATGGACTTGAAAATATCTTGATTCTTGTATTCCTAATTCTGCTTAGGGAAGTTTTGGATCAGACACATAAAACCAGAGGGGAGCTCTCATCAGGGATTACATAGATGGTGGATATTTAAATTTGCAAAACATTATCAAGAAATATGAGACATGTCAGCCATCTCCTGTGCTAACATTTTTTCAAAGTGAATTATTTTGTGGATGTTCGAGGTGGGGGAATACTGGAAAGAAAAAAGACAGGAGGAACCGAATTATTTATAATTATGATATGTATGTGTTGGCGGGATGGGGGCTGCCTTCTGAGACACAAATGGATGACAAAGAATAAGTTATCTCTTTATAGATAGAACATGGCAATAATTGCATAGTTTCTGGCTTCAAAAAGTCATAATCTATTAATTTGATGGATATTCAAAAGGCATAATCTGTCAATCAGGTGTCAGAAAAAAGAGTGCCTCAGAGCTTTGAAGCATGACATTTAGAATACTGCTGGATACCTTTTTTTTTTATTCTGATAGCAATAGGGAGAAAGAACTCAAATGTTCTTGGCAGAGGTAGGGAATGAATATCATTTTAGCTGTCTTAACAGTTTTGCAACTTAAAAGTGGTATTGGATCAGTATGCTGTATTGAAAAAGTGTAAAAGTCACACTGCAGTGAATTAGAGGGAAATAATTTTGTCCTGAGATTTTGCTGACCTACCTATTGTGACATTGCTTTCTTGGTTTAAATGTGAACAGAACTGAGACTTTGTTTCTTCGTCAATTCTTGTGACCCATCTATTATTTCTATATACTGGGTGGATATGTCCTTGAAACTTACTAATGGTCACTGAGGAAAATGCTCTAGTCTATCAATGGCATGTCAGATTGATGGAAGGAATAAATGGGAGATGTCACACATATAGAAAAATAGAGTTTTTCCAGAACCGAGTAAGTGTCCTATTACCAGTGAATGAAGACCTCCTTCTCCTTATATAGGAAGAGAATTTAATCCTATAGCCCCTTGACATTAGAGCATATATTTCAAAACTGAATGGAGTTGCATTTGTCTCATTACAATTCCTTTAGTTTAAGATGCTCTTCTAGGTACTTCAGAAATTTTATGCAAAAATATTTCTGGTGCAGAGGTCAACAAACCCATTGGGTTTGCTTTCCTGCTCACGGCCAGCATGGCAAAGAAGTATTCTGTGTTCCCTTCCTGCCTTTCCTCCTGAAGTCCAGCTAAAGTTCAAGTCGAAGAGGGAATTACTCTGCATATCCAGTTTAGCCTCTGTGGCCTCTGTCTTGAACACAAACACCTTGTTTGAAAAGCAGAGAGTAGGAAGGGCATCATGGTTCAGAAGCCAAGATAAAGGGGTATTGCTCTTCCTGCAGAGCTATTGTGAACCTAGACCATGTCTTCAGGAGATCAGAGCAGCTATAAGAAGCAGACTGGCTCTTCTCTCTCCCTCCCCATGAACCAGCTTCCCTGGGGGTTTGCCCAAACACACTCACCATTGTATTGTTGGAAGGACAGGAAAGGAGGGAGGGAGGTAATTAATACCCAATCTGTGCCCCACAGCATTCTAGGTGCTTTGTATGTGGAAATTTATCTTATTTTCACAATGATCTCATCCATGTTCATAGTTTTAATTTCATCTCCCTGACCACTAATAACTCACATACTTAGTCATCTCTGAACTCCAGGGCTGGAAACCCAAAAGCTCAGTTGATGCTTTTCCTTTGTGTCTCAAAGGCACATCGGACTCAACATTTCCCAACCCAACACATGATTCTCACTCCCAAACCTCACCGCTTTCTACTGTTCCCTGCCTTAATTCGTGGCACTGCCATCCATCCAGTTTTGTGCCTCCCTCCTTTCCAAATTTAAATCCTGCCTCCTAACTGTATTGGAAATCCACTCACCTTTCTCCATCTCCATTGCCAGCACTATAGTCTGAGCTGCCATGGTTCTGTCTTGAATATCAGTATGGCCTCCCTGCTGCTCTTTCCTCAGTCACTCTTACCTTCCTCCATCTGCTCTTTTCTCCCTAGCCAGAGTGATACTTTACATTGATAGGATGTATCTAATCATGTCACTCCTTTGCTTAAAATCCTTCAGTGATTTTCCATTGTTTTGAGTATAAATAAAAAATCCTTGACATGAATTACAAGGCCTTGCATGGGATGTACTTACCAAAACCAACTGCTCTGATCTCTTCTCACACAACTCTGCACTTTGAACTCCAGCCATACTTGTCTTTGTTCGGTTGCTGAGACCATCACATACAAGGCCTTCGCACGTGCTGTTTTCTCTACCAAGAATCTACCTTTAGTCTACCCCTGAGCCTTTTACCTAACACAGACTCATTCATTCTTCTGTTCTCAGCTCTATTGTCAGTATAGATGAGCACCCCTCCTATTTTTCCCTCTGACACCATAGGTCTTTCTCCATTGTCCATCACTTCCATTTATTCCTGTTAAATATGTGATTAGTATTGATCTCCCCTTACTCAAAGCTACACAAGGACTTTTTTTTTTTAAAGATTTTATTTATTTATTTGACAGAGATAGAGACAGCCAGCGAGAGAGGGAACACAAGCAGGGGGAGTGGGAGAGGAAGAAGCAGGCTCATAGCGGAGGAGCCTGATGTGGGGCTCGATCCCATGACGCCGGGATCACGCCCTGAACTGAAGGCAGATGCTTAACCGCTGTGCCACCCAGGCACCCCTAGGACTTTTTTTTTTTTAACTCATCATTGAACCCCCACTGTTGAGTACAGTGCTTGGCACCTTGTAGGTAGTTAATAAATAATGACTTAATTCAGTCATTAATTAATTAATTCATGAGTGCATGGATTAGGTAGATAGAATTAGACCCTTTTGACAGATTAGGAAATCAAGGCTCACTCTAAGTAAGAGCTTAGAAGTATCAGAGGCAGGATTCTGACCCAGGGTCATAAAAACTAAGGCACTGTAATATCTGTAGTAGCACTGACAGATTTTTTTTTTAAGGATCCTCTGATCACACTACAGTAACACATTGTTTTTAGTGCGACACTCTACCTATTTTTTTCCATGCACAGAATATTTTGAGGGTAGGAACTAGATACTGTGGTTGGAACAAGGCATTTCTTCCTCCTTTCACTGTTGTGATGTTTTCAGGGTGTCCTGGTTGAGCCTTTCTTCAAGTGTCCAGTTGAACTAACCCAAGTGAATTTGGCTGCTGACCTTGCTTTCACAAATTTGCCATCTCAGAATGATTGATGTCTGCTTGGTCGCTGTTGGAAAAGTGGCTGCAAATATGATCCTGGAAATCTGTAGTCACAAATCTAGCATAATTTTAACAAGTCGTGATCAGAATAGTAAGAAGAAATGCGTGGAAGTCTTGCATGAAATTTACTTATTTTCTGTCATCTTTGCCCTTTACACTGGCTTCTCCAAGTCCCTGTGTGAGGTATCTGCACCAGAAACCTCTGAATGTTGTGGCCAAACATGCTTGTATTGCATAGATGGTGCGTAGATGGGTGGATGCTTTGGAATATATTTTTGTCTCAATATAATTCACAGATCTAGAACCAGAAAGAAAATAGGATAAAGCTAAAGATTACCTTTATTAATTCTTTTTATTTTTTATTTTTTTTAATTTTTAAATTTATTTTTATTTTTTATTTTTTTTACCTTTATAATTTTGGCTTAAAATGCGGTGGATGGTATGTAGAAAAGATTTGTCTTTGAGAGCTCAATTTTCACTTATACAATTGTCTCAACTGTAATACTTTTTGCAAGGTGTGAGAATTTCCTGTTTACTCATCTGCTTTCAATCTAGAATGTTTACTCCTTAAGGGCAAGGACTAGGTTATGTTTACGCTCTTATTCTTAGAGACTTGCATAATCCTGGCTGGTCCTAAGGACTCAAAACTTTTCTTGAATGAAGCATAGGCTTCTCACAATGACACTGAAGCATATTGCAAGCATGAGTGACTTGTCAGGAGGATGAATCTCTGTTTTGTTTTACTGAGAACTATTTAAATCTCTTGGTGAGGTCAAGGGTCATGCCTACCTCTGTGCCAATAGGCAGCCTAGTCTGCCCTTGAGGAGTGCAGACCTTAAGGAAATAGCAATATGTGTAGTCCTCTCCTTGAAGATCCTGGCCACTCTGAGGAATCCATCTCTTAGGCAAGGAGAGCCTATTATTCACAACAAATATTTACCAAACAAAACAACTCTTTCATCATCCCTGACTTAGCCTGAACTCACCCCAGAAAGCAAAGCCAAATATGAGGGATTGTGTGATTCCAGGAAATAGGATGGGAGGATGGGGAGAGTATGACAGGGAAGGAGGGACGGCCCCTTCAAGGGAGCAGATGCAGAGTGGACAACTGAGACACACTCCTCGCAGGGCCCTCTGAGAAGAGCCACAGAAAGTACCTCAAAAATGTCTGTCTCTAGGGAACAATTCCATCCTCCAATGGTTAAGTCTTGCCCATGGATGTCGAAGCCCTCTGATTCCCAGGCTGTGTGGGTTCCCTCGGGCATTCTAGTTTAAGGTGTCTGAGAAAACCCCAGGGCAGAATGCGGGAATGAGAGTGCAACTGAGTCCAGGGGCTGTCTGCTCACACCTGTGGGAAGCTGGTTGTCACAGTGACTGGTGGGAAGTGTGTAGATGGGTGCAAGAAGTGTTCAGCACAGCCTACTAGTTTAGATATGGATTTAAAGGTCATTTATGAGCATCCACATCCTACTAGAATGGGCTTATAAGCTAGAATGCTTAAGGCCTGATAGGATGCCAAAGGAGAGAAACTGAGGCATGAGATAGTCCTGGGGATACGGTCAAGACAATGTAGTACACATGGACCCAGTCTCGTGTATCAGACATTCCTGGTTTTGAATTATGCCTCTGTTGCTTCCCAGCATGAACTCGAGACATTAATCTGTCTTCACTCTGTCTTGGTTATAGGTTTATCATCAGGAAAAAGGGGGATACTAATGGCAACCTCACACTATTTCAATTGTGGATCTTATATACAAGGAGGATGTATTCATATGTTACCTGCATAACTGGATATAATAATACTATCCTTGAATAGATTTAAAAAATGGATCTGGAATAGATTTGCAGCAGGTTTTTTAAAAAGGAACCATACCTTGTAGTGTTCATAGGACCATTAAATGAAGCATGCTTATTAGGCTATCATCCCAGAGTAAAACTTCAATACATGGTGGTCTTCTTGCTCGTGATAAAGAAGAAGAGGGGGAAAAGAAAGGCCACCACAATAGCACAGGGGTAAGGAGTCCCCCCAGGGTCTTTGGAAAGGAGGACCTGGGGTCTAGAGGAACTTGCTGGTCCCCACATTTCCTTCTCCCTCAACTAGGAGAAAATTGGTATTAGTCTACTTCCAGCACCAGTCATCATTGGCTCAGAATCTGGGAAGAATCTGAGCCAGCAGAGAGGACTCAAAGATAGTGCTACAGGAAGCTGATACAGATCAGGAGAGGTGAATGAGAGACCAAGACTAATGGGGGTTAACACAACAGCTGACATTTATTGCACACTTCTAATGTGTGGCTCTGTTCTGAGAACTTTCTGCATATTATCTGTTTAGTCATAGATAGTTTGGGCACTATAATTTACATTTGAAGCACAGAGAGATTAGGTAATTTACTCTAGGTCACAGTGCCAGGAGATGCAGAGCTGAGAATTGAGCCCAGGAAATGTGATTCCAGAATCCACATATATAATTGTCCTATTGCACTGTCGGCTAGCAGTTGCTATCTGGTTCACACCTGGTCTGGGATGTGGGGATAACACAGAGAGGCACAAAGCATTTCTCAGGCCCTAAGCTGTGGATATGCTCTATGAAATGTGCTTCAGCAATGGGGTAAAATATTGATGAGTTACTCTATCATTGATCACTATTATATTAGTCAGGGATCCAGCAGGAAGGGGAGGCTCACACACACACTGGAATAAAATAACTTGAAAAAAATGGAATAGACTATTTATGAAGATGTGGGAAGGTTTGGGGAAAGCTAATGAAGGACCAGGCAGCACTTGAGAGCTGCCAGCAGCAGGAAGCCAGTACTTCCTCTAGGCCTGAAAGTGCAGGAGAGAGGGCCCAGCAGAATCCAGAGAGAGAAGCTAAGTGCCAGGAGCCCTGTCTTCCTGGAGGATACAGCCAGGGAGGGAGCTGAAGAAGAGGACACCTTAACTACACCTGCTCCTCTCTGATATCCCACCAGTAACTTCCATTAGCCAAATCTCAAAGGAAGCCAGAGAAGAGCTAGGGGAGAAGGTAACCCCAGAGGCCAGCATCTTGGAGCACCACGAGAATGGAGATAAGTGGTAGGTTGATCTGGTGTGGTGAACAGGGTACACACAGCATTGTTGTCAGCCTGCAAATCCAGATCCTGGGAAATCTCTGTGGTCCAAAAAAAATGAGAGGGAGTCTTACCCTCAGAATGGAATATTCTTCAACCAGAAAAAAGAACGAAGCACCTACACACGCTGCAATGTGGATGGACCTTTACAACGTGAAGCCGAACTAAAGACCACGTATTATGTGAAATGTCCACAAAGAGGAATCCGGGAACACAGAAAGATTAGTGGTCACCAGGGCTTGAGAGAGGAAGGAATGGAGAGTGGCTTCTGATAGGTACAGGGTTCCTTTGGGGTGATGGACATGTTCTGGAACTAGACAGTGGTGATGGCTGCACAGCACTGGGAATGTGGTAAATGTCAATAATGGTGAACTTTATGTTATGCATAACTTATGACAATCAAATAAACACATAAGTAAATAAATAAGTAAGAGGGAACTTCCTTCTCACAGTGCTCATGTGTATCTATCATTCACCCTGTGAGCATGCACCAGCATGCACCTGACATTTTCTTGCTAGAAAGTTGGTGGGAGAGGCATGCTCTTCATGTGCCAGGTGTGCTCCCTTATCTTTATACCAGCCCGACTTCCCACTCCAGTACCTATCACTGTCCACATACATAGCAGAGCAGGGGAATTACCAGCTCCCAGGAGGCTGGCCAAGCATGGGCTGGAGTCAGTTGACACCAGCCTTCCTCCCCTACAGGTGGGGTTGCAGGGAGGTATGTGCCCCATGCTTTTTTCTGGAGGTCCCCACAGGCCGGAGCTCCAGTAGTTAATCAACAGCAACACCCTTCTTTACTCTCCCTTCCTTTCCTTGTCTCACTTTCCCCACTCACCTTTTGCTACGTGCACCTCCCAGATCAGCTACAGCTCTCAAGCCCTGTCTGAGGATTTATAACAACTATAAAATAATAATAGATAATGTGTATTGAATTCTTTTTATTAAAATATGGATGAGAAGAGACTGGCTTGTGTTCATTTTGCCTCTCCTGGTCCCTTGATAAGGCTGTCTTTATGTATCAGGCAAATGACTATCACTGGTTGTTAGACACTTGTGTTACCAGAATCCCCCAGGGAGAGCATCAAAAGTGCAGATTCCTAGGCTCTGCCCTCAGATATGCTGATTCAGTAAATCTAGATGCGGGGTCTTGAAATGTGCATTTATCAAGGTCTTCAGGTTATTCTTATACAGAATAGAATAGCAACAGTCTCCACTGAGAAACTCTGGACAGTAGTATCATGAGGACTGAGAGGGGAGGCCACTTAATGCAGGTATCCATGGGCATCTGCTCAAGTCCCCCAAATTCTGCAGGGAGAGGTACCTCACTATTCATGAGCTTTCTCTTAAACTGATGGAATCCACATCCATGTATGGAAGTTAATTTCGGTATTTAATAATCATTAAGTAAAGAGAGTGAAATATCTACACTATGTAATTACATAAAACATGCTTC
Source organism: Ailuropoda melanoleuca (assembly GCF_002007445.2). Taxonomy (NCBI): domain Eukaryota; kingdom Metazoa; phylum Chordata; class Mammalia; order Carnivora; family Ursidae; genus Ailuropoda; species Ailuropoda melanoleuca. The sequence continues at coordinate 75,994,936 of NC_048229.1, forward strand.
TGGCAATATTTGCCCCCTTGGAAATTCAAACAGAAAGTCTCCAAGGAGCAAGGTTGTACTCTTGGAGGTGGACACAAAGTAATTGAGCTTAGCTAATGGAGATAATTAATTAGGAAATGGTTGTGCTTGCTTCTAAGAAAAAATATTGGAAGGATCTCCCAGAAGGCCTAACCCTCTGCTTTTGCTATTTTCAGAAGTCAATGACACCTAGGGAGCCTGGTGTCTCCTCTGAACCATGGCCTGGCCGCACTCAGGAATTGAGAGGACAGAAAATAAACAGCTCAGCACAACCGTAAGGGTGTCTGGGCTCTACTACAGGAAACTACCCAGTTCGACGTGGGGTTCAAGTCACAGCCCTCCACTTATCAGCCCTCTGAACTTAGCCAAATTATTCAACTTCCACAAGGCTTAGTGTTCTCATCTTAAAAGCAGGAATTATAATAGTAATAACACAAATGAATACCAGTGATGCAGCACCCTGCAAGAAAACAGGGTGTAAGTCAGATGCTGGGGCACCTGGGTGGCTCAGTTGGTTGAGTGTCTGACTCTTGATTTCGGCTTAGGTTGTGATCTCAAGGTCATGGGATCATGCCCCAAGTCAGGCTTCACGCTCAGCATGGAGTCTGCTTGGGATTCTCTCTCTCCCTCTGCCCCTTTCCCTCCCCACAAATAAATAAATAAAATCTTAAAAAAACACAACAAAACAGAAGATGCTACCCAGCTGTGGTCCTGCTAAACTCACTCTCTTTTAGCAGAGAGGGTCTTATTTTCCTGCATCTGGGTCACTTGTTTGACCCTTTCTGCCCAAGTTTGATCTGCATGAGCCTAACATTCTGGCCTGATGTTTATAGCTTTTCTGCTTGCCAGCCCCTTGCTCCTCTCTTGTTCCAAATGCTAGCCCCATCTTGCCTAATATTCCTGGCTTACTGGGTGTACTCCTGGTGCTGCCAAGTGGCAGTGCGATAAATCTTTTAGCCTAGACTTACATTTTGTCACTCCAGTGATAGAGAATGACAACCCAGTGGTAAGAGGTTTCATTTAAACCCTCTAGCTTCTTCTTCCCTAATCATAACACACCAGGATGGGCCAGGACAAGAAATCAAGTGCAGAAATATGGTTGGACCAGAAGGACCAGCAGCTCTCAAGGGGCAGGAGAATAAAGGGGCAAGTCATAGAGGACATAAGCAAGCTGTGTGAGCAATCATGGATTGAAGAGTGCATCCATCATATGGGCAAAACCACATTTGTCTTGCCCACCACACTATCCATACCATCTAGCTCAGTCAGTAATTGTGGAATCAGAGAGAAGCTGACATCCAAGCCAAAGAGGCAGAGACTTGACCTGGATGATATTTTTGCTTTTCGGTGGGGGCAGACATTACATTACATGTTATTAGGATATGATACAGGAAGGCTTTTGTTTTCTGTGTTGGTGAAAATGCATGCTTTTTATTCTTTTACAGAACTAATAGAATCATAGCACATTTGTCCTTGACTTTTCTATCCACCTCTTTTATTAGATCTACTGTAGGAAGATGGGTGGGATGTGTTTTTCCCTCTGTCTACCCTTTCCTATTTATGTTGGAACAAGCAATGAAGAATTAGTGAATAGCTGGGACCCATGTAGGAAGACTGAGGAAAAATTCCTCAGCGGAGTGAGGGACTCAAGCCAATTTAAAGGAAATGGTCGAAGAAGGGGAAATTAACCAGGTTCTGGTACCCACAGACATCTCTTGATGTCCAAGATTAGAAGGCAGGTTGAAGGAGCACAGGTCCAGGATTCAGAACAAAAGAGTGACCGTGAGAATGTGCCATGGAGTCTGATTTAAGTGTTCCTGCCACATATTCCATTAGGGCCAGATGGGAATGTCTCTGGGTCATCAGTCGTTTAGCTATAATCATGTGTGCCTGTCTGGGATAGCAACTAGTTTTCATTTTATGAGTCACCTGTCATGTGGAGGCCACCTAGATCTCCATACTTAGTAAGATTCTGAAGTCTTCAGGAAGCCGTGCTTCAGTTGATTAGAGATGTCTTTCACAGGCATAGGTATAGGAGTCGTGTCATGCATACCACATACTCACCATCTCAGGTTAACCTATATACAATGAAATCAAGATCTGGGGAGTTACCTCAATATATGAAGACTCTTCCCAAAATATTTCTTTGAAAACTATGGATATGAGGTCTTACCTGGAGTCTGTTTTGGTTACATAGAACAGAACTATTTCTAATAGTTTTGGGTCCCTTTTCCAAATGATTGAGTGCTTTGGCGTAAAAGGGCAAGACAGAGAAGATGCGTCGCTTAGGGAATTATCCTTTACAAACATGACTTTTAGGTGGACCACGAACCTGAACTCAGAGCCAGACTTCAGCCCCTCAGCTAAGTTCTGCTTTTCCAGGCCATAGCCTCCTTCTCAGAGTTGAAGGGGATAAGAGTGGAAGACAAAGAACTTCTGTGTTCTTTGAGAAAAAAAATTATATTTGAAAAGTTGCTTGAAAATGACTAAATTCAGCTGTTTATCATGTAATATTCTGGAGTCTGGCAAATTTAGCTGAGCTGGGAAAAACTTAAGACAAAGGGTACATCACCTATTACAGAACAACGTGTGTGTTTTGTGTGTTTTCCCAGTAAATCTTGTAAGTAATTCAGAGTGCCACCATGGGCAAGCAAGTACTATTTTGGAGAAATGATCCAGTGAGGGGAAAGAAAGCTTCTACTTTGTTGGAAGATCATGAGATCATGTCTACACGGTACAAAGTGGCATTTGGGTAAAGAACTATGAGTTGCTGACAAAGCTGTGTTTGTGTCTGTATAAATGTCTGTATAAATGTGTGCCCTGTGCATACATATGTGTGTGCATGCACAGGTCCTGATGTGTGAGCTTTTGTACATGAAATAGACTTCTCAGGCTGTGAAGAAGCCAGTGGGCATTTAACCAGGCTTGGCTCAAACAAGAGTTAGCCTTGATTGTCAGGCCTTATGCTCAGTCCTTGGGCTCCATGAAGAAGTTTGACCAGTTCTAGGATTCTAGAATGTTAACTGTGCCTAGGTGCCATTTCAGAGGTTTTCAAACAGAACCTTGGTTTTACACATAAACTTTTTAATGAGTGGTTTTCAGGCACACCTCTTGTGAATGGTCCTCACTTAGATATCACGGTGCTTTCTGGGAGTTAAGTCATGACAAACAAGCCTGGTGCCTTTGCCCAGAGATCTGAGTAATAAGGTCAAAAAGAGTGTATCTCTCTTCAATGTTATCCCTAGTGAATTAGAGTTAACATTTTCCTCCTAACTGCAAGAGGAAATCATAATGATCGTTAGCACGCCCCTTCCACACCCTTCTCAGAAATTCAGGTAATGCATAATCAATTTAATCATCAACATTGATGGTTACCATTTGCAGAGTACATGTGTTTGGTGTATGGAGAGAGAGACCTAGTTCACACCTGGTTACCCTTAAGAGCAAAGAGGACTGCTATTGTTATATGGAGGCAATTAGACTAGGCTGGGACCTTCCTCGGCAACCTGGACATGTAGTCACCTTAGTTGGGGAGGATCATTGAGCTTTTCCCTGCCTGTCCTGCAGAGCGTACTGGAAGGAACAGATTAGATTGCTGGGTTCCTCAGGATTGACACACTTATAAACACAGAGGATCTTTGCACATATTTGGCTTCACTTATGCTGCTGAGTATGGGAGCTTGACTGAGGAATGCAGCCTTCTGGTCTGTTTTCCCCGGAGGCAGCAGTATGATCTGTGAATCAGAGAATGGTCTGAGAATCAACCAGACATGTCATTTACTTGTTGAGAAACCCAGGTCAATTCTTTAACCACTCTGAGCTTTAGTTTTTCAGATCTAAAAATAAGAACGTTTGTTTCCTCAAATGATTATTGTGATTCCATGTGATGACCTGTGAGAAAAAGTCCAGCACCCAGCACAAGTTTCTTCCTTGTATTGAAGACCCAGAATGTCACTAATGCATGAGTGACTGAGAAGAACAGTAAAAAAGGGGAATTTGTTTTAGTAATTATTTCAACTACTGGCCATATCTATGACCATGGCATACATACCCCACTTGTGGAAAAATTCAGAACAGACAATTTCTTGCTCAACTACACCAAGAGATTTCCTCCCTGGATCCCACTTACAGAAAGAAGCTACTGGGGGACTCTCGATTTTTTTATCAAGGGTTTGAAATAGGAGCTTAATATTAGTAAGTTCTTGCTTAATTAGATGAAGACATCTTGTATGGGGAAGGCCGTTGCTTCTTTCTCTTCTTAGGTGTAGGGATCTGCTTCAAAGACTGAGCAACTGGGGAGAGAGAGGAAGGGAGCTGGCTTTTACATATTGCAATGTGTCAGGTGTGTAGGTCAGCAGGCAGGCCAGGTCCCCTCTTAAGATAGGTTCTGGCTTGAAAGCTGATGCTCATTTATGGAACATAAGAAATAGCAAGGAGATTGGTAGGAGAAGGATGGGAAGAATGAAGTGGGGGGGTAAACAGAAGGGGGAATGAACCATGAGAGACTATGGACTCTGGGAAACAAACTGAGGGCTTCACAGGGGAGGTGGGTGGGAGATTGGGATAGGCTGGTGATGGATATTAAGGAGGGCACGTATTGCATGGAGCACTGGGTGTTATACACAAACAATGAATCATGGAACACTAAGGATGTACTGTATGGTGACTAACATAACATAATAAAAAATTAAAAAAAAAAAAAAAAAGCTGATTCCAGGGAGAGGTTAGCATTCCTGCACAGCGCGAATCAAAGGTTATAAAGAAGAAAGCAAAGTTTGGCATAAAAAGTAACTAAATTCTTAGTCTGTGAGGTACTGTGCAGTGAGATTTTGTACTTTATTCCAAACTTAAAATATAGGTGGTATGAGCAGGAGGCCAGGTTTACTGGTCTGTGCAGGGTGAAGAGGTCATTTGTGACATGGTTGCTTTCCATTTTGATCCTAGTCCATCAAAACTGTGGATCTTAAATTGGTGGCCCAATGGGGGCTTTTGCTCAAACTGGCCATCTTCAGGGCATTTGCCAGGGTGAATGGTCAAGGGTGCCAAGCTTTGGACTACCTGGCTGGCATCCGCTGACGCAGATATGCCTGGGATTGGGTTGATAGGATGATTTTACCTGTTCATTGCAACAACTGCAGCATTGTCATAGGGATTTAGACCCTCAGTTGTTGCAGACCTATATTACAGTAATGGTCCAAGCAGAGCAATGAGAACAGTGTTTGTGGCTTTGACTTTACGTGGAGCTGTGCATAACTGGGGCTTCTGCCTGGAATCTTTAGAGTGCGTAACCACCAGCAGTTACTTGGCTCTTGCTTCATGTAGACAAGCCAAGGGTCCCCTTGTCTACCCCTTGTCTAACACTGGTGCAACCTGTCAGTAACCACTACCTCCAAGCTGCATTCTGGATGCCCTGTTGGGCTTTCTGCCTATCTAGAAACATACTTTCTATTACTTAAAACCAACACCTAAACATACAAATGTCCTAAGAGAAGGTGAAACATGTAACTTAGGCATGTTTTTAAACCTCTGTGAGCTTCAGCCTTTTCATCTGTAAAAAGGGGGCCATGATCACAGGGATGTTTGTGAATTAAATAATTAAATCACAACTGTCACAAGTCAAGCATCGGTCATTATTATTACTCCAGACTCTGAAGTTCATCAAAGAAGAGTCTGTATTTTCTTGATTGCATTTCCTGAGCTTGACACCTGGTGGGGACTCACAAGTGTTTATTGAATAAAACATCAATTATGACAACATAGTTTAAAGTCTAATAATTAAAACATCATTCATTGGATGGCAAGTGTCTTATAAACCATTTTGGGATGTTTCTGTCAGTGTTTTTAAAAGGAAAATAAGGATTCAAGGGTGATGCAAGTGGGTCTTCCCCAGTTACTTGATTTATTTTTTACATATTTGCAATATTTAAAATTTTTAAAAACCCAGTGAAAGAGGGTAAGAAGACTGAAGAGGCCAGGGTTGGTGGTTTGATGACCAGACAACTGAAGGAAAAGGGACCAGGATGACCACCTGTCCAGTTGCTTCTTGGAAGTGGGAAGCCTGTTTCTGCACCAAGATGGGAGAGAGAGGGGGCTGTGGCTGAGCCTCCCTGACCATGGTCAGTGCCCAAGATCACACAGAGGCAGGCCCCACTGAGCACCAGGGTGCCTGGATTTTTATCTTGTCAGTGTTGTAGTCTTCAATTTAAGAACTATGTCAGCTGTGTTCCTTACCTGCTAAGTTAATGCTTGGGAGAATAATGTGCATAAAGTAATGGGTGCTTTTTGGTAGGTTTAATGTACTTATTTAGGCTTATTCTTCTAACTTGTTGACATGCAAACTTTTTTTTTTTTAACTATAAAACCAGTGTGTCAAACTGTTCAACTGACATTACCTGGTAGGTTTGAGAGAATATCTGAATTAGAGATGGGCCCACACAAGTTCCAATGAGAATGGCTTTTTCAGCAGGTGTGGATCACTGCTATTAAAAATTTATTCCATGAATAAATTGTTGGCTAGCTAGCCCATCCATCTCCTCTCCTGGAAAGCCGATTTCATCAGTTTTTTTCGTTTCTATGACAATCGGTCTTATCGTTGGTTTAGTAAAATCTCCTTTTGCATTGGTTGCTTTGTTTTAGAAGATCTTCAGAAATGAATCTTGGAACTGGACTGTATTTTTGAGGCCAGCTGGTGCGAAGTCCTATGGATCACAGAGGTGACTTCTGTCACTTCCCTGTCACTGTCCCATTTGCTCTACTCTTGAAGATTGTTATCTGGACTGTTACTCCATATGACAAGTGTGTTTGATGCCTTAATATTTAGCATACACCAGGATTGCAATGTGCACGGCCTCTTCCCATTTCTAGAAAGCTCTATAGTGGAACGCCTGTTCTTGGAACACCATGCCTCACATTTACATTCTGGACAGACTGGGTTGTGTGTCCCAAAGGGCAGAGTAGCCACAGCTGAAGCAAATACAACTTCTGAAAAAGAGGCGACGGACGTGTCTTCTGTCCCAGTAACTCCTGTGACTAAGACCTGATTGTGCCGGGGGGAGGGTTGGGGAGCGGATATGCAGAAGAATAGGGAGGAACCAGTGGGTGTGTACCATGTAGACCTCCAGCAAGTTTTGGAGATGTGTCCACCCTGAAGTGTTCTTATTTTTTAATGTTTAGTTGGTATTTTAATATTTAGTTATAGATGAGGAATTTGGCTTAGACACAAGACTAACAAAAAAACCCCCAAATTTTAAAAATTTTTATATCTAAGAATAGTTTTCCCTGTAAAATAATACTAAGTAGCCTGGTCTTCCAGATCATTTATAGATTCATCTAAAATATACTTGACTGAAAATACACGGTGCCCCAACACAGCCTCCTAGGCAGAATTCATCTCATGGAAATCTGATCGCAAGAGACTTTGATATAGATCGGTGTTTTATCCACAGTAATGACCCAGAGCCAGTGTGTTGTGGAAGCCAAAATGCCTACCACCATTTAGGAATAAGGAAAAGAACTGTCCACGGGTCAGTGTTCTTATACCAAACATGCAGTGCACCTGGGCATGGCACAACTCACCTATAGATCTCGGAGTGCTGGTTGACTGAGGCTGGCCTCAGCTATGCTCACCAAACCTGTATCCTCTTATCCCATCATGGGGCATCTCACAGGAGCAGTGTTAGGGATGAGGGGCAATGGCTTAGTTGCCTGTGGCAGATAGAGAATTAATCATCTACTTGGAAATGTGAAGTCTTTCTCTATAGGTGAAGCCAATCTCTATAAAGACACATAGGGAATAGGAGGATAGAGTCAGTGAGGGGGATGTAGGGGAAAGTCGGGGACTTTGGATCCGTTTATGTACTTACATTGGGCTAGGCACTTCACTGGGCCCCGGGCATAAAACAATTAGCCAAACAGACAAGGCCTGATCCTCACAGTGCTGGGGAAGGGAATGCAAAGCATTTATTATGCACATACTCTTATAGAATTTACTATGCATCAGGTACCCACCCCCCAAATAATTTACAAATAAAACCTTAGAGTGCTATATATGGAAAGTCAAATGAAATCTAATGCAGTAATATAAAGTATAATAAAAAGTCCATTTTCCAGAGAATGAAACTGAAGCACAGAAAGATTCAGTTACTTGCTCAAGGCCACACAACTGGCAAGGAGTGGAACTATTCGCAGATTGTGAAAAATATTAATGAAGGGAAAATGGGCATGCTTTATTTAGTGGCTCTCAGACTTCAGGATACATCAGAATCCCTGGATGGCTTATTAAAACCAAGGTTGCTGTCAGTACCCACAGTATTTCTGGTTCAAGAGGTCTGGGGTGGGGCCTGAGAATTTGCACTTCTAACAAGTACCTGAACAATGATGCTCTGCTGGTGCAGTCTCACCTGGGACCCAGTTTGAGAACCACTGCTCCAGGTGGTATGGCATATCCTGTCATGTTCTGGCCACATCCCTTTTCAGGGTCTAACCACCCACTTCCTCAACTGTAGGAGCATTGTCTGCTGACAGTTCACAGGTACATCTCTTGGTCATTGGTCTCAGTCACTGCCTTGTTCAAGGCTAAGCTTCTGTCATGGGGCGCAGCTTGTAGCACATGACCCAGCTTCTTGCCTTGGTTCAAGAGAGCCCTAGAGGGCCATCAGGTCAGAGCTCCTTGTTTCATCTACAGAGCCTTCAGGTGCCATCTCGTGGGTTTGCTTGACCCTTTGCCCATCCCGGCCTTCTTCACCTCCTTATTAGTTATCTGCAGGGAATAGTTCTCAAAATCCTGCATGCAGCTTTCTGTCATAGAGATGGTTTCCATGATGGAGAGTGTTGGCAGAAATGGCTCACTGAGGCCGTGACTCTCAGGCCAATTCTTTATGGGGTCCTGTGAAGAATCCATGCATGAACAGAGGTACCTGGATGGATCAGTCAGTTAAATGTCCAACTCTTGACTTTGGCTTAGGTCATGATCTCAGGTTCATGAGATCGGGCCCCAAGTCAAGCTCCACACTCAGTGTTGAGCCTGCTTGAGATTTCCTCTTCCTCTCCCGCTGCCCCTCCCCCTACTCACTTGCACATGTGTGTGCTCTCTCTCAGATAAGTAAATGAAATAAATAAATAAAATCTAAAAAAAAAAAAAAGAATCTATGCACATGCAGAATAAAGAACAAATGAAAAACCCCAGTGCCAAAAAGGGCCAGGAGCTCCTGGACAGCCAGTGTGAGCCAGAGGGCCACAGCAGGCTGCAGCTCCTGCAGGGTTTAGGGGATAGGGTTTGTTCCAATGCAGTGGGAAGCCATCAGCAGTTTGGACGAGGGACATGACAACATCTATTTGATTGTTTAGAAAGGGTTTCCTTGACCATGGGGAAAGTGGATTGTATGACTCCATTATTCAAGTGGATGAATAATGACCCCCAAGTATGTCTGGGTCCTAATTCCTGGAACCTGTAAATACTACTTTATATGATAAAAGAGATTTTGCAGATGTGATTTTTGTACAATGGGGAGATTATCCTGGGTTACCCAGATAACCCCATGTAATTATAAGGATCCTTATAAGAAGGAGGCAGGAGATGTAAAGGAAGGGGATGTGATGATGGAAGCAGAGATTGAAGTTGATGTGGCCACAAGCCAGCAGGTGTGGGAAGTTTCTAGAAGCTGAAATAGACAGGAGCAGATCCTCCCTTGGAGACTCCAGAAGAAATCAGCCATGACACCCCTTGGTTTTAGCCCTGTAAGACTCACTTTGGACTTCTGACCTCCAGAACTGTAAGAGAACAAATTTGTGCTGTTTCAAATTTGTGGTAATTTACAGCAGCATGGGAAGATAATACAAGGGGTCAAGTGTGGAGGTGGGAGATGAGTAAGGTCCTGAAGGAGTGCAGACAAGCTCTAAACATGTAGGCACTCACCTCAACATTAATGTATGAAGCATAAAGGGGAGTGCATCTGCCTACATTGAGCTCTTTGCAAGAATCTCCAAGTAGACAACTGTATAAACACCCCACTATGCAGGCCCACATCAAAAAGATCTTTGCTATCAATAACTCTTTAATGAGGGCTGCTTTGCACACTGCCATGTGTTAAAAGGCATAATTACATTCCAATATTTATTTGAGTTACTGCCATTTTAGGCATATTTCGTAGAAAGGCAGGAGTGAAAAAGACATTTGTTTTGTGCTATTGATCTGAGGTGCTGCCAGAGTCATAAAGCCCCTGGTAAAATTCCAATGAACTCTTGGATTGTGCCATCCCTCAATAGTCTTATTACTTTCTTAGCTTAAACTCCTCATCTGTGACACTGTGGGACACAGCAAGGTACAGGGAGGACCTGGATTAAAATGCTGTCATTTAATTACTAAGTGCATGGCCTTGAGCAAGTAATGTAAACAAACTCTGACTCTCAATTTCCACATCTGGGTAAAAATAAAAATAAAATTAATCGTACACTTATACAACATAATCATAAAAATTCAGTACCTGGCACTTAGTAGGTGCTCAGTAATGCTTCCCCCCAATGAATTTATTCATAAGTGCATAGAGCTATTTATGTAGAAAAGTTATGTGATAACTACCAGTTATGGCTACTTTTATAGAAAATGCCTCAGCCTTCCCCCTTACAATAAAAAATAGTATTTGGCTCTAAGCAGATGAGATTGAACAGAGTTATTTGAGCTACTTATAATAAAATGTGACAGGCAGACTTTGGTATTTCGCTGCCCCAAGTTTTTTTTATGAACTGTTCACTGTCATTGCAACATTCAGCACTTTTTTCTGTGTCGGTGTGATAGACAATATTCATATTCTTCTCGGGTAATTGCCTTTTTAGCTGAATCAATGGCTCGCAGGCATGAAAAGGAGGCTGTTTTATCTCAACTTTATTTATCTTATGATTATATTAAGACTATTAAACTGAATCTCCCCTCCTCCCCTCTTCCTAGGCCCATTCTCGACCTTCTCCTCAAACCTCTTTTGCGAATTTTCCCATTGCCATGCCCCACATTCCACAAATATTTCAGTTCTTTGGAAGAATTTCATATTTAAATAAGGGCCTGTTGCATGAGTGAACCAGTAGTATTATTCCTTCACTTGCTCATTCATTCAAAAAATATCCTTTGAAGGTTTATAGAGAGCATACTCCAGGAATATAAGAGGAAGAGGAGGAAGATGCCATTACCCCTATGCATACAGGCGATACAGCTACGATATGTTCTAGAAAGGAGAAATTCCTATAAGGGAGGGGTCTTGGGTATTCTTAGTGAACATAATAGATGCTGATAATTGAGTAGTCAGGGAGGGAAAGGTTCTTTCATGAGGTGACTCCTGAGCTAAGATTTGAGGGGAAAACACATGAATGCTCATGTGTGTATGTGGAAGAGGTGTGTGGAGACTGGAGGTAGTTAAGTACCCCAAGGCAGAGGGAACAACATGTGCAAAGCCCTTGTGGCTGGAGGAGGTGTTGTGTTTTCTTGGAACTGGAAGCAGCTCAGTAGCCAGGAGCCTGAAGGGGGCACTGCCAGGCAGAGTCCAGACCCGAGGGGCCCTATAGACCATGTTGCACATTCCAGACTCCATGCCCCAGGGGACCCGGAAGTCCCTAAACAGTAGTCAGGGAAGTGGCACTATCAGAAAAGGATTTGCCTTTCACTAAAAGCTGCCCAGTTGGAGGGTAGGGAATGGATTGGAGACAACTAGGTTGGGGCCGTTGTGATATCCAGGTAAGATGTGATGGAGGCTTGACCTAAGGTGGCTGCAGTAGAAATGGAATGAGGTAGACAACATTTTGAGTTACTCAGGAGGTAAAACCCTCATGATACAGTGATGGATTGAATATAGAAGGTGCAGGAGATATGGGCATCCAGAATAGCTTCTCCATTTTGGGCTTGACTCATTGAATGGCTGCTGTAACCCATCATTCAGCTGTTAGAAAGCAATGGAAGAAAACCAGGCTTGTGGGAGGGAGAGTAGATTTCCTGTGTATATGGGCTTTCACCTCCCAGAGTGATGAGACTTCAGGAAACCAAGGCTGAACTGGGGACTACGTTGTGTGAGCATAAGTTTTATGAGTTTTATTTTGCTGCATTTCCCCAAAGACCTGCCAGTTAAAGAGCAGGCATTTCCCATTAATCTATACCAAACATGCCACAGCAGTCATTGCAGATTACCTGAATAATAGGCACATTGGGTTTGCAGAGGTCTTTGATATACTATTTCTTCTCCGTTCTTGCTGGAGAAGCTAAATCTGTATCTTCTTCCTATTTGCTCACCACGGAAATTCTACCCTTTCCTAAATGTTTGTTACCAGCTTGCCCTTTCCTAAAACCCATATAATATCCCAACATCCTCAAGGCTTTAAGTGACAGGTTAGTGTTTTGGGGTCCTCTGAACCAGTGAATTCAGGAAAACAGCCTTCTCACAAGCCAGATCAGACTGAGTTGTAGTAGCTGCCTGGTGTGTGTAGGAAAGAGAATTCTGGAACTATAGCTGGGCTCCATAGAAAAGAATTCTGTGATTAATTGGTGATGTCTGTCATGGGCTTAAAGAGGGGGAATAGTGTCATATGAGCCATTCATTTTTGTTCCTCTTGTAGTCTTTCTCAGTTCCTAGCACATCTCTTTAATCTATCAACACAATGGACATATAAAATATCCTCAACTTTTCCTCAGTATGTTGTTGTTTGGATATTTCTGTACTTCCTTAAAAATTATGTGACAGCAAGGATCAATTTGTCTGTTTCTAACTCTTGGTTTTCTACTCAGCACTTGGATGCCCAGGAAGGGTTTGCATTTCCTCTCCCTGCAACCTGTCTCTCTATCTCAACCTAGCAGGGTTGGTATGTGGCTACGGAGCTGAGCAGGAGGAACTTGACCTTTCGTCCCTTCCTTGGCATTTTTGTGTTGCTGCCTCTGAAGTAGCTTTGGAGCTAGAGTCCATAATAGGGAAATCTGACAGCACTGTTGGGATAGGTGTCCTTTGGCTGGGCCCACACAATCCTCATAACACTCTTTTCAGGGATGAGAAGTTGTTCTGCTGACTTAAGGTCAAACTCCCTGTGTGAACTCTTGCAAGAAGAGTGATTATTAGGTCACTGATGGATTGGCCATAGAGTTGGAACAGCAGGAGATCTAAACATGAGGGCACGATTCTATGCACTGTGGCCTGAAAAATATAGCTGAATAACTTTTGGATTTATAAGAGAGGACATTTAATTTTTAACATATTATATACAAGATATTGAGTGACATTAAACACAGAGTTAAATCAACCATAACCCATTTAAAGCAGCCTTGCAGATAAATGTCCCAAATCTACTAGCCTGCCAAATATATTCTTTATCTACACACATTTGTCAATTCTTTCCACAACACTAAGCCTTTCTTTTTTTTTTTTAAAGATTTTATTTATTTATTTGACAGAGATAGAGACAGCCAGTGAGAGAGGGAACACAAGCAGGGGGAGTGGGAGAGGAAGAAGCAGGCTCATAGCGGAGGAGCCCGATGTGGGGCTCGATCCCATAACGCCGGGATCACGCCCTGAGCCGAAGGCAGACGCTTAACCGCTGTGCCACACAGGCACCCCTACAACACTAAGCCTTTCTAATGCTTCTCTGGGAGTTACTTTTCTCCCCCGCAAGCCTGAAGTACAGGTGACATCTACTCTCTGTGAAATAGATTGGATTGACAAGGGAAAACTCCTGGCTGAATTTGTGATTGTTAATCCTTTGGTGATCACAGACCCTTTTGAGACTCTGATGAAATTTCTGAACTGCTCTCTAGTCAGGAAAGAAGTGATGTAATCATTTATGAAAACATTTATATACAGTCTGTTGTGTTGCATTTGAGATTGATTCCAGTCACATTCATGTCATAAAAAAGTATTTACTGAAGAGCAAGTATCACTCTAGATTTTTCAGATAGAAATTAAGGCTACTTTCTAAAAATATTAGAAAAACATAAACTATGCAAGTTAAACAAAAAATAAACCTTAATTCTGTTCAAAAGTAAAATTTAATGAGAACACTATTGTTTTGCAAATGTAAGGAATTTTAGTAGTCACAAGATCTTTGATATGGCAACATGGCTGTCATCTTTAACATCCAATCAACTTCTGCACTTCTAGTTTCAGTGGCAACAAATATGTAAAAACAGACCCATTCATGCAGGTGGTAGCAACAAAATCAGAACTCCCATAGCTCACTTTGCCAGAGAAACGTAGGCTGGTGTGAAGGAAAGCAGGTTTTCCCATTCATGTCCTGTGATTTCTTTGTTATCACGTCAATTAGGTCAGCTACGGCTGGTTTTCTTGTTTTTTGTTTTTGTTTTTGTTTTTAAGAGAGAGTGAGTGGGGGCGGGGATGTGCAGGGAGAGGGAGAGAATCTTAAGTAGGCTTTACACCAGCATAGAGCCTAATGTGGGGCTTGATCTCATAACCCTGAGTTCATGACCTGAGCTGAAATCAAGAGTTGGATGCTTAACCCATGCACCCCAATGGTTGGTTTTAATCATTTAATGCTATCTATGTGTACTAATTATCTATTGCTGCATAGAAATTACCCCAAAACCCAGTGGCTTAGAAAATATTTATTAGCTTTTTAAGAGCTTCTGGTTCAAAAGCTAGGTGGGTCTGGTTCAGAGTCTTTCATGATACTAACACTAAATTCAGCTGGGGCTGCAGTCTCAACTGAGGACTTGACTGAGGCTAGAGGATCTGCGTCCAAGATGGTGCCTTCACAGGACTATGGGTAGGAGACCTCAGTTCCTTACCACCTAGCCTTTCCATAGAACCGCTAGTATATCTACACGACATGGCAACTGGCTCTCCAGAGTGATATATCTATCCCAGAGCAAAGAAGGAGCCCAAATGTCTTTTATATCCTAAACTTGGATGTCGCACACCATCACTTTTACCACATTCTATTCATTAGAAGCAAATCACTAAGTCTAATGCCACTCTTTAGGGGAAAGAAATTAAGTTCCACTTCTTGAGGGAGAAGTTTCAAGGAATTTGTGGACATATTTTAGTACGACCACATTATTTCATCACAGAATTGTACATTCATGTTTTAATTCTAAGGTGATTCAAGCAAAGTTAACTATCATAACAGCTCTCCATGTTTCCAGGTGCTGGAGATAGAGACATCTCCCTGTAGAGAACATGATGAGGTTTGGCCCTTTCATTCCAGATTGTCCTCCAATACCATTTCATCACCTTCAAAGGGTCTAAGGGATTTTGGGGTGTGTGTGTGTGTGTGTGTGTTTGTATTTTTCATGCTAAACATAGCCAAATGGTTTTGAAGATGCAGAATCTGTACTTGCACAACTGAGAATAGGCTGTATTAAGTTATGGAGCTACACTATCTACTGGTACTCCACCATGGCAGTGCTGGTGAGGAAGAAATGACTGGAAACATGGCCTTCCCCACAGATAAGCTCCTTGAGATCAGGGTATGTCAGTGTTAGCGCAGTACTTGTTACATAAGATCTACAGAGAAATGCTTTTGAATGAATGAATGAATGAATGAATGAAGACCGTGGAGTTCAGCTGGGACAGGCAGGTTTGAACCAGTGATGCAGGACTGGTGATACCATGTACAGCATCTGGAAGAATGGAGCACTGGTAAGAAAGAGAGCTTTAATTCCAAGGCTGTGCCATCTCTGTCCTCTTAAGTGTTATCTGCAGGGCGTGGAGAGTCCATGGATTTCAAGCATTTGTTTGAATCCCAAAGCAATGATGGGAACTTGTAAGAATAACTTGCTCATAGTGAACACTAAGAACTCCAGTGAGAAGCTCTCGTCTTTTTGGACATCCTCTGTACGTGGTGGGGGAAAAGGTAGAAAGTGTATACACATCCTCAGTAGCATATAACAGGTCATATTTATTGCTCATGTATATGGGATCATCCATCAGGTTGGTAACTCTGCTGGTCTTGGTGGGGCTTGCTCACATGTCTGGGAGTCAGCTGCCTGTTGGCTGATCTATGCTGGCCTCAGCTATGATGAGTGAGGTGACTTGGCTTTGTCCCATGACACTCCTAACTTGTAGCAGGCTTGAAAGGGACAGATAGTACATATTTTAGGTTTTATAAGTGTGGGTGCATGTGGGTTCTGTTACATATTCTAAACCCTTTTCTCCTCTTCCACCTCCTTGTTCTTCCTCTTTCTTTTGTTTATTCTCCTTTTTCTTTTAATAGTCCTTTAAAAATGTAAAAAGACTCTTTACCTTTAGGCTTTACAAAAGCAGGCTACAGGACAGATTTTATCTATGGGCCATAGTTTGCCAATGACTGGATTAAGAGGAAATAAATTTACATACTACTAATAATTTATTATGTTCTATTACAAAACTCATTCACATGTCTTGTTTAATTTGATCCCCATGACACTCTGGTGGTTAAAGGTAGATATTACTCATATCTTCCCTTTACATATGGGGAAGGATGTGAACTGATTTGAAGAAACTGGGATGGGGCTGTGGTGGGGACTGGAAGAGCCACTGATGTTTATCTCAGGTTGCCCTGCTGAGAACAGCTGCACATGTCCACTGCATGTGGGGGCTATGTTGCAAGGAGAGTGGTCTACTCTACCCTCCTGAGAACAGACCTCATGCAGATAGAAGGGAAACCATCCAAACACGTTAATTTATACCCAATACAGGCTGAGAGATAAGGCTGATTTCAAGGGTGCAGAAGGTGAGGCAGTTGATTCCCAGGTCCCATTTCCCAATCTCCACTTCATAGGATGGCCGCTTGTGATGTGTTCCTTAACTCTGCCTTCCAGAGAGGCTTCCTCCAGGCTCAGAATCTCTTACAAATGATGATTAAGGGGACATGTTTAGAACAAGTCTTCTTAGTGATTAGGGCAGTGTTTTTAATCCAAAATTTGATCAGTATGCACATTTTGTATCTTTTGCTTAATCCACAACTACAGCTTTTAGTGTTTTTCTTTCTCTACTCATGGCCCTAAACAATTTCACAGAACAAACATAACAGAATATTAAAATATTCTCTTGTCTGTGCCAAGTATCATTTAGCTTTGGGAAATAATGTCTGGTCTAGTTTTCATGAACAGTAAATAATACAGCTTGTACAGGCCTCTATAGGTGGTACTAGCTCGATGTCCCAACAGTCCTCTGGAAAAGGGAAATAAAATGAATCAGCCAATTAGTTGGCTGGCCACTTGCCTGCAAGCTGTCAAACAGAAAATTTTGTTCAATTTTTTCAGATTGGCCAAGATTGGCTTACTCTAGAAGTTGGCTTACTTTAGAAGGATGGTCTACGGAAGCCTCTTCTAGGGTCATCCAAAGTATACTTTATGGATAGTAGTTCCTCAGGATGCTGAAGTGTTTTGGAATCTTTAAAGACACATATGGCTGAACAGATTGGGGGACACCTATGTTAAACACAATGAAATTATTATTTTTTCCTTCAGGACTTCTCAGAGACTCTAATATATAAATGCATGTCCTGAATTTCCTAGAAGAGACTAGAGCATGCAGCAGTTTCCAAATCATGGAACCCTCTTGTTCACAGAACATCTCACAAGAGAACATTCTTCTGTAGGACAAACTGAGAATCACTACCACAAGTGAGATATCACCAACACTTTATGCCAAGAATCCCCGAAGCACCCCACTGATTAAGAGTTACAGTGTATAAGTGGACATTCATCTGTTCTTTCAAATCATCAACTCAAACTTCAGTGTTTTAAGGAAGACATCATCATAAAAATCAGAACTAGTAGTTGTGAAATGTATATGCATATATCCCTAGGAATTAAGAATTTAAGATTGTGGGTTAAGCTAAATCGTTTCTCAGATTCTGAGGTATTAAGTCCTATCCTAGAATTTTGCAAGCAGCTAAAGAAAGCAGCTGTCAGAACATCAGAGCCTCTCATCCTGTTGTGAGTCTTACTCTCCTCTTTGCCCTCATGCGAGATTTCACTGATGGTGTTGCTGACAGGATACATTTTAATTGCTTTCTGGTATGACTTCCCAATACATCAAACCTTGTTTTCTCCATATGTAATGATTATCCACAGTGATTACTATTCAGAACACTAATCTGGTCTCTAAAACTACAATAAGAGGTAGAATGCTTTGCTTCTCTTTAAGGTGACAGAATTTTTCCCCCTCACTGAACATTCCAAGTACAACTGCAGGTATTGCTTCCCATTGGTACTGCACATTGCCAACGTCCTGTCCTGAGCACAGCCCAGCTCCACTCATCTTTACCATGACTCAGTTCCTCTTCCTGTTTTTTCTCTCACCCCAGCTAATAGCATTAACATCCCCTCAGCCTCCAAAGTTAGAAAGTTCTGACTAACCTTTTATTTCTTCCTCTTCCTTACCATCCACTAGTTGCCAAATCCTGTTGACTTTACCTCTGAAGTATTTCTCAAGTCCACACCTTCTTTTCATTCTCATGGGTATTTCCCTAGTTCAGTGTCCTATTTTTCTGAGACTTGCCATGTGGTCCCTTTGCCATTATCTTTCCCTCATCCAATGGATACTTTAATCACTATTGGTAAGGCCTTTAACATTTCTGAATGCTTTTTATTAGTCCCCTCTGAATGTTTTACGTGCATTGTCATTCAGTCTTTACAATGGCCCTCTGGGGTTGGTGTTATTGTAATCCACATTTTAAAAATGAAAGCAAACAAACAAACCAAAAAACAAAACCAAAAACCCAAAACACCTGAAGCACAGATTAGTTACTTCATAAACCCAAAGTCATACACCCAATTCAGGAATGTATCTGCAGCTTGAATTTGGAGGGTTCTGCCCAGATATCTAAGCTGTAACTCACTATATTATGAACTCTGACATATGGGCCTCATGAAAAACAACTCTGAGTTGGGGAACCTTCATGTCAAAAACCTTTACTGGCTCTTCCTTTCCTTTTTTTTTTTTTAAGATTTTATTTATTTATTTGAAGAGAGAGAGAGACAGCCAGCGAGAGAGGGAACACAAGCAGAGGGAGTGGGAGAGGAAGAAGCAGGCTCCCAGCAGAGGAGCCTGATGCGGGGCTCGATCCCAGGACTCCGGGATCATGCCCTGAGCCGAAGGCAGACGCTCAACGACTGAGCCACCCAGGCGTCCCTGACTCTTCCTTTCCTATAAAATAATATTGAGACTTGAAAATGGTGCATATATTTCTCCTGAAAATGTTTTTATTTTGCATCCATTTCTAAATTAAATTTATTAAGGTTTACATTCAATAAAATGTGACCATTAAGAATATATTTCTATGGGGAGGGCATCTGGGTGGCTCACTCAGTCAGATTCTTGATTTCAGCTAAGGTCATGATCTCAGGGTTGTGAGATCGAGCCCAGCACTGGGCTCTGTGTTGGGTGTGGAACCTGCTTGGGATTCTCTCTCGCTTTCCCCCCTTCTGCCCCTCTCCCAGCCCTCTCTCTCCCCCTCTGAAATATATATTTCTATGAATTTTGACAAATTTATTCACCCATGTAACCACTACCACAGTCAAGATACGGAACATTTTTATCACCCTAAAAGTCCCTTGTGCCCCTTTCTAGACTACACACACACAAGCCTGTGGCCTCAGACAACCACTGATTAGCTTTCTGTCTCTATAGATTAGATTCATTTTTCTAAAATTTCATATAAATGGGATCACAGAGAATTTTGTGTCTCTTAACTCAGCATAGTACTTTTGAGATTCATCTGTATTGTTGCACGTATCAGTAGTTTATTCCTTTTGTTACTGAGTAGTGTTTTTATGAATAGACCACATGCTGTTTGCCCATTCACCTGTTGATGGACATTGGGCTGTTTTCAGTCTTTGGCTTTCATGGATAAAGCTGCTCTGAGCATTCACAAATGAGTGTTTGTGTGGACATATGTTTAGTGTGCTATATTAATTAGGGCTTTTGGTTGCAAGTGACAGCAGTCTACCTCAAACTAGCTCAGGAGGAAAAGAAAGGTTTATTGGTTTCCACAAGTGGAAAACCCAGAGCAGACCTAGTTTCCATTATGGCTGGATCTTGACAGTTGTCATTAGAAGAATGTCTTATTCCTTCCTGTCACAGCAATTCTCCCTCCTTGTCAGGCCCATTCAGAGGCAGAGTCTCTCTTATCACAGCAACAGGGGGCTTCCAGCAGCAGTCTAAGACTTACAGTCCACACCCTCTGCAGCTCCCACAGAGAGTTCTCTTTTCCCAGCAGAATCCATACAAATCTTTGGACTAAATCTCGTTGTCTCTCATTAGGTCACGTGCCTATTCTTTAACTGATAGCTACAAACAAGGGAATGGGATGCTCTGATTGGCCAGATTTTAGTCTTGTGCCTTCTTCTGAAACCAGAGGTGTTGGGTGGTCCATCCCACCCAACCACACTGACTCTGATTACTTTGGTGGGGTGGGTGGCTCCCAGAGGAAATTAGAGCACTGTTATCAGAAGCAAGGAAATGGATGAGTGGTTGGCAAACCAACAGATGATCATTGCTTGCGGTACTCGAGGTGCTCTGTCACTCCATTCTAGCAACCATTCCCACCTGGTCTTCTGTTCCTGAATGCTAAGAACTAGATTCTCTGGTCTCTGTAAATGACTCATTCCCGGGTATGTGCTGCCCTTTCTTCTGTTTGCTTTCCTCCATGCTGTTCTCTTGCTTGCAACATCCCCTGTGTCTACAGCAAGTTTGCTCATTCCAAACCCAGCTCACATGACTTACACTTCAGAAAGCCTTCCTAAACTTGCCTCTGACTGAATTAGTCTCAGGACACATTATTGGTACTGTGTCATGGTTCTTACCATGAAGTATCTACTCCTAGAATCGGTTTCCTATGATCACCTCCTCCCGCACTAGACAAGGACAGCATGAGGACAGCAATTCACTTTCTTGCTCACCTTAGTGCTCTCCAGGGCCCAAACACAGTGCTTTTTACACAGTGCAAACACCACAAATACTTACTGATTGATTCTGGACTTGCCATCCATTAAGAGAAGTTAATGGAAGTTTTCTGATTCCCAGCACATGACCAATATCAGATGTTGCGTCAGTCAAATTTCTAAGAACCAATGAAGTCTTCATTTGGATTTTTCTATCTCTAACTCAAAGAATATCTTAAAAATAATTTTACTGTATTTCCCCTCCAATTTTAACAATATGTAAGCATTGCAGAAAATTTGCAAATATAAAAGTATAAAGATGGGGCGCCTGGGTGGCACAGCGGTTAAGCGTCTGCCTTCGGCTCAGGGCGTGATCCCGGCGTTATGGGATCGAGCCCCACATCAGGCTCCTCAGCTGGGAGCCTGCTTCTTCCTCCCCCACTCCCCCTTGTTCCCTCTCTCGCTGGCTGTCTCTATCTCTGTCAAATAAATAAAAAACAAATCTTTAAAAAAGAAAGTATAAAGATGATAACAGGCTTCTTCCTAGCTTAGGGCCCTTACGTCTGCTACCTCCTCTGCCTGGGAGACTCCAGCCCTTATCCCTTCACATCCCTGATTCCTGATCAGTCACATCTCTGCAAGAACTTCACTTTTACCTTGAGAACTTCCCTTGCCTCCCAGTTTTCTTTGTAGCACTTATCCTGATAAAAATGTAACCTCAATGTTGATTTATGTATTGCTGTCTCTCTAGGCTGTAATATAAGCTCTGTGTTGTTAGGGACCTCGTTTAGCTTCATCACAGTGTAACCCCACTCCTGGAAGAGTGGCTGGTTAGCACGTAGTAAGTGCTCCACACAGAGGTAACCATTACTTATACTTTTTTGTTTCCTTCCATTTATATAAACACACACGCAGATATGTGTATGTACGTGTATTTTTTACTTATGTGCATGTACGCAGTCTATCATAAACTATATATAACATGAATCAGGGCTACCACACACCCTATCAGTGTCCCCTTCACATTGTCCTCACTCGCTGTTCCTCAGGGCAGCTTCTCGCTGCAGACCCCGGAGACACTCTGTCTGAGCACTTGCTCTGCTGCAGTAGCTTTCTTAGCCTGCATGCAGCACAAACCCGGAATACTGGGAAACTCATGCCCCGGGAGCACCCTCAACCAGGGACCAATAGGGATTGGAGGATAACTACACTTGGGATTGATGTCCCCAATGGTAGTTAGACTGATCGTGCTTTATAGGCTCCTTCCTCACCCCTGTGTTACTTCTCACCTCCATTATCACTGCTTCCCACAATCACCTGCTGAATAAGCGACTCTGGCTAGACAACCACGTCTGAAGGTTTGCTGCCTGAGACAAGCAAAAACTGTAAAGACTGTTTGTAAACAATAAGAAAAATGTCCTCCTTTGCTTCTCTCAGATCCCAGCTGTTAGATTTTGCCTTCTGCATCCCCTTCTTCTCTGCCCCTGCACAGAGGGGGTGGGCTCCCCTTTACAGCAGTGTGTACTTTCTTGGAGAAGCCAGGTGGAGAGAGCCCTGTTAGTGCTACCCTGACTCAGAATGTAATCCTGTCCAGCACCAGTGGCTTTGGAGATTCCTGACGTATCCTTGTTATAGATGCCTCTGCATTCCGCTTCACTTTTATGTGTTTCCAATTTCTACTTTCAAGACATTTCATTTTTCTCCTTTCTCCTTCATCCCAGCCCCTCCTTCACAACAGCACCAAATAAATAACCCGTCACACTACCACAGCTGTAAAAAAGCCTTTGAAAAAGGCGGGCAGCATGGCCTAAATGTTTTAAACTCTAAAACTGCAAGTCACAGACAAATAAAGGGGTGGGGATGGGGGCGGAGTGGGAGCTCTTAGCACCCTGGAAGCAGCCTTCAGGCCACAGCTGGCTGTGGGGGCCACAACGCCTCCAGCATGATGTGAACATATAGATTGGGGCATCTGTCTTGCTTGAGTTTGAATTATAGATGTTACTGAATGAAACATTAGATCTGTGTCCATCGGGACTGCTCTGGCTCTCTTCTCTGTTAATTTTCATACGGCTTTGTTCAGTTTTATCTAAATATCACTTCAGCATTTGGGGTAGATGCTTCATTCATTCATTCATTCATTCATTCATTCATTCATTTATTCCACACATAGTGACTACAACAATGGCTAAGGCCCATTCTTTATTCCCAATCTCAAAATCGAACTTAGGGAGGCAGACAAGGAAATCAATAACCAAAGTGCCTCACAGCTGGTGCTGTCCCAGGGTGGGGCTGAGTGGATTGTTTAGCAGCAGGCAATGCAGAGTCAGATACTTGGGTGCCTCATCGTGGCCTGGTGGATCCAGGAAGGGAGGTATGCCAGAGGAGGAGGCGGGGCTCAGCTTTCAAGACCGAAGGCTATGGATCAGAGAGCCCTAGTTCTTTAGCCTCTGCTTTACACTAAGTTGACTGAATTTACGTGACCTCACCGAGCCTTAGTTTTCTGATCTGCTTAATTGTTAGAATGATATCTACATCATGGATTGTGCAAGATAAATGGAATTGTGCCTGAATTGTGCTTAGCAGTGTTTATAGCATATCATAAATGCTTATTAATTTTAATAATTAAATGAAGCAGAAGATATTGGGCGATGCCCAGGATGGACTGGGAGGGCAGATAAAGATTTGCTGGACGAGGTGATGCTTTGCTGGCTCATGAGGAAAGTGAATGACAGTGCATTGCTGGCCAGACAGATAAATAAATGGTTTCTTCTTTCTATTCTCATGGGCACTGGTGAGACCCACCCTATACCTGTGTCAAAACCTGCAATTTATCAAAAATAAAGCTGGGGATAGTAACAATCTTGCTCGTCACAAAGGCAGTAGGATCCAGGCAAATAGGTTTCTTCCAGGCCACCATTTCATGATGGGCTGTCAGGTACGTATCAGCACCAGGGAGGGCAGCTGTACTACTGGGGGTCCCATTGAGCAAGTGACATGTCCAGTGTGTTTTTATTTTAGATTTGATTTTCTCCCTCCTTCTCTCCAGCAAAGGGATGTTCAGAGATGTAACAATTAGAATTCAATATGCTAATACAGTTTCTCATTAGCAGAGCCATACAATCGCCTCTAGTGGTACTTGCGGGAAGCAACGTGGGTTCCCGGAAATTAGCTCGGCTTCCCGCTGTCCCCATCTGAATCTTTCCTCAACTACTTTGTGATCGTGAAGAGTCAAGCTCATTTCAGCAGTGGGAATTTCACTGGGCTGGTGATCCCAAAATTCATTCAAAAAATTAATACATTTTCCTCTCCCTTAATTTTTTTTTTTTTTTTTGGTTTGGTGGAGACATATTTCATGACACATGTCTACTTCTTCCTTGCAAACATTTCATCCAAACTTAGTCTTCAAGTTTTCAGATTTTAAAGACTTAGAAAAAAATCAATCATAGTCTAAGAGGATTAAGAGGCTCTGTTTATGTCAGTCTTACATAATTCTGGAGAGAAGATATACTTGATTGTGCTTTTCATTTTGTTTATGATTCCGCAAGTTATCGTCTTTTCTCTGCCATGTGAATTCTGACTGCATCAGGAAGGTGTGGGTGCTTTTCAACAGATTTTGGTCATCTGGTGTATTAGTTAATGGGTTCAGTGGTGTTTTCCTTTGTTGGCTGCAGCTTTAAATACAGATCAGGTATTAAGTTCATACTCATGTTATCTTCCCTCTCTCCTTTCCTCTCTCTCTTCCCCTCCTTTCTTCTTTCTCTCTCTCCCTCCTTTCATCCACAAACATTTATCCAACCCTATCATGTACCAGGCACCATTTGAGGCCCTGGAGATACACTGGTAAACAAGGCAGATGTAATTCCTGGTACCATGATGGGGAAGACAGGTGATGAACAAATGATTAACAGGATAAGATCGATTTCCAGTAAGTGTTGTGAATAAACAGAGAGATGTGATAGGGAGCAACTTGGAGGCAACAGTGTGGTCATGGAAGTCTAAGAAGGAGCCAGCCAGTAAGTCCTGGAGCAGAAACTTGTGAGTGCCCAGTAGTTAGCAAGGAGGAGGTGAGAGAGGAGATGGAGCACGATGTGGGGATCAGATCATGCAGTGTGGTGGTCGGGATTTACAACTGGAGATAATCTTTGATCTTCAGTGAATTAGGTACATGAGCTCACCACATTTTCCAAATCAAATTTCCTTGTTTTTTTGCTATTTAATTTCAACCTCCATTCCAAAGCGAGAAAATTTGCATTTGGTTCAATGTTTAGTGAGTCTTCTTTTATTGAAAGGAAAAGATCCTTAACTCAGAGAGTGTTGCAGTAACCTCACATTGGAGGAGTAAAGTGTGCCCTATCTGCTGTTCAGCAGGAAAACAGCTTTGGTCAAAGGCAGTTGCTTTGCTTCCTAAAGCATGAGCTTAGAGGTGCAATAATTTAGTCAAGTAGTTGATTTAGTTGTATCCAGTTTAACTAATTAACACCAATTCCATGTTTTTTTTTTCCCCCCTATTAACTGAAGAAAAGCGATCTGTAATGAGGTATGCATACAGGGCCAGCTGACTTACTTTGTTGTAGGAAGTAGATAGGCATGGACACAATATTCAACATATTTAATTACTGGTACAGTATAGGCGCTGGCCAGTCACAGTGGACAGTGGTGTATGGGTGCCGCCAGGCTCCTTGGAGGGCAAGGAGTAGTCTCCAAACACAGAGGAATGACAGGAGCACACTTGTTCCCTCCCAATAGCCCTGAAAGTTTTGGCTGTTTCCCAGCATCATCTCAAAAGTCTAAAGTCCAAAGTCTCATCTGAATATCACCCAAATCAGTTAAGGGTGAGACTCAAGGTATGATTCATCTTTAGGCAAATTCCTCTCCAGCTGTGAACCTGTGAAATCAAGTTATATGATCTAAAATACAATGATGTGACAGGTATAGGATAGACATTTCCATTTTAAAAGGGAGAACTATGAAAGAAGGAAGGAGTGACCAGTCTCAAGCAAGACCAAAACCCAACAGCACAAATTCGTTTAGACCTTATGGCTTGAGCTAATCCTCTTTTATTAGATGCTCTGCCCTTTAGGACCTCTGGGGTAGAGGTCCTGCTTTCCAGACACACTGTGGCAGGGTCTTGTCTGCAAGGCCCTGGGTGGCCCCACCCCAGTATGTGTGGAAGGCAAGGGGTGGTAGTCTTGCTGTGTGTTGTTGAGTGAGAGGAGAGAGAACTAATGGGAGAAAAATGATAGGAAGACAGACTGCAGGTCAACAAAGAAAGGCCTAACAAATGGATTCGCCCAAGAAAGGAATGGGCTTGAGAAATAGAAGTTCTTGTTCACCAGAAGGGCTCCAGATGAGGCTATGAGGTTGGATAACCTATGAAGGGTTGTCCCAAAGTCAGCACTGTCTTCTGAGTTTGGTGACATATGGATTAGGATAGACTGAGAAAGACTGCCCTTAAAAAAAAAAGTATATATAGAAATAAATATATAAATATACATGTATTTATATATTTTATATTTATATACATGTTTGCATATTAATAAACATATATAAATGCCTATACATATACAAATAAGTACCTTTCAAAATTAAACAATCTCATTCTAAGTGTGCATGAAAGAACAATTAGATTTGGTGTATCTTATAAATTGTCATC
The DNA here is from genome assembly GCF_002007445.2 of Ailuropoda melanoleuca. Lineage (NCBI taxonomy): Eukaryota > Metazoa > Chordata > Mammalia > Carnivora > Ursidae > Ailuropoda > Ailuropoda melanoleuca. Next base: position 76,021,455 of record NC_048229.1, read on the forward strand.
TGCTTTTATTCTTAGTCCAACATTAAAAAACAAAACAAAGTGGGGGTGCATAAATAAGGCTGAGGAAGAAGCTAGTTATCTAACCTCTTCCCATCTAGCATCAGTGGTAGGGCATGTCGCAGCTGAATGTCTGGGCGAGTCGCCTGCACTGCATTGTGTCTAAACACCCCTGGCATTTTCCACTTCCTGCTCCACATCTTTTGACAGGAATTGATGTGAAAGAGCAGTGGGTCAGTGACTGCAATGTGGAGGTTCTAATTATGATCATCAAGGACAAATAGTTTATCAAATCTTTCAGTCTTTTTCACAGACTTCATTTTGTCTTGCTGTTTGGACAGCCCCTGCCATCTCTTCCCAGAAGGATAGAATCTTAGGACTCCAAATGATCTTGGATGTCCCTAATCCCATAGTTTTTAAACCATGTTTTACAAAGGCCTAGTATTGAGAGGGCTACTTGGGCCCTAACATGGGGAAAGCACAAGAGGAACAGGGTGAAGAAAATAGCTGGGACTCTAGCCCTGAGAGCAAACTTCAACCAGGGTAGTTTTGCTTTTATGTATTTTAGACATTAGGGTTCAAGAGGAGATTCCATTTGATAAAAAAAGTAGAAGGCTCTAAAAGAAGGGTTTAGAATTCCAGTATAAACAAACCTACCTTCTCATTGTACAGACAAGGAAATTGAGGCTCAGAGACATCGAAGGGGTTCTCTCCAGGTCAGCCACCTGTCCATGGGAAAGCTGGATTTGGATCCAGTACTACAGTCTCTGGCCATGGTTCCTCCCACCATTTGTTGCTGTTGGTGAAACACAGGCACTTCCTCTCAAGTTTGGGCATTTCAAAAATCCCCATGGTGACAGTGATGATCGATAATGCTTATGAGTTCCTACTATGTGGCCAGTGCCTCAGAGACATTATGTTATTTAATCCTCACGGTAGTGCTCTGAGTTAGGAGTTTTTATTAGTCCTGTTCAAATGGGGGAAATGCGGTTCAAAGAAGTTAATCACTTGCTGGACATCACCCTGCTTCTAGGCAGCAGATGTTGGAGTTGAGCCCAGAGGCCTCAGCATTAACCACTTGGCTCTTTTGCCTCCTACACTCCTTCTCATGGAGGACAGACTCTATCAGATTATTTCATCTAATCTTACCATACTTTTTACCAGCATAACACTGCCCAACAATCTTTCCTCTATTGAACATTACACTTCTGTGATGTATGCCATTATGTAGCATGACCTTGATGGAGATGATAACCCTTTCTGTAGCAAAATGGTCAGTCTTCATTAATTTTTACTCATTAGTTGAAGGCTGGTATAATTTAGAAAAAGTCTAAATTATGGAATGCATTTTATTTTATTGCTTTTAAACACACACCTTAACAAAAAATTATGTAAGAATGCTCCCTTCTGGGACTCACTTCAGTGATTGTTATGGGCATTGATACTACTTATATGGAAATGAATGGAAAGCTTAATATGAGCCCCTTGCTTGTTCTTCTCCATTCTAACTAATACTGCCCAATAACCTATGAAAACAGCCTTATTATCTCTTGCCAGTCTTACTGTGATGGTCTCCAGGCTCATTGCCCTGATCCCCACCCATCACGTCCTTCCCATGTAACTTTCCTAAAGGCTACTGATAAAATTCAGCATCAACACATACCATGTACCATGATCCACACCCAAACCTGCATCAGTGTTTAATTCTTCTGCACCTTTTCCCATCCTGCCTCTAAAGCCCCCGCTAAACGACTAACTCCCTAGTCTCAGATTCTTGGCTGTTTCCACAGCCTTGCCTGGGGCTACCCCCAGGAAGCACTCCTTATTCCTAGTTTACTCACCCTCCAGGAAGTCTTCCTGGGTTCCAGCTCTCAACTATCATCGATATGTCTTGTGAACTCCCCAGGGGTTTTCTCCTCCTTGGGGGTTCCCCTCACATTCAGCTTCATGCAGATCAAGTGTTCACATATTTCCTCTGCTATACTCTGAGCTTCATGAGGTCAGCCATCTTCATAGTCCTGCCACCTGGGTACTTAGTAAGTGCTTACTGTGTGAACAGATTATGGGGAGGGCTCCGTGTGTGTGTGTGTGTGTGTGTGTGTGTGTGTGCAAGGGAGGCAAAGGACACTTGGCAAGAGAAGGGAGTCAGGGGAGAGAATAGCAACTCTAAGGGACTTTCCTTCAATTTGGGGTTCCTGCACCACCCACATTATAATTCCTTTGGGTGCTGAATAAACACTCAGATTCTCCAAACTGACCAAGGCCTATCAAAGTAGGGGTCTTGGGTGTGAGGGCCAAAGGTCTGCATTTTTAACAGCCCTCCAGATGATCTACACATTAATGTCTAAGAATCACTGCCCTCTGAACTAGGAGTCACATAAAGCCTGATCTGAAGAATCTGCTGAGTCCTGTGACACAAGGAGAACAAGAGAGCTTGTGAGTCCTTGAGATCCTAGGGCATGTGTCCTCTTGAGACACTTCCCTTGCCTTCCCCAAGAAGGGCTGAGTTGCCCCTCCTGTCTCCCAACACACGGTGGAATGTTTCTGGAAGGCAGAATAGCAGAGAGATCTAGAGTGGCACTAGTGATTGCTACATGCTAGCAATCGCTGTATCTCCTAAATGTAAGATTCTATGATCTGCTCTAGGTTTCCATAAAAAAGCCAATGAAGCAAAACCATAATTTTAAGAAGAGGTTAAGTATTAGAAAGCATAGGTTCAAATCTCCCCCAAACCCTTACTGATTTGGTGACCTGGGGCAATTAGTTAACTTCTTTAAAATTTCTGTATCAGCAAAAGGGGGGAAACAGTAGTTTCTCTTTCATAGGGTTATTTCAAGAATGAAGTGAGACTTTATATTTGAAGTGCTAAGTGGAGTGCCAGGGGGCAGAATAAGGTGCTCACCAAATGTTCCTGTGATAATTATGATTAGTGTTGTTAGTATTCAAATCATATTTTTATTTTTTTACAGTATTAGAACCATTTCCTCATCTCTGTGTCCAGGCTCAGAGCCCAGGGCTCAGAAGGACCCGGCTGTTCTTGGTGATTAGTTAATGTCTTGTTGAATGAAAAGACAGAGTGGTCAGGAGGTAGAGCCAGTGGGTAGACTTATCTAGCATGTGAGTGATAACTCCCAAGCAAGGAAACACCTCTCTAGCCTCTGGCCAACCTCAGCCCATCATCCTGAGGGGACGTTCTGTCCAGCATCTTCCTGTCTGGATGACAGAACCCCTGACTGTCCCCTTAACACCTGACCCTAGTTGCGGAATTGAAGAAGGGATGAGTCCTGGAGTCTGCCCTCATACAAGGAACCCTTGCAAATCCTCTGCTTGTGGCAATGGACAAAGAAAAACTGCCTTCATCACATACTTAGCTGGAAATGATTTTTAGTAGGTGGTGTCTGGGCTCATTGAAACAGACTTGGCATATCCATAACTTGTATTGCCCAGCAACAACGAACCCCTCAGAAATCTGAGCAGGCACCTAATGATTTTAAAACTACTAGTAACCCCCCCTCAGTACCCACTCTCCCTGCCAAATTATTGAGATTCCAGGCCAGCTGGGTGTCTGCTTATTTACATAATTAATCTAGTATGAAGTCTTTATATGTCCCTCCTCAGCCCTCTCTTTTTCAGGATAAATAACCCCCAATTCCTCCATCCATAAGCCCCAATTTTACAACCTTTTAATCATTTTTGTGACTCCCTCCTGGATCTTCTTTGGGCCCTATTTAAGCCTTATCTAAATTTAACAGACATGCTACACAGGCAGTTAGGAGAGATGAATCCATTAGAACCTGGAACTGTCTTAGCCCCTGTTTGGATCTGACTCTCTCTCTTTTTGTGTAAGGGTCACATGGAGGAGTCTCATCACCTTTCGCCTGACAAATGGGCTCAGGATGGGCTGTCACTTTTGATTTCTTACAAGATGTTCTTCCAAGGTCTGGAAAAGCCAGTTCCCATAAAAGCAGGAATGAAAGGACATGCCTGAACCTAAGAGGAAAGTCTTTCCCAAGTGGGTTTCATGCATGTGATTTCAGTGCCTGGAGATGGCAGGGGTCTACTGTTGGCTGGAGAGAGGTGATCAGCAACTTTGAGCTCCAGGCTCCCGGGGTACTGGAAGAGATCAGGCGTTCTCTGAGAGCTTTGGCAGTCCCCCAGGTGGGCCTGCTGCTCTGCGTCCTGTGATCTTGAATCCTACCTTCCCTGGAAGGCCATTGCCTTATCTGACTTCAGGCTGAGCCAAAGAACTGAGCCTCTGGCAGAGTGGGGAGAGGCTAACTCTTGCATTCTCAACACCAAGTAGCAGCCAACACATGGCTTAGCTACTCCAAACAGCCCATAAAAGGCATCCAATAAAATTATGACGGTGCTAAGGAAGAGAGGGCATTTCTGGGGTTCTTGGATCAGGATTTTCTAGACAGAAATATTTTGAGAGCCAAAGGAAAAAGGAGACGGGCTGGCTGAGATTGTAGCTTGTCATTTTGCAAAGACAAAACCCCGTCATCACCGCTTTGTGCTGCACATCAATGTCCTCTCATGGTTCTAATCTCTCCTGTGCTGCGTTTTCCCCCTTCCACATCAGGGCCTGATACTTTCCAGGGACTCATTTGACAGGGTGCCAGCAGCAGGATATATATTTGAGCAAGGATTAGCAAATATAGACATTCCTGTTTTGCTACCCTGTCAACAATTTCAAGGTGAAATCCCCAACCATCCTGCAGTCCTTCAGCTAATTTGGTGAGGGAGATTATTGTTCTGTGCAAAAATCAAATAAATTCCTTTGGGGCTTTTCTTAGGCAGCACTGCATGTAGCTCTGGTCTAAAGATCAATAAAGCAGAACCTACTCTTCATTACACGTTAATAACGTGCAAGCAGAAACCAGAGTAGGGAGCAAGGCCCGACTGCTGTGAAAAGTGCAGGTGAGTGCTGATGTTGTCTGTGCAACTCATTTGTAGCCACAAGTGACTTTGAGCCTGTGGGTCTCAGAATTCGAGTGTCTTTTGCAATGTGAAGAACTTCTCGTGGTACTTGTGACATCTTTAGAAAAGCCATATCCTGTCTCCAAGTGCTTCACAATGCTCACTAACAGGGCATTAACAGAGTGGGTTAATGAAGATTAATAACTGAGAGAGTATGGGTGGGATACTTCAGAAATGGACGTAGCAAAGGTTACAAGTTCCCAGTGCTGCCTTAGCCAGACCTTTGGGTGACTTTGGATTTTAGACAGCAGAAAGAGTTTGAAACTTTGTCTTAGTATCTTAGGGCTGCCAGATTAAAGAATCACAGACTAGGTGGCTTGAAATAACAGAAATTTATTCTCTCACCATTCTGGAGATAACAAAGTCTGAAATCAGGGTGTCAGCAAGGCCTCATTCCCTCTGAAGTCTCTTGGGAAGAATCTGTCCCATGCTTCTCTCCTAGCTTCTGGCATTGCCACACGTCCTTGGCATTCCTTGACTTATAGACATCACTGCAACGTCTGCCTCCATCATTACACGGAGTGTTCCTCTGTGTGTCTCTGTGCCTCCTCTCTTCTTATTAGGACATTAGTCCTGTTGCATTAGCTCTCCCCTCCCTCCCCCCAAATGACTTCATCTTAACTTGATTACATCTGCAAAGATCTGTTTCCAAATAAGGTCACATTCGTGACTGCTGGGGGTTAAGACTTCAACACATCTTTTTGGGGAACGTAATTCAACCCTTAACAGATGTGAAAACAGATGTTGGTTCAGCCCCAGGTATGACTTGAGAGGAGCCAGAAGCATCAAGGAACAGGGAAGCTGCTTTTATGGGTGTATTAGTTTCTTCTGGCTGCTATAACAAATTACCATAAACTTAGTGGCTTAAAACAACATATGTTTATTCTTTTACAGTTCTGGAGGCCAAAATCATCTTCAGTGGGCCACAGTCAAAGTGTTGGCAGGTTCTAGAGGAGAATACATTTCTTGCCTCCTTCAGCTTCTGGTGGCTGTCAGGATTCCTTGATTTGTAGCCACATCATTGCAGTCTCTGTCTCTGGTCACATGGCCTCTCTTTTTCTGTGTCAAATCTCCCTTGGCCTTCTTCTTACAAGTATATTGGTAATTGCATTTAGTGCCCACTCAGATAATTCAGAATAACCTCCTCATCTCAAAGGCATTTCTTTAATCATACCTACAAAGTTGTTGCCACATAATTTAACATTTACAGGTTTCGGGGATGAGACCTTTGGGAGCTGTTATTCAGTGCAGTAAAATAGGGACTCACCAATTAGTGCAGGAGACAGCCAGGCATCAGATAACCCTCCCAAACTTATGTGTAATCACATCTCAAGATGAGTTCCCTGAAAGAAAAAAATCAGAGTCTTGTGGACACCATCAAATGAGACCTGACTTAACCTATGTGCCCAGGGAAGTTGTTTCAGTTGGATTCCTGCAGAATCAGGCCTCTGCAACAAGGATTTGTGTGCAGGCTGTTTATTTGGGAGGTGATCCCAAGAAACACCGGTGGAGGGATGGGATATGAGAAGGGAAGAGAAGGCAGACAACAAAGGGACTGTTATCAAGCCAGCTGGTTACCCCTGTGGGCAACTGCAGCTGATTCCACTAGAGACTCTGGGAGATAGTGTGAGCACATGTCACAGTTATCCCCACCAGTGAGTGAGGTGGCTGGGATATTTGTCACCGACTACCCATTTTCCAATAGTGGAAGGCAGCTCCTGCAGGTGTCTCCAGTAAGCAGCCTCTGTAGGGTAGAGGTGAGTGCTGAAGGGATTCATCCCTGACAGCTCTGTTCTGGAAGGCTTCCCTGAGCATGTGACCTCAGACATGCACCTGAAGTATCAGTAGGAGGTAACTAGTAATGGGGAGGAGAGAAAGGAGGAGCTATTAAGGGAGGAAACAGAAAGTGCCAAAGCCCTGAGGTGGGAAGGACATGGTCTAGTCACTGGTGTGAAAGGAATCCAGGTGGGACAGTGTTTCACCCAGACCTGAGAGTCAGCAGGTATGCCTTGGTGTGGCCACATTGGGTGGGTATGGCCAGTTTCTATTTGGATTGGTTGGTTCCCATATTGTAATGGTTTTTAAATATTTTGAATACCCTCCATGCTGAGGTCAATGTCTCTTTCACTGGATGGCCGTGAAGAGTAAATTAGATATTACAAGGGAAAGCTGTCCACAATTGTGAAGTCCAATGTAAAGGTTGTTGCTGTTTTGCTGCTGGGGAGGTTTAATGTTGAAATATGATAAGATGGAATGATTGAAGCCCTGGCTTCTAGTCTATGGGGTCCCCATGAGCAGGACACTCTTAAGTTGCTGCCATTAACTGGTAATATAATTTTGGCCTGAGGCTTTCTGGGACAGATGGTGTGGAGAGACCCTGTTACTGAACTCTTTGAGCTTGGGAGTTAAAAGTCCACATTTTTCTTGAAGTCAGGCAGTCCTGGGTTCCAGATCAAGCTTCGCCACTAACTTCTGAGCGCTCTTGGGTAGGCCCCCTGAGCCTCTCTAAGCCTCAGTTTCCCCATCTGTAGCTCACAGGTTACCAGAGGAGTGAATGCCATGATGGACACAGAGTAGGGTCCAGTGGTTTCTCTGTTTTTAAGCATTTGATTAAATGCAAGCCTTACCGTATTTATTGTGAGGGCTTTTGTTCACACTAGCCAGCTTTTTGTGAACTGTGGTTTGAGTCAGTTGCAGTGAGTGGCAAACACTACAAGTCACTGATTTGCCTTAAACAATGGTTCTTAAAGCCAGGGCCTGGGCCCCACTTGGCTCTCCCAATGTGTTTGCAGTACAGCAAGCTAGTGTAGGAGTACCAGTTTGTAATCAGGTTTCTGAGTCAGCTCTTATAACAGGTGGGATGGTGACCAAGTGAAACTCTTTGCCCCTCAGTGATAAATGAGAGTCCCACTTCTCAGGGCTGAGGTGGGAACTCAGTAGGTTAGTATAGGCAAAACCATTATTTCAATACTAGAGTTTCATAGCCTCTCAAACAAATATGAGCTGATATAATTCCTGGAATAAAAGCTCCATGAGGGCAAGGCCTTGGCCTGACTTATTCACAACTGGGTCTCCTATGCCAGAAACAAGGTCTGGCAAGTAGTAGGTGCTCAGTAAGTATTCATTAAATGAATGAATGAATGAATGAATGAATGAGGTTTCCTAGAGGTATGATTAAGAACCTGCATTTTTGAGCTCTTTCCATATGATTATGGGATACAGCCATGATTGAGAATGGTTGGCACAAAAATATTCATTTTATAGATGATGAAGTTGTAGCCAGGGATGCTAAGTAATTCACTGCAAGAACACTTGGTTAATTTACTCAACAAACAGTTGTTCTTTCCTTTTATTTTACAAACTTTCACTGGGTACTTACAATGTTGCTGGTGGTACTTAAACCCCAGGTTCTTTCAAAAGTATTAAGGGATTTCCCCAGTCCTTGAAAAACTCATGGTGTGGTAGAGGATTCACATATATAAACAAATGAATGCATTACTATGTGCCATGGTATGATATTTACACACATGATGTGCTGAAGGAATAGAGTTGAAGGAACATTGATTCTGCTACGCGGTCAATGGAGACCACGTGGGAAAATTATGTTTAGGATGATTGGGGAATGAGTGGTTAGGAGATTCTTAGGCAGCTAAGAGGGAGGGATAGAAGGTATAGGATAAACATAGGCATATATAAGGCCATGGGACTGATGCATTCTCCTGTGAGGTTAGAGCAGAAAGCCAGAGCTTCTGGGATTGCTCTTAGAGGTTGGGAGAAGGGCACTCCAGGCGGAAGTAACAGGGTCCAAAGGTCAGGAATCAACAAATAGATTAATAAGTTTGAATAATTAAAAAGTAAACCATGTGCATTTAGGGGAGAGTGGCAAAAAATGCAACCTGGTGGATAGACTAGATCGTCTTTGTAGGACAAGATGAAGAGTTCAGATTTTACTCTAAGGAAGCCATTGGTGATTTTAAGCAGGGGACATTCAACGAGTTAAATTTGAGGGTCACTGTTGTTACCGTGATGGAATAAAGAGAACAAGCGTGCAGGGGGAGAGGCATCAGGAGGCCGTGAACGTAGCCCATGTGGGAAATGGCAGTTGGGCTTGACCGAGCTGATGGTACTGGATATGGAAAGAAATCCATTATTCATGATGTGCTTTCATAAAATAGTAGTGCAATGAGGGTGTGCCAAGTGCTTGAATTCTGTATCCTTACCCTTCTCCACTTCTCTGTCTTCAGACACACCACACTGTGACTGGGCCCATTATGAGGCAAAGACATGAACTCAATGAAGACTTCTTGGTTTGAATAGAAACCCAACAGAGCATATATAGAATAAAAATATTCTAAATGTTATTTCAATTTGATTCAACAAATGTTTTGAAACCTATTTTTGTCAGGACCCTCTCAATTTTAAGGGATTAATGCCCAACTCAAAATGGAGAATGCATAGTCTACTTAACTGAAAAAGTCCAGGGAGTTGAGCTCTGGAAACAACTGAATACTGGGGTTTGAATGCCATCAAATAGAATTGATTTCTCTCTCTCTCTCTCAGCTCTGTTTTCCTTGCTGACTTCCCTCTTAGGCGGGATCTCCCTGTAATGTACCAAGTGACTGCTGGTAGGCCCAGATCAGTAGCCTCATAATTTCACAACCCAGCAGAAAGATACCTGTTGTTCCCTGACTGTCTTTGCAGAGGGCTGCCCGTGATCTTTCCAGTTTGTGTCCTGTGAACATCCCCAGTCCAGGCACAATGCCAGATAGACTGCTGAGATTGACCAAGCCAGGGCCACATTTCCAGCTCTGGAGCTGGATACAGAGTCACCCTTAATTTCACAGACTAACTGAGGAAATCAAGGTGGTTTCCCAAAGACAAGCTGGGTACCGCTGCACAAAGCTGAGAGATGGTGGGTAGACCAGAAGGACAGATGTCTACTGTGCCAGCACCTGCCATCATGTGCAAGGCTCTGCTGGGCAATCTTGCTAGGGAGTCAAAGATGAATAATTCAGTCCCTGCCCTCCAGATGCTTGCAGGGTACCAGGGATGCAGACGCATACATAAGCCTCTTTAATATGAGCCTGCCTGTGATAAGTGCCCTGATTTGATGGTGTATCCGGCACCATAAAGCTCCGACTGCTTATTCAATTGGCACCTGGGGCTTGGTACATGTTTCCTCACATTTCTATTTTAAAAGTCAATAAATCGTTTCTGGTACCTTGACTGGAAATTAAATCTGGGTGTTTTTCTTCCCCTGATTGTAGAGTTGATGTCCAGGAGTAGCACTGGGTTGACTTCCAGCAGTAGCCCTGGGTCAGTCTGACCCAACATCTGGAAATTGTGGCTGTGGCTGCCAATTCAGGTATAATAATAGAACAGGTGGACCTGGGGGACAACATGCCAAAGCAGGGGCTCCACATGAGCAGTTACCCACAGGGAGCAGTCAGAGACCTGAGTTCAAGCCAGATACCAACTGCAATAAATCTCCTTAGACATGTATATGGAGGCAGATGTTCTGCTTCTCCCTACCACTGTGTATCCTCCACTGTGCTTCTTACAGGCATTTACTTTTCCACTCAACACATATTTAATGAACCGTGTGGCAGAGACTGGCTAGTTATTCACCAAATAATTTCCTTCATTCTCAAGGGCATACAACTAGGTTACATTTTAGTGTCCCTTCAGCTGGGTTTTGGCCAGTGGAGTACAGGTGGATGTAAGGGTAAGCCTTCCTTCTGTAAAACCTCCTGTGTAGTCCTCCACGCACATTTGTTCTGTTGTCCTGTCTGCTAGCCAGAGGCAGAGGATCCAGTGGGGGACAGTCGAGCCACAAGATGGGAGGAACCTTACATGACTTCAAGGAGCCATCAAGTCCCTTCCTCCCATCCCCAGATAAAATTATCTACACAGATTGTATCCGAGGTGATAGCTAAAACTTAATAGTGTCACATGTTGAAATTGTGGGGTTTTTGTTGTTGTTGTTCTTATTGTTACTGTGTTTTTGCTTTAGAATCTAGCCTACCTTGACTGATCAAAGAGTTACAAGAAACTGTGCTAGTGCTAAGGACTCAGTGTTAAGCAAAGTAGGTATAGCTCTAACCTTGATAGGGTTTTTAGTCTTACTGGTTATTTTATCTCTTCTTACCTACTTGGTGCCTTCTTGTCAACATTAAGAAATAATGCTATGAGTAAGAACTCAGAGATAACTGATGAACGTGCAGCAGAATCAACTGCTGGGTTGAGTTTTGGAAATGAAATATCTTACTTAACTGCTGGGTTGAGTTTTGGAAATGAACATCTTACTTATGTGTGGGTCACAAACCTGATCCAGTAGTCCTTCAATCATGCAGATTAAAGATCTTCTTTATTACATAATAAATAAATAAATAAATAAATAAATAAATAAATAAATAATAAATAAAACAGAGGAGTTAAGATGGCGGAGGAGTAGGGGACCCCTTTCTCAGCCAGTCCCCTGAGTCGAGCTGGATAGGTACCAGACCAGCCTGAGCATCCATGGAATCACCTGAGACGCAGGAAGATACATCTGGATCTCTACAAATGAACATCTCCAGAGCTGAGTATTGAGNAGGTACGAAGCGGGAAGCCGTGAAACCGCGCACAGATATCGGAAGATAAATGGAAGGGGGAGGGAACCGCCGCGTTCGGGCACCGGGAAGCGGTAGCCACCTGCACGGAGGAGCAGGCGGACTCACGGATCGGCACCTGCGAGAGAGCAGACTGGGACAGTGAGCCGTGGAATGTGCGTGACCAGACTGAACCGAAGCTCCGGTGTGCTCACTGGAACCAGACTGAGACCAGGAGCTCTGGGAGCGCGCGGCGGTGGCTGGCAGCTGGTGGTGTTAGAAACACAAAGGACAGAGATGCGCCAGCCCTGGAAGTGAGGGCTGGGACTCCAGG
>NC_048229.1:76033633-76033907 GCF_002007445.2 Ailuropoda melanoleuca
TGAGTATTGGCATGGCAGGCCCCTCCCCCAGAAGGCAGGCTGAAAAATCAAGAAGCCCACATCCCTAAGATCCCTATAAAACAAGGGTGCACAGCCTGGGTCCCGGTCAATAATTTGGGCTCTGGACAACCCCACAACCTCTCCTCATCAGAATGACGGGAAGGAGAAATCCCCCCCAGCAAAGAAAAGACAATGAGTCTGCAGCTTCTGCCACAGAACTAATGGATATGGATATAACCAAATTATCAGAAATGGAATTCAGAGTAACAATGGT
>NC_048229.1:76034007-76152367 GCF_002007445.2 Ailuropoda melanoleuca
ACAGACACTTTTCCAATGAAGACATGCAAATGGCTAACAGACACGTGAAAAAATGTTCAAAATCATTAGCCCTCCGGGAAATTCAAATCAAAACCACATTGAGATACCACCTTATGCCAGTTAGAATGGCAAAAATTGACAAGGCAGGAAAACAACAAATGTTGGAGAGGATGTGGAGAAANAGAGGATGTGGAGAAAAGGGATCCCTCCTACATTGTTGGTGGGAATGCAAGTTGGTGCAGCCACTCTGGAAAACAGTGTGGAGGTCCCTTAAGAAGTTAAAAATTGAGCTACCCTATGATCCAGCAATTGAACTACTGGCTATTTACCCCATAAATCAGTCTTTGTAATCAGCTAGAATTGCATCCATCCAATCCTCTATTAAATCGTGCATCCCTCCATCTATCCATTCATCTAGTCTTTTTACCTAGTTTTATTAATAATAGTTGTCCTTTGTCAAATGCTCATTTGCCAGGTGCTGCATTGAGATATTGACATGGCAATCCTGCATTATGGTAGGTGCCATAGTTATCATTTAACAAGTGGTGGACTGAGCCCCTGAGATATAACTTGGGTAAAGCTATGGTGCTGGTAGGTAAGGAGGGAAGGTATGAACCTGTTTCTTTGGTAGAGCCTAGATTCTTAATCACTGTGCTTTCCTTAATTCCACTATTGATCAGGGTGCTCTCCAGTGTAGTGTCTGATGCAGGAGGGTTTACACAGAATAGTTGACCTGCCAGAGTTGACACAGTGTGCGTGTGTGTGTGTACGTGTGCACATGTTATTGTGTGAATATGGGGTGGTTGGAGAAGACTGCCACATATATTGGTAATACAGTCAGAAAGGTGCTATGAAACACAGCTAAGAGAATCAAGGAGCCCTGCAAGAGATGGGAAGGCAGCCTGATGATCCAAAGTGAGGAGAAACCCAGGGGCTCTAGTGCACAAAGGAAGTCAGTCAAGGAGAAACAGGGATTAGAAGTGTGCATTCCAGGGGCGCCTGGGTGACTCAGTCGTTAAGCGTCTGCCTTCGGCTCAGGGCATGATCCCAGGGTCCCGGGATCGAGCCCCACATCAGGCTCCTCTGCTGGGAGCCTGCTTCTTCCTCTCCCACTCCCCCTGCTTGTGTTCCCTCTCTCACTGGCTGTCTTTCTCTCTGTCAAATAAATATAATCTTAAAAAAAAAAAAGAAGTGTGCATTCCAGAGTCAGACCGATTGTACACCTCAGCCTCCTAGCCGGGGTGGGGGGGTCCTAAGGATAGGTCACCTCATCTCTGTGACTCAGTTTCCCCATCTATTCAACTGGGATAATATAGGTCATACCTAAAGCGTGGTTTTAAGGATTAAATAAGAAGGCATTGTAAGGACTCGTTGAGATAATGCACTTTGAACAGGACCTGGAACATAGTAAATTCTCCATAAATAATAGCTTCTTTGACAAAGATGATGATGATGGTGTTGATGATGACACGGGATTGGAGGCAACAGAATAAGTGCTCTTCCCTTTTCCTTCTTCACAAACGGTGCACATGTGCCCTATCCTAATTTTCAGTATTGATTTCCAAGCTCTGAATTGTCCCAGCTCTAACACCAACCAGCTTTGTGACCCCAGGCATAGCATATCACCTGTCTTGGCCTTTTTTTTTTTTTTTTAATCTATAGGGAGTGTGGAGTAGTGTGCTCTGGAGCTGGAGTCCCATGCCAGCTCCTTCCATTAGCAGCCGTGCGCCCTCAGGCAAGTAATTCAACTCCTTAGAGCCTCAGTTTGTTCATCTGCAAAATGGAAATGAAAATAGTTACCCTCCCACTGGGGCATTTTAGGGAATGATAAATAAATGATCCACACAGGCTCCTGGCCTAGTTCCCAGCACATGGTAATCACTCAATGAATGCTAGCTATTCTTAAGAGGTCCCTTCAGCTCTACCCGGCGGGTCTTTCTCCTGTGTTTTGCCTCTGTTTTTACTTTGGATCATTGTACTCAGTGCCCTAGGCAGTGCATTCCCGATTTGTAAACCAATTTTGACACAATCTCCATTCCAGTTGGCTCTCTGAGAAATGTTCTTCTTTAATGAATATGATAGCGGGGCTCACTCATTACCAGGTTATTTTAGGCAAGAGTGATTTTTAACTCGTTACCCAGATAATTATTGCAGTTCTCCAGCTGCCTTTCTGTGCACAGACTTAATAAGCTCTGAGGATATGTGGCAGGGCTTTTCTTGGCTGAGATAAGAGAATTATTGAAGCTCTCAGGTGAAAGTGTGAAACCTTAGCTAAGCAGGGAGTGGCTGTGCCAGCCAAGCAGCCACTGACTTGAGGGGCTCAGCTCCTGTGGGAACCAGAGCAAGATTCCGTTCATCATGGGACCCTTCCAGTGTGCCTGAAGATGTCAGTTTTGCTTAGAAAAAGATGTCCATAAACGCGTGGGGAAATGCACTGAGCGCACAGGGAGGTACATAGTAAATTACATGCAAATGGAAACCAGGACCGACCTAATTTACCTTTGGGTCCCCAGCACCTACGGTTTAAGTAGACTGGTTACATGTATCCTGTAGTGGTCTGGAGCGGGGATCAACAGAGTTTTCCTGTAAAATATTTTTTTGTAAATCTTTTCATCTTTGTGGGCCATAAGGTTTCTCTTTCAGCTACTCAGTTCTGCTGATAGAGCAGGAAGGCAGCAGAGGTAATCTGTCAGGTTTGCTGATTGTTGGAGGTTACACTCGTAAGATGTGCATTTATCCTCTCCCATATCATGATTCTTTTTTCCCTAATGTACCAAATTAGAAGATTGGCCGATTTTCATTTTCCCTAAAAAGTAAAATTTCAGCTTAAATCACAAATGTCTATGATGCACTTAGCAGCTACAACAGCTCCTAACTGGCAGCCGTTCCTCCTTATTCCTTCTCTCCCCGAGAATAATCAGGTCTATTGTGATTTAGAGATGCATTAGCTCCACTTAGAGTTAAGGATCAACTTTGACTTCTGGGGAAGTTATGCAAAATTTAAGTGGTAAGAATCCATCCCAGTTAGAGCATGGTATATTCATTCCTCTACCTTCTTGCTCATACACTTCATGAAAGGATAAGTGATCTGAGAAAGTGTCCAAGTAGATTCTGGAGGGGCTTAAATTACTGGGACAAAAATCATGCATGACTGGTGGGTGGCAAGTTCTGCATGTTCCAATGCAGTCAGCTTCTGAAGTTCTTCCTCTCGGAAGACAGATGGCCCCAGTCTACAGGAATCCGCTCACCATGGGAGGGTCTTCTGATGGACCCCAGACCCATCCTGCCCCTCTTTGCCATCATGTCCCTAGCATCTGAATAGGCCCATCATTCTGTGTCATTAAACCCCCCCAGGAATGTTCTGGAGACAGCCTCTCTCTGCAGATTCAAATTCCCCTGGCTGAGAGAAAAGTTAGTATCCTCCCCTCATACCCCAGCTTCACTCCTCATTAATCCAGTCCTTACAACATGTTGCTTATTGTTTACTGTCTCTTTTCTCTGTAAAATTGGTAGGTAATATAAATATCTTACCTCATGGGGTTGTTGTGAGAATGAATATTTGAAAAATGCATAGAATGAAGCTTGACACGTAGAAATTACTTCAGAAGTGTTTGCTGGGATTAAAATCCCTACATAGTAGGAGCTGGGAGAGATCAAGCTACTTCCCAGCTATAAACCTTAAGTGGCATCCCATTTCTTATAGGATAAACCCTAATCTCTTGAATCTGGCTTACGAAGCCTTGCTTGGTCACCCATTTGGCCTTATTCCACCTATCCATCTTTGCTCCCCAGCCACACAGTGCATCCTTCAGCTGGTGGAGACCACTGACGTGCTGGAGCTGGCTCAGACAGGGCCCTGAGAACTAATCGTTGGATTTTCAGGAATTTTGGCAAGTCGGCTGTTAAATACAGCTATCATTAAAAATTAAATTACAAAAGCTTGTAATGAAGCAAGTTATAGTTAAAAAACAAGGAAACTTATCATTTGCTAATTATTTTACTACGTTTTAGTGTTCTGTATGTTTTGGGGCTGTTTGGGTCTGTTGTGTGCAGGGGGAGGCCTGTGTGACGGTGTGCTGCTATGTCAGGACTCTTCCCAGCTCTTCATTCAGTGATGTCACCGAGGTGGCTGGAAATCAGCCATGGTGGGAGTATTTACACCGCAGGGATTGGCAAACACTACAGATCTGGGCTTGATTTATTGTTTTGTTGATGATCTAGAATAGCTGTCAACAAAGAGCCATAAAAGGCTAGATAATAAGGATCTCAGGCTTTGTGGGTAATAAACCCTCTGCTGCACTTACTCAGCTCTGCAGCCATACAGCAAAAACAGCCATAGAAGAAATGTCAGTGAATGGGCAAGGTTGTGCTTCAACAAAACTTTATTCACCAAGACGGGCAGCAGGCTCATCATTTACTAACCTCTAGTCTGGACTTACAGAAGTGATGGAGAAAAGTGTCAACGGTGCCAATTTAATTTAATAGTACGTTGTTTCTGGTAGCTGCCACATTATGCACAGCCCCCTGAAACGTGAAGACCTATTCTTCCAGCATTTGAAAACTATTCTAGGATTCAGCACAGAAGCTCCTCACATCATTGACAGGTGCCGTTCTGACTTAAGTCTTTTTTATTCCTTCACTTTCAACTTCCTTGTTAACTTAAACGAAAACATCAGCCAACACTGAGGTGGGAAACACACTTGCTCAATTGCTATGGTCAATTCTGACCATAGATAGCTCCAGATATGAGTTTGGCAAAAATCCACAAAAGCATTCCATGAGAATCAATTGCCTATGTGTGGAATTTACTATAGAGAATATTGTATATTTTGCTATTGTTTGTAAATTATGTGTTACCTATCTTAGATGTCCATAACATGTATAATAAACTTTATATAGATATCATTAGTTTTTGTGGAGAGCCTGTTAACTTTTACAAGCATACCACAGCTTGAAGACGGCAGGCTCTTTCCAGCCTCCAGGCCTTTGTTAGATCCTTCCACTGGAAATAGCTCTTGTTCTTCTTCAGTTGGCCTATCTTAACTCCTACTCAGCCTTTAGTTTACAGGTTAAATGTGACTTCTTCAAAAAAGACTTCCTGATTCCCCCAAGACCAAGTGTGTTCACCCCTCTATGTACATTTTTCCTTGCAATACTTGCCTTAATTATAGTTAAATGCTGAATTTTGTGGTGGTTTATCATCTTCTTTCACCAAAAGAATGCAAATGTCCCCAGACAAGGATGGCCCATTTCTTTATCATGGTGTCTTTGGAGCCTAACACAGTTTCTTGAAAATAGTAGGTACCCAATATATCTGTAGCTGAACTGAGAAAAAATAAAGGGGCTCTGTATTAAAGAGTTTCGGCTTCAACTCCATCCCACCCAAGTTAAGTACAAATTTAGCAAGTTAAGTAATAAATGGCTATCACTCGACTATAACATATTTGAAACTCAGTTTTGAGGCCCTAGTCACTGTTAAAATCAATGCCCACTTTCTGCAGGTATAGTAATTATTTCTCATATTGTTATTGACTATCTCTTTAAATATCAGCCAGGACAAATCTATTTCTCAAACTGTTGTAAATGATTTGAAGCAGGAAGATGAATGGAATGGAATGAAGGTTGTTTAAAAGAAATTTCTCCTCCTTCACCTCGGTCAGAAAAGAGTGGTCATTGGCTATTAAACCATCCCAGGTGAAAGATAGGAACATTTTTCAGCCCATTTACTAGTGACTACAGTCATCTGAGTGCTTATTTCCAAAGGCTTATTATAATTCTGACTGACAGCACATATTTTCAGATTCACTGGGAGTCTGTTTACTTGTTTTGAATTACTGGTTTCATGGTGTCAGGTGTCTAAGGATGGTGGCAAGTGTCTAAGGATGAGCTAGGGATCTGGGATCCTATTATGGAGGAAGAATTTTGTTGGGAGCCTGGAGGGAGCACCCCTATGGAATTTAAATTTAAGTTCAGGACCCCAGAGGGAGGAATGGTGGTGAAACTCTCCTAAACAGCATTATCTCCATTTTTCTTTCTGCTTTCCCTATGCAAAGCAAATGTCAGCATGTAATCAGGTGTATTCCATAGGTATATTCTGTGGTACATGGGCAATTGTTTCTATCAATTGTGACAAAGTCTTCAAGAATGGAGCAGAGAAGTTTACATCTTAGCGAATGGGAGGACACGCCCAGCCAATGGGAGGACATATGGAGAATCATTCCCCTGGTCTTCCCCAATGTATCACTGTTTATATGAAGGCCAAACATGCATATTTATTAGAACAGCAGTGGGCACGGAGTGAGCACTAACAAATGGTCATTATAATTCTTTTGTTTTTCTTATTAGAATCTCTTTTAGCTATACATTAAAAAAAGTCATGACTATGTGAGGTTTGATTAAAGGCCCATGAGGACCCAATTTGTAAACATGATCCTTGTATTATCCTAGGATGTTGACCGGGGAAAAGCTAGTGTTCTGGCTGATTATAGCTCCCGTGTACTGAGTGATTTCTGGATAACAGAAATGAGTGTTTTTCATCATCATGATTATATGATATGTTCAATGTTATGACTCAAAACTGAGGCTTACAGGTGAGGAAACAGAGGCTTAGCGAGGTTATATGTGTGTACAAGATCACACAGCTAGTAGGTAACTGAACTGGGGTTTAAAACTCAGGGGTGGGGGCGCCTGGGTAGCACAGTCGTTAAGCGTCTGCCTTCGGCTCAGGGCGTGATCCCGGAGTTCCCAGATCGAGTCCCACATTGGGCTCCTCCGCTGGGAGCCTGCTTCTTCCTCTCCCACTCCCCTGCTGTGTTCCTTCTCTCACTGGCTGTCTCTCTGTCAAATAAATAAATAAAATCTTTAAAAAAACAAAAAACAAAAACTCAGGGGATCTGTCTAAAAGGCTTGTACTTTTAGTCACCTCGCTCT
Organism: Ailuropoda melanoleuca; assembly: GCF_002007445.2. Taxonomy (NCBI): domain Eukaryota; kingdom Metazoa; phylum Chordata; class Mammalia; order Carnivora; family Ursidae; genus Ailuropoda; species Ailuropoda melanoleuca. Next base: position 76,040,938 of record NC_048229.1, read on the forward strand.
ACTGTGATATAAAAGGTAAAAGAAATTGCTTAGAATTTGAAAAGAACAGAAACACACACACAGACACACAGACACAGACACACACACACAAACAACAAACACTGGAGGAAATATTGAATTACCTGAATGTTCGTTCATTCACTTTTTCGTTCATTCATCAAATGTTTACTTAGCAGTTATCTTGTGCTAGTTGGTATTAAGGACCTCAAAGCAGATGAAATCCCTGCCTTGATTGAATTTACCTCTTAATGGGGAAGATGGAGGATAAGTAAAGCAATAAATAAAATATAGTATGTCAGATACAATGAGTGCTGTGGAGAAAATAAGACAAGAAAGAGACCAATATTGTTGGGGGTTGGAATTTCAACAGAGTGGTCAAGAAAGGAAACATTTGAGTTCTTAGACCTGACAGAGGTAAGGGATCCAGCCATGTGACTTTCTAGGGCAGAGGTCAGTAAACCACAGTCTACAGGCCAAATCCTGCCCACCACCTGTTTTTATAAATAAGGCTTATTGGAACAAAGATGGGCCCATTAGTTTATGTACGGTCTGTAGTTGTTTTCATGCTAAAATGGTAGAGTTGAGTAATTGAAACAGATTTTGTGGCCTGCAAAACCTGAAGTATTTACTATTTGGCCCTTTATAGAAGTTGTCTACCTCTGATCTAGGGGAAGAGTTTTCTAGACAGAGGGAACAAATAGCAAATGCAAAAGTCTCATGATGGGAGTGTGTCCACGTGTTTGAGAAGGTGAATGGGCCTAGAGCAGAGTGAGCAAGCGGGTGAGCTGGAGGAAATGAAGTTAGAGAGTGGGAGGCAGATCCTTTGGGGCCTCATGGATCATTGTAAGGCCTCTGAAGAGAGTGAAAAGAGAGGGGGGCGGGGTCCTCATCAGTTTTGTTGGGAGTACTTAGAGTAACCAGGATGACTCAGGCTGTTTGTGATACATGGGCTGTCACAGGCTGGGGAAGCAACCCTGAGATGGAGTTTAGCATGCAGGATGTTTCTGACACCTCAGGATCAACTGCTGTGGAAAGGAGGGGCGGGAAGCAGGAGTGGGCAGAAGGGGAAGTCCAGCTATGACGCAGCCTAACGACAGCCTTAGTCACTCATATAAGAGCTTCAGAATTGTCCCTTTTCAGCCTGAGTTGGCCAGGCCTTTATACTTTAGTGTCGCTCAATCATTGTACATAAATTGTTCAATGGGGATGGCAATGACAATGAAGGAACATGATCTAAGCAATCCCTGAAGGGCTGACTGCTGAGGACTGTTTGCTAACTGTACTTTGAGAAGCTGGGGCAATGAGACCTCTATTTAAAGTAGGATCGTGGTGACACATTGTACTGTCCACTGCATAGAGGATATGGGGAGCAAGAGATAAAACGAGACTAATGAGTAGGGTACGCAGTAATCTGAGAGATGAAAGTAGCTTGAGCCAGGTAAACAGTAGACAAATTCTGAATATTTTCTGAACTAAGTGCCTGCATATGTTCTTCATGCCTTAAGAGCATCTCAGAGGAGTCAAGGGGAGTAAGCAATTGGCTCCAAAGATATAGTCCAAGTCATAAAGTTTCTGAATTTAGTAATTATTGTCTATGAAGGGTCTTTTGTTCAGTTTAATGTGGGATCATCTTTTTCCAGGGGTGTAGTCAAAATATTTAATAAATCACCAATGCTCCAATGATCTCCATGGGATAGAACTTGTAACAGGAGACAGGGCAAGCAAGTCCTTGTCATATAGCCAGGTCTGTCCCAGCAGTGACTGTACTATTCATAGACTGGCCAACAAGAATATTGTGTTGCTAAACTTGGCATGAAACAATGCAGTTATTTATTCATCTTCATGGCATAGAGTATTGCCTTGGATTTGAGATTCTGTTAGAGCTACACAAGTGGGCAAATCAACAAATTTTATTCCATAATAGTATCTCCAATCTGACAGAGTTGTGTGTGTAATGGGAGGATTAAGCTCGTAGATTTTAGCACATATATTGCAGTGTGATATGGTTTGACATGGTGTCTATGAACTATGTGGGGTGAAATGGAAGGTTTAAATGGATTCCAATTTCATTATCCCACTGTGATCTGAGGAAAGCCGAGACTGAAATGTTGCCACCCAATAAAGCACTTTATCAAATTCCCTCTGTTCTGCCAAAGAAAGCTATCTGTTGGGTGGACTGTTTAGCAAGTTGCATTTTTAACACAGATGCCCAGTCAGCCAATGGAGTCTAGCAGTGTGCATGGCTTGGCTATTTACACAAGATTGACAATATGAGAAAAACCAGATTGTACGCTCCCTAGGCTGAGTGAGAGGCTACTCTGCTCATCTGAATGCAGCTAAGCTGGTCAGGCTAGCCCTGGAAAGCTTGCAGAAGTAAAATGAGAACCAATGGGAGTTATTTATTAGAAACCTATAGTGCACAAGAAATTAATTCCCTTGAGTTTCCAAACCAGTCAGTGAGCCCCACTGTGCCTTTGCTGTCTATGTTTCTTCCTTGCTTAGGGGCTGGTAAAAATCCATTTGTTGACTTCTTTTTCCTTTTTTTTTTTTTCTCTTTAGACTGAAAGATAGATGGAGGAACACCCAGGATGGAACTGGGCACAGATGGGGGGTGACTAACTCAATCCTAGAGGTTGAAGAAAGCTTCCTGAAAGAAGCACATGTCTAAGTTCAGACCCAACAGGCAAAGGAGAGTTAACCAAACAAAGATGGGGAAGAATGTCTTAAAGGTTGGGCCTTTGTCATTCACTAATTCCATAAATGGAATAGACCTTGCTGAAGGTCTATCATGCATCAGATTCCATGCTAGCCTCCATGGAGACACTGGTGAACAAGTAACAATTCTTGCTCTGGGGAGCTAATGGTCTAAATAAACAGAACATTGCAGTACACAGTGCCATGTGTAGAAGTCCGCGTCTTGCTCTGCGCCTTATTCCAGTGCCTGGTAGTGGTAGGAACCCATTAAATATTTGTTGAATTAAGGTTCATTGTGTCAAGCGCCTGGGTGGCTCAGTTGGTTAGGGGTCCAACTCTTGATTTCAGCTCAGGTCATGATCTCTGAGATCAGTGTGAGATTAAGCCTCACGTTATCGGGCTCCATGCTCAGCAGGGAGTCTGCTTAAGATTCTGTCTCTCTCTGCCCCTTCCCCCACTCACACTCTCTCTCAAATAAATAAATCTTTAAAAAAACCCTTAAGTTCATTGTGTCATAATATTTTTCCTCTCCACTAGCTCATTGCCTTCTATTCAAGTCTTCTTTACTTAATCCTTTAATAATATTATTATTTTTCTATTTTTCACCAATAAATTTTTAGAAAAATTAGGGTACATTGCCACTTCTCTCCATCTCTTTATGGCACAGTTGCCCCTTCAAGCAATTTCATGTGTTATTTACCCATACCACTTTAGGAGAAGGGCTCTCTTGATGGTCATCCAGACCTCAATGATGCCTGGTCCAGGGGCCTCTTTCAAGATTTATGTATTATTTATTTGAGAGAGAAAGAGAGAGAGAAAGAGTGTGTAGTGGGGGAGGGGCAGAGGGAGAGCAGTTTCCCCCTGAACGCAGAGCCCAATGTGGGACTTGATCTCAAGACCCTGAGATCATGACCTGAGCCAAAAATCAAGAGTCAGATGCTTAATCTACTGAACCACCCAGGCACCCCCAGTGGCCTCTTTCAGGCTCTTTCTCTTCTACCCTTTTATTGTGTTATCATCAGTTGGTTCCTCTTCCCTTGCTTCTCAGGGGCAGCATAGTATTGTTTCTTCTTCCTCCTCTAAAAATATTCCTTCTCTGCCTATCTTGGTTCCTTTCCTTCTTCCCAACACTCCAGTGATTTTTTAAAAAAAATTCTACTCTTTTTATCCCTTCTCTGTTAGCTTTGGTTTCAAGTTCCTGTCATAGTTTCATTTAGGATATAATGCCTAAATCTCTATATTCATTTCTGAATACTAGACCAGTTTTTCTTGTGTGCTGAGCATTTGGATATCCCAAAGGCATACAAACTCACTATGTCAAGAACCAAACTCATTCTGATTTACTAATTTTGTTTAATGTTATTGCCATTCAGTGAGTCATCCAGGCAGAGGACCAAGGGTCAAGATGGAGTTTCCTCCCACTCTTCCCCCTTTGCTGCCCTCCATATTGACTCAGTGGCCATATCCTGTCAACTCACCCATTTCTTTATTTCTCTCATTTGTCTTTCCATGCCATTTCTGCTACCCCCTACCCCCTACCCTATTGTGTGATACCATATGGTTTGTGTTACCTTCCATTGGACAAAAGAAATATGGCTGCAGAAATATGTTTCCTTATTGTGGAAGGGAGCTAGGGATATGATGTCTTTTTTCAAAATGATCTTACTGTTAATCAATCAAGGATATAAACAGATTCTCAGAGAATGCCCCATAAGTCTTGTGTTTCATTCTTAAGCAATATATTCCAATGCAGAGAGGGTCCACAGGTGGTAGGAATTTAAGGGTGGTTTCCCAATTCTAGTCTATGATTGCTGAGCTCGGCCCCCGGATGCAGAGGTTTAACCCTATAGGGCCTGCTCTGGGTTCCACAGAGAACCCCTTCCCAACACTCTTCTCTTTCGCTTCCTCCATGGCCTTTAGATTCTTCTATGTGTTTCCTTTTCTTTAAAAAAACAAAAACAGATTTATTGAAGTATAATGTATATACAAAACACTGCACACTTTTAGTGTATAAAACTGGATGTGTTGGGTATATGCATACACCCATGAATCCATCACCACAATCAAGGTAATGAAACTTCATCATCTCCAAAATTTCCTTGTGCCCCTCCCCCCACTTTTTAAGTAAGAGCACTTAACATGAGATCTACCCTCAACATTTTTTTTAGGTGTATAATATATTAGAGCATATTTGTCTTGTGTTACTATTCACTTATCATGCATTGACTAGATTCCATGTGAGTCTGTCCTTCAGGACGGCTCAGAGTCATCATGGCTCTATAGCAGTCTCTCACTAGACTGCTGGGTGTTTCCTGGTACCTACAAGATAATTAGTCTAGAATTTCTGCTGAGAAAACAAACCCATGTCTCCAATGCCTTATGCTAAAACACACTCTGACTTCTCGCCTGACTTGAGTTCCATCACACACAGCCCCTCTGTTTTTGTTGACATCAAACTCCAGGAAAGTGAAGGTGTGGGAAACCACCTCAAACAGAAATAATACCCTGGTCGGAGTCCTCACCTCACTTTTTTCTCCTTCTAATCCATTCCTTTGTCCAATGCATGCATTTAACAATCATCCTTCTGCTCTAAAACTTTTAGTGGCTCACAAGCTGTTTCCAAATTCCTTAGCTAGGTGTTTATCCCCACCTCCACCCCCATCTTTTCTTAGTGTATATTTCCAGATTACTTTTCTACTTTTCCCACTGTTGTAGCTAAACAACATTACCTGCTATAATAGGAAGAGAGCTTTCGCATCCTGACCCCATGCCAATATACGCTATTTCTTTTTCCTAAAATGCTCTCCCTTCTTCCCATATTTAAATTTTACCATTCTCTGCATTTGGAGGAAATGCTGTATCTTTCTGTGAGAATCAGCTCTCCATGCCCTGAAATTTCACATAATTTTGGCCGGTGCCTTCCATTTCACATTTATCACCTATTTCTTTGACTATTTTTATTCATGAGCATGTGTTATCATATTTGCCCTAATCCACCTACAGCCCCTGGAGGCCTGTGGCCGTCTTACTAGTTTTTGTATCCCTTGTGCCTCACACATCATAGACCTTCCAGAGATTTTTGGTAGACCAACCAGTTTGTTGAAGAAATGAATTATGCATTTGAAGAAGCAGCTAGAAAAATATGTTTATTATCCCAGCTTTTGGAAACAAAGCTTCATGAGTCCCCATTCCTAGAAACCGTGCACTCTGATCATCACCCACAGTCATTGTGCAGTGTCACCCTAACTGCATACAATCGTATTCTTTTCAATAGATGTGATTTAACTATTAACTATTCCTAACTAGATGTGATTTAACTATTATATTTCTGGTAATTTTATAAATCGGGGGGGGGGGAAGTCCTTTTCAGACAATGTGCCCTCATGGTGGATTTAGGCAAGCTGCCCAAATCATTCTCTACCAAAACTGTGCTAGATGTCCTAGCCCCAAAGGGCCAGGGGAGGATTTCCCTACCAAGAACTCCTATTTTAGTTCAAATTTCAAGGCCTTTTTAATCAATGCATCTTGCACTGCCTCAGACTTTTCAAAGTTCATCATGAAACGTGCTTTGTTTCACTAAATTTAAAGAGTAAGAGAAAATGAAGTAACAGTTTACAAATGTAAGAAATCATTTAAGCTTACTTATCCTGTCTGTTTAAGTAATGAAGAAGACTCGATTTATTTATTTAGAAAAATGTTAGAAGAGGAGGTGCCTATAGTTATTTAAAATAATTTAAATCTTGGTTCAACCATATTTCAGAAAACACCTTGCCTTTGTAAAAGACAAAGGAAACATGGTGACATTCAGATTTTTGTCAGCCTTTCAAAATATTAACAAGTTAAAAAAAACCCAGTTTGTTCTGAATTGTGAGCTAAATATATACCACCTGTAATATTTACCTGAAGACTTTGCATTTCGAATGGAATATTGTTTAATCTCTTTTAACTTTCAAAGAATCTTTCTTTTCTCTGAAAAAATACTTGAACTCTTTGGTATTTGCTACATATGAAAAATATGTCAAACACACAGATTCTGTATCCCAGATATCCAAAACTAATTATCCCTTAATTTGCATGTAAAAGCAAATTACGACCTAATAGACCATTTCCCTTGCAAAACTTTCTTTATCTTAATGAACAGAATGAGGAGGCCTATTACCTGATTTAAAAGCCTCCATGCCACGCAACAGATTGCTGCTTATATATAACATTATCAGGAGGAGACAACGAAGATGCAAATGTTCTTATTTACAGCAGGGAACTGAGCTCATGTCTGTCCATTTAGTATTTTATTATAATGCATGTCAGCCCAGCAGGATCAATAGTTGATAGATTTCTTATATTTAACTTTCATTCTGGATGGAAATTTATCAGCAACTTCCTGTTGAAGAGGTAACATTCTGAACTGGAAGGACTGGGCTGCATTTAATTATTACAGACTTCCAGTTGTATTATCCCATTTTCCAGATAATGCATAGGGTGTTGGCTCAATCCACATTCTTTAGACATGTCTTTATTTTTTATTTTTATTTTAAGATTTATTTATTTATTTTAGAGAGAGAAAGAGAACGTGAATGGGGGCAGGAGCAGAGGGAGAAGGAGAGAGAGAATCTCAAGCAGACTCCCTGCAGCGTGAAGCCCAACTCAGGGCTCTATCCAATAACCCTGAGATCATAACCTGAGCCCAAATCAAGAGTCAGATGCTTAACTGACTGTGCCACCCAGGCACCCCTGTAGACTATCTTTAAACAAGATGGGCTGTATCTAGAAGTTAAAGGAGCAGAATATGCCAGTGTATCCATTAGCTGTTGCCATCCTAATGCTACATAACAAACCATGCTAAAATTCAGTGCCTTACAAGCTGTAGGTCAGCTGACAGGTTGCTGATCTAGGTTGCGATCTCAGCTGGCATCAGGTCCAAATTGTAGGTTTTATTCAGGTCTGTTCCAGGTTTGTCTATTCTTCTGGAAAAGCAGGATCCCTGGGGGCACATCTTTTGCTAATGGAGATTGAAAGTTCCCAGACTGGTGTGTAAAAACACAGGATACTTCGTAGAGTACAGACAGAAGCTGGCACATGATCATTACTACCCACTGGCCAAAGCAATTCATTTGGGAAAAATTATGCTTTCTATCACATCTGTTGTGTTTTAGGAGTTTTTTAAAAAAGAAATGATTATTCACAAGGGTCACTTCTTCCTCATGCCTATATATTTTAAAGTAAATGTATCACTCTATATTGAATAGGTCAAGCTAAAAGTCTCTTGCAGTTATCCTTGACCTGATTCTTTCTCTCTCATTCCCAAAGTGACTCCAGATCTTCCTTTCCTTTCACTTTCTAAAACCCAAAACTTATCATGTCCATTCTCTGCTCAAAATCACATCAACGAATCCCTATTTCCCACTGATATAGCTCAAACTCTTGGCTGGCTTCATAATATCCTTCATAATATGTTGATTTTCTCCTCCATTGATCTCTGCCGGGACACTCTCTTTTTCTCTCCCACCTGCCTGGTGAATTCTTACTCATTTGTCAGAGCCCAGCTGAAAATACAATTTCTGCATATCCCTCACTGCATATTATCTTCTGGAGAGTTTTCTGCTTCCTTATCTGTGGTTTCCTAGCATGTTATACCTACTTCCATATAACACTTACAATAATAGATTGGAATTAGTCATTTACACATCTGATTTCCTACTAGAGTGTGAAATCCTTAAAGATGGGGTCCATGTCTTATTAATTTAGTATCCTCGGTACTTATCTTTATGCCTGTGACATGGTAGACTTCAGATAAGGTGGTTGGATTAAACCGATGGAGATTTTTTAAATGACTTTTTAAAAAGAATGAAAAATGGCCACGGCATAAGTAGATATGTTCAATCTCACTAATAATTCAATAAAATTTAAGAAACAAATGAAGATATAGGAGATGCCATTTTTACTTCTCAATTTATCGATTATGTTTTCAAAAAGCTAAAACATACCTTGTAAGGATATGGATATCTAGAATTGTTTAAGGAGTCTTAACGACAATTTTGAGCAATTTTTGTCATTATATTTCAAAATACCTGAATATATTCATATGTGTCGATCTGGAAAGTTGATTTCAAATGATTTATCAAAGGGAAATAGAGATGTGAAAAAGTTTTATAAAGGGTCATTGATTGATGCATCATTTATAATAGGAAAAAATAGAAATGCTGTAAATTCCTAACAATATGGGATAGATTAAATAAAGGTGTAGATATAGCACTGGGTGAGAAATTTTGCAACATTTAAGAGGGATGGTTAATAAAATGGGGGAATTATTTACTACATATTTTCCAATAAATGAATGAGGTTATAAAACAGCATACAGAGCATACAGTATGATGCCAATTTTGTAAAATATAATAATGGACTATTGATATTTGCTTCCTATCTGAGCAAAAAAGTGAATTTGATGGAAGTAAAGGAAAATATTAATGGTGGTTACATCTAGGTGTAGTGATTATAGGGTGATCTTAATTTATTTTTGTACTTTTGTCTAAGTTCCCAAATTTTCCATAATGAGTGTACGTAATATATATAGTAAATGAAAATATCTAAAATATTTTTCTTTTTTTTTTTCTTTTTTTTTAATTTTATTTTATTATATTGTGTTAATCACCATACAGTACATCCCCAGATTCCGATGTAAAGTTTGATGCTTCATTAGTTGCGTATAACACCCAGTGCACCATGCAATACGTGCCCTCCCTACTACCCATCACCAGGCCATCCCCTTCCCCCACCCCCTCCCCTCTGAAGTCCTCAGTTTGCCTCTCACAGTCCATCGTCTCTCATGTTTCATTCCCCCCTCTGATTACCCCCCTTTTCTTTATCCCTTTCTTCCCCTACCTAAAATATTTTTCTTAACATATAATTATGGTACACTAACTTGTATTGTTAAGTGGGCTTGGGAGAACTCTAAATTGTTGATTATATGTAGCACTTACCTTTATATGTGAGTTCCTCTAGTTTTGAGGCTTTGCACTTGTTTATTTATGGGATGGCTTCCATTTTTCTTCCATAATTAACTAAGAACTGGAATGAATTATCTAAACAAAATTCTTACTATAAATGCAAAATCCCATTTTCACTAATGTAATTATACCTGAGTGAAAGTAACAGCAACAAGGACTATAAAAAAGATAAAGTAGGAATATGATGTATATTTTCCCTTTGCATAATTGTAACTTAGAAGAATGCATACTTCCAGCAGAAAAGTAATTTAAATTATATCACAACAAATGCCATATTTTAAAATAGAAACTATCCATCATGCACTGAGTAAAACTGCTAGCAACCCATAAGTCTTGAGAATATACTGAAAATTCCTCCATGAGTCCATTAAAAATAAATTGATTAGTTTAATTCAAGCACATGCTGAAATAAAGTATAAGGAATATAATATAATTTTAAGTGCATCAAATTACTAATTGCGCATTTAGAAAAAAATTATGTAAGATAATCAGCAACCGTTACAATTTTTTTATTGTGGAAATATTGAAACCTGTGCAATGTAAACCAAATAGTGTAATAAGCTCCATGTATCCATTACCTATACTGTTTTACTTTTTCTTTCTTGGCATCATCTCTCTTTAGGGATGATTTTAAAAATCTGAACTTAATACTGAATTCTTAATTGTTGGCTTCATCTTTTGGGCAAACTGGTTGTAAACAAGTGAACATTCTAATATTTGTAGACTATTGCTAATACATATTTTGAAGGTATTACTTGAAATGTCTTGAAACAAATGATCTAGCAAGGACATTAAAAGGTTTTTCATCTAGGGGCACCTAGGTGGCGCAGTCGTTTAAGCATCTGATTTTTGGTTTCGGCTCAGGTCACGACCTCAAGGTCCTGGGATCGAGCCCCGTGTCGGGCTCCATACTCAGCTTGGAGTCTGCTTGAGATTTTCTCTCTCTATCCCCCTGCCCCTCCTGCTAGTGCTGTCTCTCTCTCTCTCTCTCAAATAAATAAATAAAATCTTTAAAAAAAAAAAAGGGGTTTCATCCAAAGAATGGACACATCTTTAAATCTTCAATTCACTTTCACAATTTAAAATGCAAGCCCAAAGATTCAGCATTGTTTTCCTTGGTCAGCATAACAGGTGTGAACGTGGAGAAAATGTCAGGCATTGCTTCTTTCTGCATCATTAATGTTATCTTCATATTACTTTCCAAATTTCTTCTCTGCATCTTTTACATAAAAGAATCATACCGTATATATTTCTTTTTCAAAATAAAAATATTTGTTGGTTTTGTAAACATGACATACTCAGAAAAATATCAAGCTATTTAGACTGCATAAAATTAATTTTTTATAGAAAAATTTGAAATGGTAATATTGATTGATCGCTTGTTTCATTCAGCATGTATCAGGCACCTATTATATGCCAGGTCCTGTTCTAGACTTTGGAGAAGATAGTGAACATGATAGATAAGGGATCCCGTTTTTGAAACACCAAGGTTTTTCCAGCTATTTCTTCCTGGGGAGATAAGAGAGGTCTTCAGCTGAGGAAATTTTGAGTTTAGCTCACTTCCCTTAACTGCTCCAGCCCATTTTCCCTCTAGCTCAACTAGCAGAGTTAGGTTGGTGCCCTCTCCCAGCCTCTTTCAAGGATCTCCAGCCACATCCTCAGAAGTGGTTGGAACAATCCCAGAAAGTAAAGCAAGAGGATAATGGTTTCTTGAGCAATTATAGTTAAACCCTGAAAAATGGTGCCTGTCTGGGGCTCTGATTTTCTCCCCCTTGTGGTCATTTTTTGTAGGTTGAATGAACCAAAATGTGCGTTATCTGAGTGTAGCAGTTGCTTGAGTTGGGGATAGCTACCTCTGGTTCCTAGTGAGTCTTTGGAACCCAAGAGGGTATTTTACAAACCTAGTTGGTCCAGTTGCTCTATCTATGCTCTATCTATGCCTCACACCTCTCTCTTTTCAGACATAAATCTCCAGGCTGCTTCAGGACATCAAGTCCTTTTTTCCCTCAACCTCCTTGTCCACTACCCTTCAAGCTTTAACTTCACTGTAACATAGTTGAAACAAAGATTCCCCTGCTCATGATTCCTGGATAAACAGTCATACCTTTGATTTTTTGAGCATTTACCATGTGCTAGGCCCTGCAGTGACTGTTCTGTACACATTTTCTCATTTAAGTCCCACCACCTATTTCATGGACTAAGGGCATTTATATCCTTGTGGTACAGATAAGAAACCAAAGCACAGACAATTGTGATCACTTACAGAAGGTACAGAGCCTATAAAATGGCAGCTTGGCAGTGACACCCACCTGTGTCAGTCTAATCCCAAAGTTTGTGGCTGCCATGCTGGGCTGCCTCTCCCAAGACCCATCAATAGTGGTATGGCTCATGGGCAGTGTCCATAGTCATTATTTCCTCGTGTAAAGAGTGATGAATTTTTTTTAAAAGATTTTATTCATTTATTCATTCGACAGAGATAGAGACAGCCAGCGAGAGAACACAAGCAGGGGGAGTGGGAGAGGAAGAAGGAGGCTCAGAGCGGAGGAGCCTGATGTGGAGCTCGATCCCGTAACGCGAGGATCACGCCCTGAGCCAAAGGCAGACGCTTAACCGCTGTGCCACCCAGGCGCCTCGAGAGCGATGAATTTTGAGAGCATATATTTGTGGCAGAAATGTAGGCCAATGGCAAAGCAAAAAGAGCCCGATCCCAGATTTGAACTTGGGTTCTCTAACTTTATAGTCTACACATTAACCTACCACACTTTAAGAGCTCTGTGAAACAAAACAATGTGGTTTGATCAGATGCCGGCAGTCATATGGAGGGGATGATGCCCTTCTAAAGATAACAGCTTTGGTTCATGGGGGTTTGGGAACAGATTCAAGCTTCATAGCATTTCCTGCCTTAACGCATTATTAAATAAAGATATAATGTATTACGCAGGACTGATCTGGATTTTTTTTAACATGATTTTCTCCCTTAATAAAGTACCATAAAGTCAGTAATAAAGACATTACAGAAAGTCTAGAAAAGAAAATAGAAGCTAAGACCTATCCAGTTCCTGCCACCTTGATATAATCATCTTTTTGTACGTTTCTTTTTTCTTAGAATTTTTTTGCATGGCCATCATCATAGGATGCATATATTTTTTAATCTTCTTTTTCTCAGATTTAAATATGTGTTTTCACACCTCTTCATAGACATAACTTCTCATGGTGATATATCTTTGAATTAATAACCATAATTTATGGGTCCATTTCCATATTTCTAAATATTTATCTTTCTCTTTTATTCCCCTCCAGTTTGAGGCTGCAAAGATTAAATTTGGTCTTCATTTATTTTACTTCCAGAGATAATTTTCTAGAAATAAGACTATCAAGTCACTAAGTTCAAATATTTTTGCGGCTTAATGTATACAAATTGCCAACTGTTTTCCAAAACTATTGGAATATTTGATAATGCTATCAAAATGTATCCATTCACAAGTTTAATTAAACTAGCATTAGCCACTACTGCTTTTAAACATAATTGGTAACCTAACAGACAAAAATACATTTTTCTTTTAAAGACTTTCTAAATCATTCTCAAATAGGAGGGTATTTTGATATTTTTTTCAAAGTCTAGGCAAATCTGGAGTTATTTGCCTCACTGAATGCAGAGAGTGTCCCTGTTATTGGTAGAGAAATGAATTTAGGATTCTTTTCAGGCCAGCCATTGAAAATGAGAACCAAGAAGTGAATCTAAGATATTTTTTCCGTTTAAAAAAGTAGAGTTATTGCTTTAGAGGAAATTTTTTTCACTTTTATAATTAATTGTTAATTTCATTTTTGAGTGAAGTTACCCCATCAAAAAAATACTTTATTTAAAATGCCAAGAGACATATTAGAAGAAATGATTTCATTTAAAAATCTCTGTCTTAAATAAGTTTTGTGGGTGTGTGTATAAAATCGCATTTTCCTAAGATCCAGAAAAAAAATTCCAAACTTGCTTTTGTAAAATTTTTACTTTGAAAAATTGTCCAACTTGCACAGAAGTTGCAAGAGTAGTGCAATGATCAGAGCTACTCTGAATTGTTTTGTGATTTTGCCTTGTATGATATAGACTTTATTTTTGGTGACTGCTTACAACAATTTAACTCCCTGAAATATTAAAATAAGTATTAGGGACCAGTTATGTGATTAGAACAGCCCTATCTCCTCCATTTATATATCCCTGATGGTGAAAATTGATATGTAAATAGTAGGTACTCGGTATATGTTGTTAAATTGACTTAGTTCTTCTCTATGCCAGGCATTTTCCAAGAGAACGTGATTGACCAAAAAAGTAGAAAACATGCTCCCACCATGCAAGGTGTTTATTTCCAGTGGGACTGTTTATATCAGAATAGAAATGTTGTTGTGCCATGGACAACTGCCCTGCCCAAACAGGTCGGTTCTTTGATTATGAAGAACGAACTGGTTCTCAGACCAAGAGCATCAGCATCACCTGGAAGCTGGTTAAAAATGCAGACTCGCAGACCCTACCTGGAACCTGTAATTCAGGAATCTGCATTTAACAAGATGCTCAGGTGATTTGTATGCACTTAATAGTTTGAGGAGCGTTTGTTCGTAGGTTTAGTTTCTTTTTATATACCCTTTAGGTATAAAGGAAAGGGCTGAATTTTTTCATATATCAGGAGACTTCTTTTTTAGTGCCGTGGTTCTCAAAGTATGGTTCCTGGACCAGCAGCAGCAGCATCAGCATCACCTGGGAACTTGTTAGAAGAGCACTGGGTATTGTATGCAAACAATGAATCATGGAACACTACATTAAAAACTAATGATGTACTGTATGGTGACTAACATAACATAATAAAAAAAAGGGGGGGATGCATGATGGTTAAAAAAATAAAATAATAAAATAAAATAAAATGAAAAAAATTAAAAGAAATATAAATTCTTGGGCCCTATCCTAAACCCCCTGAATTGGAAACTCTGGAGTTTCGTGCTACTATTTAACAAGGCCTTCAGGTAATTCTGATGCTTAACATTTGAGAACCATTGTTTGATGCTAGCTAGACCTGAATTAGTTGTTTAAATTGAAAGCTCAGAGGCTTTGAAACCATTTACAAATTAGTGTCCCCAAAGATGTTTTTCAAAAAAATGTCTGGAGGATGCAAATGTGACTTATGCCAACTCTCAGCCTTTAGGGATAGCATAGTATTAGTATTCCAAAGACAAAATTGTAACGGTCTTTTCCACTTGGTTTTTTTCCTATACAAGTGACAAAAGACTATGATTAACAACAGCAAGCCATGTATTTATGCCAGGCAACCTTTATTTTTTAGAAACTAAAGCATGGCTTTAGAGAGTTGATTATACCTGAAAAAGTTTGGGCTCAAGGTGAAGAAATAGTTCCACCGGACTTTCCTTTTATTTTGCAAATGCAGAAAAATCTATCTATATGTCCTTTGTGGATCCAGAACTTTTTTCTCTGTTCTCTGTGTTCCAGTGGCCCCCATCTGACAGAGCAGCTGGTCTATAATATATGATTCACTGGCTTTCAGCGTCATAGCTGGGGGTTCTGGTAAGGCCCTTGATACTTCTCCCTGGTGTGACGTACAACTACTAAGAAAAGAGACTAGATCCATAAACCCCACAGGAAATTGGTCTCATTACTGCAACCAAATTCATGTTCCCATCCAGAAGAGGGCTTCAGCTGCAATTGCACATGGTAGTTAATTTACTAAGCAAAGTGTGTTTTGCTTGGTATTGGCTTTTATTCTGACTTCCAGGACAAGATGATCGCCTATGTCCTTAATTGTGTGTGCAATTTGACAGTTAAAATGGGCTTTGAGTAATCTCTTGGCAGTGCCATCAGCAGAGAGGAAATTCATCTCTGAGTTGAACTTTGATTGCACGTGACAGAGATCTATTTTTTTCTTTTTCTCCTCCTCCTCCTCCTCTTTCACTTCTTCCTCCTTCTGCCCCCACCCTTCTTCTTCTTCTTGGGCTGTGACCTCAGTATGAGTCAGCAAGGTGATTCATCTGCAGAGAGAGAGGCTACATTGAACTCTGTTAATAACTATATATTGTATGAAAGTGAGGCATATTAGTCCCACCATGCTTGCTGCATATCATTCTTTAGTCCCACCTAAAGAATTAGGGCATTTCTACAAGTCTTGGTGTAATAGATGATCCTCTCTACAGGGCCAAGATGGTGGAACACGTGTTCTAGCTATGACTACTTTTGTTTGCCCAGCATTTTCTCCTTCCTGCCATTGACTATTTCAAGCAATTGTGCTTGAACTTTCATATATGGTCCCTCTGTTATTTCAACAGATTCCTTCACCAAGCTGGCCAATCAGATTTCTAATTGTCTGGGCCAGCTGATTGGTCTAGAGACACATTTATGACAAACATAGGGCACTTGGGGTTCTTTGGGGGATGTAATTTGAATGTTGCAGAGAGTTGGCCATTTCTATTCCACAGAAATAATTAGTTCCAAAGCTTAGGTGAGCCTGGAAATATAGGATCCAACTTTCCTCCACATGGATATGATGAGCTGGGTAAAGAGCCCAACAGAGACAAGAGATGGAGAGAGAAAGAAAAAGAAAAGTATTTAGATTCTTGGATCCAGTTTTACCTAAAGTTGACCCCACAGACTTTCTGCTTACATGCACCAATACATTCTCTATTTGCTTAAACAAGTTCAAGGTCACATTACATTCCAAGAGGCTTGAATAAGGAAACCTGGAAATCCCCCTTGTTTAGAGACAGAGTCGGCCTTCATTTGGAGAAATGAGGCTGGATAGTGACAGAGGTGGAGCAGGAAAACTCACTTCAAATGTGTCCAGATTTAGATTGTGGAAGAAGGCGTTCATTTGTTGTTACTCCCTCCGGGAAGTAGGACCAAGAGCAATCATGGCAATGGCAGAGCAAGGGTAGAAGCAAGGGTGGGAAGACACACAAATCTCAGCCTCATGAAACCCAGGTGTCTACTCTAATTCTGCCATTTTTCAAATTTGCTCGGGTTAGTTAACTTTTCAAAGACTCAATTTCCTCATTTATGAAATGGTTATGATAGTCCCTGCCCACTTTATCTCTCTGTGTCAAGTAAAAATGATATAATAAATATTTATTGAGTACCTAGTCTGTGTCAAGCACTGTAATAGGTATTAGGAACCCAGGGAAGAACAAGGAAGACAAAATCTATGCCCTCATGGGGCTTTGAGTCTATAGGTGTTGGCAGTGAGCTGGATTATTAAAGAATGCTATAATCATGCAAGTGAATGTAGAGCTGGCACCATGATGAGGGTAAAGGAGAAGTACGGGGGCTGTGACAGGCTGTGGGAGGGACAGCTGGCCAGTCAGGGGACCTGGAGAAAGAGGTCACACCTGAGCGGAGATGGGAAAGGTCAGGAGGAGTTTAAGGGCTAGGGAAATGTTCTGGCAAAGGGAATAGCCTGTGCCAAGTTGCTGTAACGAAAAGGAATACCAGGAAGCCAGAGTGGCTGGCTTGGAGTTCCCGGGGGGAACCTGGTATAGATGAGGTTGGAGAGGTAGGTGGGGAACAGACCATGC
The DNA here is from genome assembly GCF_002007445.2 of Ailuropoda melanoleuca. Taxonomy (NCBI): domain Eukaryota; kingdom Metazoa; phylum Chordata; class Mammalia; order Carnivora; family Ursidae; genus Ailuropoda; species Ailuropoda melanoleuca. Next base: position 76,058,196 of record NC_048229.1, read on the forward strand.
AATTCTTTGGAGGCCAAATCAGGGCTTTAGCATACAGTTAAGAGAAAATGGGAAGCCAAAGAAGGGATTAAATAGAGGTGGGCATGTTTGTATTACGCTGGTGACTGGTAGAGGACAGGTTGGGTGGGAGCAAAGTGGATGTGGGAATATGCATTATTCGAGAAATATTTGTAAGACTACATTGAAAAGCATAAATACTCCGCCAGTGCATCAACAGTACCATGGTGATGATGATGATAGCTTCGTCTCAGCTGAGAACTTTATGCTGATAACTCGTTCATTCCTCAAAACAATGCTCTGACATAGGAGCTGGTATGATGCCTCTCTTACAGATGAGGAAACTCAGCATGAGTTTGTAGATTGCTTAAAGTCATGCACAAAGTGGAAGAGCTGGGACTAGAGCCCAGGAGGATGCGATTGTTGTAAATAGATGTCTCTATTCCTGAATCTCCTTAAACTTAATATATTGTAACTATTTGCATTGTCCACTCAACAAGATAATTTTTTCTTCCCTCTCTCCCTCCCTCTCTCCATCTCTTCCTTTCCTCCTTCTCTCTCCCTCCCTTTCTTCTCCCTCCCTTCCTCCCTCCCTCCCTTCCCCCTCCCTTTCTTCTTCCCTTCCTCCCTCCCTCCTTCCACCCTCTCCTCTCCTCTCCTCTCCTCTCCTCTCCTCTCCTTTCCTTTCCTTCCTTCATTTTCACCATCACCTAACATACAGCCAGACCCATCAAAGGTGCTCAGTGGTATATTTTCTAATGACTGACTGAAAGAAGGAGTGCGTGCTGGAAAAGGCTCCCTGTCCCTAGAAATATAGAATTGAAGGCCAGCAGGCTTCTCTTTGGGCATTCCAAGGAGAGTTCCCTGGTTTGGCTCAAAGATCAGATTAAGAATCTTCAAAACCCTTTTACTACTAACAGTCCATGGAGGTGTTCCAAAAAAAAGGAGACTTTCTTTCTAAATACCTGTGTGCAATTCCTGGAGGACAGAGGTGGTGCTGAGTGAACGGAATCTATCTCCCAAGGCAGTGATGCTCTACGAGGCAGTGGTAAAAAGAAATCAGGAAGCAGATGGTTGTGGAGTGGTGGGGGGTGGGAGTGTCTGTGACCAGAAGTAAGAATAGCTTTATTGCTGAATAAGGAAACAAGCCAGGTGCTGATCTAAATGAGCAGAAGTTTCCTGAACATTCAGGAAGGATGTCTGGTTTTTAATTTGTTAACCATAGAGAGCTGGACCTGAGTGTTTGTCTCACCCAAGCTCCATCTTGATCATGTGGTTCACCACCCACTCTTTCCTTTTTGGGGAGCCTGTGGGTTATTCCCCTTGTGGAGCCATGTAAGAGATTCTTCTCCCCGTGCTCATCCCCTTCAGGCCTGAGTGTTACTAGACTACTGATCTGACATAGGACTAAAGAAGGCTCCCAAGGACGTGCTGGAAAGCTGATTTCAGTTCTGGTTCAGTCGTCTTAAGAAGGTCCTCCGATGGAACTTACACTGTGGCACTTCGGGTTTTTTATAATAAAAGGAGAAAAATGTTTGAAAGAGTGCTTCCAGCAGATCAGGGTTGGACAGAACAGTAAGAAGAGGGGCGCCTGGGTGGCATAGCGGTTAAGCGTCTGCCTTCGGCTCAGGGCGTGATCCCGGCGTTATGGGATCGAGCCCCACATCAGGCTCCTCTGCTATGAGCCTGCTTCTTCCTCTCCCACTCCCCCTGCTTGTGTTCCCTCTCTCGCTGGCTGTCTCTCTCTGTCAAATAAATAAAACAAAAAAAAAATTAAAAAAAAAAAAAGAACAGTAAGAAGAAATTCTCGAAGTCCACTTGAAGCTTATTAACATTGAAAATTGTAAGAGACTGGCTTCAGCTTCTTCCTTTTCCCAAAAGCACAGGCAAAGAGTCTGATTTCCACTTTTCTGTTATGGTTGAGTGCATTCTTTTGGCAAATACTTACTGAGTACTTTTAATCCTAGAATTGGTCATTTAAAACAAGTGTCTTCAAATATTCCTCATTTAGATGCATAAGCTTCAAACCACAACAGTGATGGAATGAGAGGTAGTTATTGGTGACTTGCAATCAGCCAACTCAACTGAACTTGTCCCCTTTTCCCTCTTCCTGAGCATCTTTTCTGTTCACTGCCTAGTCATATGTGACCTTCAGCATGTGCTGTTACACACCAACCAGTATCACAAGACAGATAAAAGAAGTTCACTGTGAGGAATGAAGCCATTCATGGGAATATGGCATGTGCAATTGCAAAGTGCCCAATGTTCATAAGGGGGCCTCATGTTTGAGGTTAATGCTTTGTGGTCACCATCTTGAAATTCTTTTTTTTTTTTTTTTAAAGATTTTATTTATTTATTCGACAGAGATAGAGACAGCCAGCGAGAGAGGGAACACAAGCAGGGGGAGTGGGAGAGGAAGAAGCAGGCTCACAGTGGAGGAGCCTGATGGGGCTCGAACCCATAACGCTGGGATCACGCCCTGAGCTGAAGGCAGACGCTTAACCGCTGTGCCACCCAGGCGCCCCACCATCTTGAAATTCTTAATAGATTTTTTTTCTTTGTCTTTGTGTTTTGTAAATGAAATCCAGTGGGACAATGGAGCATGATCTGGGACTTGGAGCCCTCTTTCACCTGCAGTGAGCACTCCCACTGCCTCCTCATCTCCCTCAGATGTGTTCTTGGCTACCTGCTGCCTGAGGTGTCTAAGTCCTGATTTGTAGCCCAGGTACCGCACTTACTGCCACAGCGAGCTCTGGGGCAGGGAGGTCGAGTCAGGTGTACGTGCCTCACTTGCAGAATCAAAGGGCAGAACTCCAGGCGCCTGGGAGGGTTAATACTTACTGCATGAATATCTGGTGCCTAAGGGAACACAGCAGGTTCAGAGAGACTGTAGAGAAAAAGGGGGAAATGTTTTGCTTGTGTTTTGAGCATGAGACCCCACACTTTCATTTTGTACCCAGCCTTGCAAATTATATGTCCCTGGTTGTAGCCCTTTATGTTTATCAGCACGAGAGTGCATGAGTAGATGAGAAAGGTGGATCCACACATGAGTGAGTATGGGAAATCATTCTCCAGTCTAAATGCACCAAAAGCTGGCCCATGTGGGCCAGCACTGATCTGATCTAGCGTACTTAGTGGTTGTATCTGTCTTCCAGAAACATACCAGCTAAAGCACCATCAAATAATGACCATATCTAACCATCTGAATACTCCTCTAAAAATTCTGCTGCCAAATTTGGTGAAAACAAGATGATGACTGAAATTAACAGAATGTCCCCCAAAGCAGCAGCATGAGAAACAAGTGTGTTATTTACAGTATAAACTAACAAGGCAGGCCCATGACAATTGATACATGCCCCTCCTCTCCACCAAATCTCTTCTCATTATGTAAATAGGATGGCCTGAGGTGAGAGAACAAGGAATAGAATAATAAGTAGAAATGTAATGGAGCTAATAGTGGATTTCTCAGGACTGTCAACTTCTGTTCAAAGATCCTAACTATGAAGGATAGAAAGCATCATGTAAAAAAGAAATCTTTCTCTGTTCCTGCTTTGGTGTGGTGCCTTGTGCAGGATCTTCTCCCCCCCCCCCACCCCTTACCCACCATACCCCTTGAGTCTAGAACAATTTCCTCTGCAGTCCTTCACTTTCCAAATGACTTAGCCCAGAGTCTTCTATGGATACTTGCAAATTTCTTGATTGGTTGATGCAAGTCTAAACTGAGGCCAGCCCTGACTCTAAAAGATCCGATGTGAAAATGTCTTTTGAAAATGTCCAGTTCTCAGTCATTGGGTATCATTTGGAAAGTGGCAAATGTCTACTCAAATAAGTTTAAGAAAAACAGAAATCCTAGGAGGACACACGCGGGAAGTTCAGCTAGGCCTTCCAAAGGGCCAGAACTGGGAGGCAGAATATTGGGTCCCAGGGAGACTGGTCAACTCCCTCCAGAGGTGTCTCAGTCCCAGTCTGTAACATGCGCCTGTTCCCATGCTAAGTACTTCCTCCATAGCTGATTTCAAGTGACCAACACGGCATCACTGAATCCAGAGTCGAGAAGAGATGCGTAGTGGCACCCCGTTATGTAGCATTTTTTTCCATATAGATAGAACAGACATAAGTAACCTTAAGAGCATAGATTATAGTAAAATATAGTAAAATAATTAAGAAATTATAAATTTTGACTCTTCGTCGTCTTTGCTTTTAAGAGAACTTATTCAACCATAGTGTATAATTTATTTTTAATAATATCTATTTTTATAACAGTTGGTTCACAAAATTCCTGATTGTTTGACAATGAACTCTTGGGAACAGTATATTTTGGCTTCCATATATTATTGTTTCCTCCTCATGGGGCCAAGGGAGCAGGTTTTGTGGGAAGGAAAAAATCAGAAGGGGTTATGGGTGTTGAAGGAAGAGACTGGCAGAAGAAACAAATAGTTGGCAGCTCCAGTTCAGTCTCCCCACAGATGTTTTATTCTGACATTGTTCAAAGTTAATATATCACTCCATATTTAAAAAAATTCAGATCTGTTGTCCTTGTTTTTCTTTTACCTCTCCAAACATCTCTTACCTGGCCCGTCTTCCTACCCCCTAATTAGGGACCTTCTGCTGTCTCTTTGAACATCATCTATCCTCTCTGTGATAACAACACCTGAATTTAAGAATTTGGTACTATTCCCATGCTGAGGTCCAGACCTGTGTATTTAACTACTTCTTAGGTGCGTGGATGTTTCACCATCACCTTGAATTAAAGGCATCCAAAACAATCCTTATCTCCCTCCAAAAACATTCTTTCTGACCAAATGATGGTATGCTATAATGGTAGAAATAGACTTTGAGCCTAATGCCAAATGTATCCCTAACTTAGTGTTGTTACCTTGAGCAAGACTGATTCTCTCTGATCTCAATTTTGCCATCTGATAAAGGGGCTTGCCTTTGATTAGTGGTCTTTAAGCCATATTCCATAGAGACCTTGATTTTGTGGGTCGGCCTCAGAAGCTGTCCAAGCATCAAGAGAAGAGGGTCTCTGGACACCTCATCCTCCCTTCAACCACTCCTCTTTCATCCTTTTCATATGTTGAAGTTCCGTGAAATACTTCTTTTATGAAAGTGTTAACCAGGAAATGTTGTGAATTACTGAATTAGATGACCTCTTAGGTCCCCTTTAGTCTAAGTGTTCTGTGATTCTTCATAGAATCATAGCGCTTAAGCTTCTAGTGGCTTCAAAGCAAATGGGATGGCAGCTAAAGACTGTAGGTCTGTCTGTTGTCCTCTGTAGTTTGTTGCACAGGAATAGGGGTGTGCACTCCTCAACATTGAATGTAGGTTATAGTAATTTACATGCCTTATTTGATTCTCATTTAGCATTCTACAAAACACTTTTATGTCTATTTCTGCCCCAGGGTTCTAACACATAAATTGTACCATTCCATGCTTCTTCTTGCTTATTGTTCTCAAATACACTTGGACTCTTATTGATGATCATTGCTGAATAATGAACAAGTGATTGTTGAATGAATGATTGGCTGAAGATCACCAAGGAAAATTATTCTTTTGAATTAATCACAGTTGCTATATTAAAGAAGCCAGCTGTTGACTGGCCTTTCTAACCTTACTATTTTCTGGAAAAGAGGTGAGTTTCTTGTGGTATTTTTGAGGGTTCTTGAGAATTGCCATGAAACATACATTTTACTTCCACTAATGCTAAGCATTATCAGGCAGAGACAAGGCTTTTGCACAAAGGGAGGCAGTAGGCTATTCTCTATTCATTCAGGGTTGCTGGATCAATATTGTTATCATTTGCTTTATTTATTAATTTATTTAGGTTTCTAAGCAGCTCTGCATTTTCTTGTGATGGTGATAACGGCAAAATGCAAAACAGCTTCCATAGACCTTTGCTATCTAGACTCTCGATAATGATCTCTAAGAGCCAACTCATTTTATTTGCATCCTTTTATTAATAATACAAAAAGCCCCAAACCTCAACTAGTGCTTGTCACAGTCAGTGGGTACTTCATGAGCCGAGAGTGCATGGGAGAGTATTTTTGGTTCATTATTGGGTTTCTGTAACTGAAATCATGTTTTGTGAGAGCAATCATGTATTTTAAGGGGAAACTCAAACCAATACAGTAGTTTTCAAAGTCCTTATTACTATAATCATGAAAAACAAATTTGTTCTAAGTGGCCCATGTGTATGGGGTGGGGTAGGGGGTGTATAGACACATATATACACAGGCATGCACATATGTTGGCATGGACAGACCTGATAACATATACACAGTGTTCTCTTTGTTTCAAATTCAGTTGGTCCTATCTGGACTATAGAAACAATTAGTCATTGGCTGCGACCCTCCTGTGTCTTTCCCCCTTTTTCCTATGCGATGCTCCAGGCTTACCCACAAGGCCTACAGGGGATGTGGCCTGTGCATTCAGCCCCAAATCATGGCCCAGGGGGCAGAGCATTTACAAGCCTTCTTTCTGACCCTCTAGTATGATAACAGTGATTGCATTGAGAGAAGAGCAGGGAATAACAAAGGAAATCGCTTAAGCAAGTTGTGTTTGGGAAGATTAGGGGAGGGAGTGCGCAGGATTAATTTGAAGTCTCTAAGGAAGTAATCTTGTTCAAATAATAGTTTTTCTTGTAACCATATTTTCTCAGGTTGGTTATTTCTGATGGGGTCTCCAATTTCTGAAATCTTTTAAAACTTAGATTAGCTTCTTTCCTTCTATTTTCGTATTACTATTTTCTTATTCTTGCGCACCATCCATTCATTTATTCAGTCCATTGTTCATTCATTCACTCATTCATTCAGTCACCTGACATTTACTGGTGATTAGTACGAATAAACTCTTTGACTTCAAGTTGTGGGGGCAAAACCAAACCAAACCCGAACCAAAACTGGGAATCCATTGTGGTAGGGTTGATTCTTAGGTGGTGTGGGCATTCTAGGGCCTTATTGGGTGTATAGGCATTGGTTCTGATTAAATGCCTTGTTAAATATACTGCATACTAAAATTTTTGTAGGAGTCATGGTAGTGACATGAGTACAATGAAGAAAATATGGGGAGTTATTAAAATTGCAGTCGGAGCTCAGAGATGGGCTGGAAAGACTTTACAGTTGGAGCTCAGAGAGGGGCTGGGAAGACTTTACAGGTTGGGTTCCTTCTGCCTTAGGCAGATGAGAAGTCTCAGAACATTCTTGGTGGGGAAAGCTGCTTGATTAAAGGCTTGGAGGCAGTAAAGCTAGTGGTGTTTTCAAGTTTAATTATGTCCACAAACTTAGTTTAAAATGTTCAATGTTTAAGATCTTTTGAGGAAAGGTTTTTGATGAGGTAGCTTGTGAAGGTTGCATACTTTCATTTGTTGCTAGGGTAGGTTGGCCAAAAACTGATTGCTTAGGTGTAAAAGTACTGCTCGTCAATTAGACATATCCCCTAGTTCCCCCCAAAAATGGGGGAAAGAGGAGAAAGCTCCATGTTCCCAAGAAGGGCAAGTGAAAACTGATATCCTTCTGATGGGGGGCAAGTAACACCTCATGGATTTGGACTGCTCTAGTAATAATACCAATGATAGCCACCATTTGTAGATCACTTACCACAAACCGGACACTGTGTGAGGTCCTTCCCACATACTGTCTCCTTGAACCTGCCTGGCAACCAAGATGATTGGGCAGTGTGGATAGTATAGCAATTCTTTGCCCCAGGTGCTTGCCCCCTTTTAGCTTCAGTTTCCCCTTCTGCAAACGTGGATTCTAGGAATGTGGGGGACATTAAATGAGACGGTGCTTATTACGTGCTCAGCACAGTGTCCAGCTGGGAATATTAGAGTAGTGGCTAGTGTTAGCATTCCTCTTCCCTCAAGAGGACCATTCTGATATGAGCAGCACCTGAGGGTAGCAGTACCGAAAGATCCTGCTCTTGTGAGCTCCTATTAGAACTGAAAATCATCTGATGTTCGGAATGACAGCTGAAACAACTCTCACCAATGTGTGACGTTAATGTGCTTTCCACACACTCAATCCAGTTTGGTTTTCATAAGCTTTATGAGGGCAGAGATTTTGGTATTCTCTAACTACTCTAGCCCCACCTGTAACAATTCTTGGCACATTATCTTCACTGAAGGACCGAACTTTAATTCTTCCTTCTTTCCCTAACAAGCTCCTACTCATCCATCAGGATCCATGGAACATTGGCACTCTGCCCTTCTCCCTAGCCTTGCCAACTCTCTGGGACTCGGTCATTCTGTCCTTGATTCCCACACAGTTCTTAGTTCATACTGAGGTCAGAGTATTTTCATGTTTTATTGTAGTGCACCTACTTTCTTGTCCACTTGCCCTGCCTACTCAGACTCCTCTAAGACAGGGACCACTTTTTTTCTAAGACAGGCACTCCTCTCAGTGCCCCTGTACTTTTGTTCAAGGTTGGCTCGCAGCAGGTACTTTACAGACACGTGAGTAAATAACCACAACCACCTTCATTTGTATCTGAACAGTTTTCTTGATATTTGAAGCTCTCCCCAAAACTCCCAAACCCAAAGACCTTTGCCATTTGCTCAGAGGTTTTCAAAGAATGTTTACCTGAGGATTGGGCAGCTTTCACATGCCTGGAAGGAAGCCTTGAAACAAAAGCAAGTCTGTAGCTCTGAAAGAATTATGTCAACATTTAATTGCAAGAGATAGTTGCATTGCCCGGAGGGCTTCCAGAATAATTTAGCTTTTGGTTTAAAGCTCAATTTCTAGGTAATTGATCAGGTGGAAGCAATTTGACTATTGCAGCTTGGAAATGCAAGCTTTGGTACTGCCTTAGCTGCTAAGATGTCACTATCAATCCATCTTGGGACTGGAAATCTCTCTGGCAGGTGTGTGAAAGCCTAGGTAATGGCTTTGCCTTTTGGGCTGATTGGAGGTGATACACTTCTTTTCTGATGACCCTCCAGCCTTTCAAAGGCAAGAAAGACTGGAGCCATAACCAAAGCAGTAGTCTGTTGGGTACAGAGACCCTAGCACTGAGTGCACAGATCCCAAGGGACATTTTTCATGCACCAAATGAGAAAAGAACTGGATGAAACCAGGGAGTTGGTAAAATACGCTCCTGACATATGTGAACCTGGCTCTTTGAACTGCAAGAAAAAAAGGAACGTCCTCAGATTATATTGAAGTGGTGGGGATCTGAGAAATAAGGGCAATGAGAATCTCAGGGCACGTGGGAATAGCTGGACATCCAGGCTTCCCAGAGATGGGAAGTTGGTTGAGGAAGTGGAGGGAAAGTTATGTTCCCAGCTAAAGCTGTGACTGGGTTTTAATGTTACCACCTTGGCACAGAGGATAGTTGATAACATTCTGTTTGCTTTGCTCTGTGTTTCCTTTCAGCATAGCAGTCTTTTCACTTTTGCCTAAGTTCCTGGGAAGAATCTGATTGGGTAGAGCCTTTATACTATTGAACAGCCTACAGAAGGGCTGCTCTTAGGTTACATGGCCACCGTGAGCCACTCAGCAGTGTCCAGAGGAGGGATCATGTGGTACAGAACATGGCCACCTGTGCTTAAAGAACCGCATAGGGCTCTTAGAGCAACAGCGAGTGTAGACTTGTACACTTTCTTATAAACGGACTATGAGGGTGGCAGGCATTGGGATAGTTCTGTTTTATCAAAAGGTAGTCTTGATTAATCCAATAAGCATTAACTGATCATTGAAATTTAGGCATGGTAGCCAAGGGTGTGACAATAACTCGCATTGGCACAGCTCAATTCCTTTCAGTTCTTCTTACCCTGGAGTAAGCCTGTGAAACCCCTGCTGATCTCTCCTTAATGTGTACAGCAGTCACTGTGCTTCTTTTCCTTGGCCCACCTAAGTCCACCTACATGAGGTAGACAGTTTGTAGCACCTCAGATGTCTCTGTCTCTCTTCTCTGTCTCTCTTCTCTGTCTAAGGGCCTTCTCAGCACTGGGAGCTTGCTAAGCAGCAAGCAGGTGAGTCCTGGAAATGGGAAGTTAACTCTATGGGGTCACTCTCAACAGATGGGAGTCTGTGATAAATATCCCAGCTTCCCCATCCTCCTATGAGAGAATTCTAAGTCATATGCTACATGGTTTTGCAAAGGGTCCCCATTGGGTTTGGGCTCCAGTTGCCCACAGCATGAACATGATCATTGTAGAAGCTTTATTTTATTTATTTTTAAAAAACATTTTATTGATTCATTTGACAGAATGAGAGAGAGAAGCACAGGCAGGGGGAGTGGGAGAGGGAGAAGCAGGCTCCCTGGGGAGCAGAGAGTCCAATGTGGGGCTCGATCCCAGGACCCTGGGACCATGACCTGAGCTAAAGGCAGATGCTTAGCCAACTGAGCCACCCAGGCATTCCTGTAGAAGATTTATTTGTATCTTCCTTTTCTGCCTCATTTTTCTACTTTCTCACTGTGCTTCTTTTTGGTTTTTTTGGTTTTTTTAAGATTTTATTTATTTATTCGACAGAGATAGAGACAGCCAGCGAGAGAGGGAACACAAGCAGGGGGAGTGGGAGAGGAAGAAGCAGGCTCCCAGCGGAGGAGCCCGATGTGGGGCTCGATCCCAGACTCTGGGATCACGCCCTGAGCCGAAGGCAGACGGTTAACAACTGAGCCACCCAGGTGCCCCTCACTTGTGCTTCTTGAGACAAATTCCCAAATATATTACCTGTGCTGAAGTCCTTGTCTCAGCTGCTGCTTTTAGGGGAATCCAAAATAAAACAATGAAATAGTATACCCATTTCAAGGAAGATGATGAGCTATCTATGTAGGGACCATATATTATGGTCTTTATTTAAATAAAATCTGATCTACTACACTGAATGTTTTTATAATGCAGATAAGCTCATAGGCAATTGATTAAATATGGGGATATCAGCATAAAAATTATTTTGGTCTATATGCAGTATTCCCCAGAACATTGATTGCTTGTACCACCAAGAAGCAGCAGTAGAATGAAAGTATACTAACATAGCTGAACGCACCAAGCCTCAGAGGAATCCAGAATGGTCTATGTGCAGTTCACCCCAAGTTTCCTGGCCAAATCCACCCCCTTAGAGGTGATTATTGGGTGATTTCCTTTATCTTGCTGCATTGTGTCTCTGTTTCCATGATTCAGAAGTCTCAGCCTTTCCTTATAACCCTTCCATCATGCTGCGCTCACTTTTTTAAAGGTGAAGCCCTATATTTATTGTACTTTTCTTTTAATTAAGAATTTATCATGAAAAAAAAAGAATCCATCCTGTCTTTTCAAACATGCCAGTTAAAAAAAATCAACTACAATTATTATTATTTGCATTGATTATGTGGTTACAAATTTGCAAACAGTGGTCTGCTCCAATCCTTCCTTTTGAAAAACCCTTTTATTACCCAATCCTCCCAAGCACGGGATTTTTCTGGAAGAAAAATCTTGTCCAGGGCACCTACTTGAGGGCTGTTCTAAGCATAGGAGCGTTTGTGTTAGGTTTAAGTGTGCCCCTCATCATTGGTAAGTGGGTGAAGGGAAGGAGGACAGTACAACTCTGGCACTAACACAAATTTAGATACAATGGGATTGGGAGTTGGCAATTAGCTTTGGTCCTCTGCCCAGCCAGTTCTCAAAGCGGGGAGAGTTGAATTCTTATCTTCTGGGAGATGGGAAGGGACCTTGGATTTAGAAGGTGGTCACATCTCGATCATTTGGTATACTGTCAATTAATCCAATGTAAGAGTCACCATTTTTTAATGCTTTTATACAATATAGGCTAAGTGGAAAAAATGTATTTTTATCATGGTGTCATATTCTTTCCACCCAAGAGACTTCTCCTTGATAAATTATCTGGGGTCAGTTGCTTTCACCACATGGCATTACATTGTGAATATGCTGGGTAAGCTTATGAGAAGGTTAACAGCAAACTGGGCGTTAGTGATTGTGATTTAGACATGATTAAAAGCCACACAAACTTTCAAAAAATATTTTATTCTTCACTCATTTCATGTCTCAACAACTTCCATTTCTTCAAGTTAGCATTTCTCCACTCTGCATTGTCAGGAGCAGAATGTGACATATATTTGAGGGGGAAAAATGAGAATGCTTCAAAGCTGTGAAATTTGGAGTGATGCCTAAAAGTCCCCCCCCACCTGGTTTATCTGATTCATGTGAATCCTAGTAGGAAAATATCAAATATAATAATTTTAGATTACAAGAAAAATGCCTTCTGTTGACACTGAGTTCTCACAGGTGAGGTGAACTATGAATTAAGGGCACAAAAGCTAAAAGACAAAGAAAAATGGCATTTAAGCACTTGACAGTCTCAGTGCATTTTTTACAGAGTGTGTTAAGGGAAGTTGCAAAGTGAAACCACAAGTCAGCAGCGGGAAGGGAAGCAACTGGACAACAGAACACGCAAGAAGTGATGTGTTCCCTCTGTCCTCCAGTGACCTGCACCTTGGCCTTCACCCATGTCCTTCTGTTTTCTCCCAGGGAGAATGAGGGGATTGAAAGCAACGATCACCAGGCTTCTCTTTCTGCTCCAAAGATACTCACATCCTTGGGATTTCTGAGTTCTGTGCTGCTAGAATTGATTACCTCTAAATTGTTATCTACATTTCATAAAAAGGGAATTATTCAGGCTTGTACTTTTTGGCACAAAATTTACCCACGACTTTTCTAAAATATTATCTCTTAATGCACACAATTCGCAAGCACTGAAGCTAACTGGAACTACCACAGAGTATTAATAGAATATATATGTGAGAGGATGGTATTTAATAAACCCCTAAGTCAATAATTCTAATGATTCAAACCAACTTTAACTTTCCACTAATTAGAAGCCAAACTCTTAGCTTTGCTTCTTCTATCTGTGGCTCCCTCTGTCTTGGGGTGTCAGCGATGGCCATGCTCCTGGCTGGGTCACTTCTTTCATGTCCTCTGGCCAGATTAAAGTTCTCTGGCCGTATAGTCCTCTGGGCTGGCTGGGCTTGTGGGAAGGATTCCCTGGAAAGCCCTGGGGACTAAAAGCAAAGACCTGCTAAATTGGAGGAAGAGGGTGGGGGCTCCATTCTCTCTGCATCTGTTTATAAATGTCTTTCCAATCAGTAGGCTCTCACTCTTGGGGATGCCCCAGGTGGTTTGGGGGTCACTGTCTTCATTATCCAGCCATTGTTGTGGAGTGATGAAAGCAGCTTACTGACTTTTTGAGGAAAAGTATTTGTCTTCCGTGCTCTCTGGTGATATGTGAACTGTTGCTCTAAGATAGCATGTATAAAGCAGGACATCCCTGGTGCAACTATGTGAAAAATAACCGACACCTTGACATTTGTAGATTTCATTAAAAACACGTGAATATGGGATTCCAGCTGCCCCAGACTCCTTGCTAGCTCTAGAGCACACCAGGCTCCAGTTCACCTCAGGGTGCTGTTCTCACCACTTGGAATGCATCCCTTCCATATCCTCATGGCTCATTCCTTCTCTTAATTAGTATTTGCTGAGATGCTCCCTTTGTACAGAGGTCATCTTGTGTAAACTAGCATCCCTCTCTGACCCCTTCCATACTTTACTTCTTCACAGTGCTTATCGCATTCTGACATAGTGAATATTTAGAAGTTGTTTATTTTCCATCTCCTCCTCTAGAATGCGTGCTCCCTGGCTGTAGGCTCTTTACTCATTTTGGTCCCTGTTTCATCCTCAGCCCTAGGAGGGCATAGTGAGCATTCAGTAGCTATTTGTAGGATGAATAAAGGAATGGAAAGATACATCTATCCAAGCTGCTGGACCAACAATTTAAGTCAAAAGACAACCACTATCATGAAAATGCCCAGTGTCTGTGCGTGTTTGGAATTTAATAAATATTTATTGAAAAAATAAGAACACTTGAACGGTTGGCCATCCATTTAATAGATATGTAAATGAGCCCTGAGATTTTAAAATGAAAGAGGTAGAGTGGCAAGACCATGGTATTGGAAACCAAGTAGTTGACGGCCAGGTTCAATTTCTAGATGCCCTAATTCTGAGGCTCATGACAATGCAAAAGCTGCAATCATGTGCTGCCTGTTTCCTCAGCTATAAATGAGAGATAACTATTCTAACAGTAAAAATAGTGATAATGGTAACAATACAAAGAGCACCTACTTTGCAGCTTCTAGTGAGGATTAGGTGGGATCACTCATGAAAAGCAGTAAGAGGTATGCCAGCTAGAGTCTGGGTAGTAGTAAAATATCTATGTAGTATGCATATTTTAAAACAAATGTTTGGAATGAGGCTCCCTCCTCTATCTTTGACGTGCTAGAACATGTTCTGATTCTGTCCATATAGGTTCTTCCCCTTCCCCACCCTCCAAGACAAGGCTGGAAAGAAAAGCAGAAGGGTATAGCTCAAATCAAATCTGGAAATGGGACTGCTAATCTGTGGGTGCAGAGAAGGGGCATCTTGAGATCCAATTTGCCTCCTTTACAGGGTTAAAAACTGTAAGGTATGATCCGTATCCATTTATTTCATGGATATATCAACATCATAGCATGGGGCCTAGAACATAGCAGGTGCTCCATAAATGTGTGTTGGATAATGAATGAAAGACATGAATCATTTTGGAGTTAATTTTGGTTACAGATTTGTGTCCCTTTATCCTGGGAGATTGAACTAGTCCCTTCATTAATTCTTAACTAATTCGTTTCTTCTTGGATTCCCCTCACCTCCACATAGTTTGTGGATCTATCAAGCCAAATTGAATGTCATTTTTCCTTTGACTTTTTAAAGAGACTACTATTTGGGCCCTCTGTCAGCTAAATGCCTCAAGTTGAGGTCCTAATTACTGACACTATAAACCCCTCCAGAACCATCAGTGTTTCCTTGTAAAGATACCACCATTATGCACTTTGTGAAGCGCCCCCTCATCTTTAGCTCAGTTCAACAGCTTTCTATTGAGTGCCCAGCACTGAAAGTGGGCATGGAAATTGATTCCCTACTCCTTCTATTTTAACTCTCAAAATCATAGGCTCTATTGTTTCTGACTGAAAACCCACCACAGCTCCCTGCTAATCACCCTATTTCTCCTTCACAGTGCTGGCACTGCCTGATACCAGTATCACTGGGGACTCTATATTCTGAGCAGTATTTATTAGGAGAAAACCATGTGGCATAAAAAAGAATAATTACCTTCATAAGCATGTGATTTTTTATGCTTTGAGATTCTCATTGGAAAGGCATTCTAAGGGAGGCATAATCCCTAATTCTGATTTTTAACATACCTCTGAGGAATATTTCGTGGTCTGACTCTCTGAGTGTCATTTCTTCCTGTGGACCAGAGGAGAGAATGGGAGGGAAATAAACTTTCACTGAATGTCTACTCGGGGCCAGGCCCTCTGAGTTCCCAGACATGGATCTCTCCTTATAATGAGTTGAGAATTACATGGAATTATCCTCATTATAAAAGAGGACAGATTCTCACATTTTATTGTCATAAAATCACCTTCCTACAGTTACGGAAAATCGGGATGCAAGAGCAAGCTTCCTACAGAATACACGGTGGC
This sequence comes from Ailuropoda melanoleuca, assembly GCF_002007445.2. NCBI lineage: Eukaryota > Metazoa > Chordata > Mammalia > Carnivora > Ursidae > Ailuropoda > Ailuropoda melanoleuca. Next base: position 76,073,700 of record NC_048229.1, read on the forward strand.
TCTGTATCCTACAGTGATGTTTCTTTTACCAAATTTAAGAAATGAGGTGTCCCCAAGGGCTGCCTGCCCCCAGATATTTTCCTCACCACCACACTTCACTGTCTGAAAGAAAATCACTCTTAAAACACAGGTAGGAGGCTTCTAGGCTTCTGCTAAAATGTCTGTGCTATGTGGGATGTCTAGTGTAACCTCTTTTTAAGTCAAAGAAAATTTGTAGAATTTAGGTCAAGATGCACTGAGAATAATTTGCAAAACCCATAAACCCAAAGCTGATATGTATAACACCAAGTTCAGGTCATTTTGGAAGGAGTGATTCTCTCCTCTACTCTGGAAGGAATTGAGATCCCATCTGAGACCAAGGATACACCATCCTGCCAGGGAAAACTGCAGAGTGTTGCAACAAAGGATCAAAGATGCTCCATGGATTCTGGATCATAGAGACCAGAGTTCCAATCCTGGTCCTGCCAGTTGCCATCTCTGTCCCCAGTATATGCCTGCCTAAGCCTAGGTTTGAACCTCAGCTGTATAGACTTCTTCCTCGTTAGCTTTGGGCAAGTCACTTAATGTACTGAGGCTTAGTTTCTTCATCAAAAAAGTGGGGATAGTAATACCTCTCTTTCTGAGGTTGTTGTAGAATTAAATGGGATGGTTCTTAAAAGCAATTGCCTGATGCTCGACACAAGAGAGTGGCTGCTGATATGTGCCAATAATAGCAGTAGCCATCATTGTTGTCTTTACTGTGTATCATTATCCAATACATTCCAGTAAATCTGACTAAATCTCTGAAAAATTGCTTTCTTCTCAGCATTCCTCAATGCAAAATGCAAAATGTTTTTTGATAGTAAGATGTAATATTTACATTAACTTCAAGGCTCATCTGTGCCCAACATACAATTTTTTTTAAAAAGCAACATTTTAGGGGCACCTGGGTGGCTCAGTCAGTTAAGCGTCTGCCTTTGGCTCAGGTCGTGATCTCAGGGTCCTGGGATCTAGCCCCGCTTAGTGGGGAGTCTGCTTGTCTCTCTCCCTTTGCCCCTCCCCCTGCTTGTGCTCTCTCTCTCTCTCAAATAAATAAATAAAATCTTTAAAAAAAATAAAAGAAACACTTTGTTATCAAAGTCTTCAAACCACCGGATAAGTTAAATTTTGCAGTGGGCCCATGAACACTCACCACCTAGATTCTACCACTGACATTTTACCACTTGCATTTCTACCTCTCACTCCCTCTACCATTCCTCTAACCATCGATTAATCTATTTTATGTTTTGTACTTGATGCATTTCAAAGTGAAGTGCAGATACTGGTATAATTTAGCCCTAAACACTTCAGTGTGCATGTTATTAACTAGAGTTCAACATTTGTGTATAGTTTTTTCTCTTTTGATGTAAAACTTACACACGGTAAAATGCATAAATCTGAAATGTGTGTTCTCTGAGTTTTAACAAATGCACACCTGTATGTAATCCAAACCCTTATCAAAATGTAGACTATTCCCATTACCCTAGAAAGGTCTCTCACGTCTCTCCCAGCCAAATCTGACCCACTATCACTCCGAAAGCAACTACTGCTCTTGTTTTCTACCATGGGTTAGTATTGTCTGTTCTAGAACTTGGTATGAATGGAATCATGAAGCATGGACTTTTATTTAAGGCTTTCTTCACTCGACATGTTTTTGAGATTCACACACGTTGTAGCAATGTACCCATTGAATAAGTACAAGCAAAAATTTTTGAGTTCTTGCAAGCCAATGTCTTCCTACTCTCGCCTTGCCTTGTTGTCAAATAAAATTCCTTGTGCCATTCCTTGTGATACTTGCATCACCTTGTTCCTGGGCCTTGGCTTTCCCAGCTCAGAGCCTTTGCTCATGTTCTTTCTTCCCACCAGGCCCTGGATTCTGCCTGTTGATTCATTGCTTTTTTTCAGGGCTCAGCTCCAATCCAGCACTGCCCTGAACCTCATGTGGACCATTACAAGTCTCTGCCTGAGCTCTTCCTCCTTTGGACACTGATTTGCCAGCACGTTAATTGCTGGTCTTGCTGTTGGTGATCATGGACCGAGGGAGAATAAGAGATGGAGAGGCTGTCACACAGGGTTCATGTTCTAGCATAGGTTCCCAGGGTAGGGCACTCTTCACGTACAAGAGCCCAAAAAAGTGAAACCAGAGTGATGATTACAAGAGTCTGAAGAGAAAGGGAGTGAGGAGAGAGGGAGAAGAAGTCAAGAAGATCAGTTCAATCAGAGTAGTGATTGTGAGATGGGTTGAGGCTGATGGTTCAGGAGGGAGATGAGGGAAACTATGAGGAGTAACTGCTTTCTCGTGGAAGTTGTCTAAATACCGAATAACTAGATTGATTTTCCTTGTGGCTGTTGGAAGTGCTTCTCTTTGCTACACAATCATGCAACATATGTCTTATTCTCTCAATTAAACTGCAAGGTAGTCTCTTACTATTGACTGAGACAGCTTCATAAGGTGTTTGTTTATTTTGTTTCTTACAGTAACCTACATATGAGAGGCCTCGGTAGACACTGCTGATTGCAAATGATGCCTCTCACCTGGTCAGTCATTCTAGTAATTAGTTTTATTGATGTTTGGGGGGCTGGACTTAATGTGTATTTGACTGAATTGATCATTTCGGCTACTGTAGACTTTGCAGCAGTTGTATCAACTGTGCCAAGGAAATGGGAATTGAGCAATGGAGACGATTTCCATTTTATTGCCATGTTATTATCATAGCATGGCAGCATCTAGCCATTAATGTTCAGAGTATACAGTATTTTTTTGTTTTCAAAAATATGGTAGAGTACTAATCTCTGTTCTTGTTGCTCTAAAATTAAAATAGAAAACATTGTCCCCAAAGTTGCTTCTGTCACACTTCCAGCCTAGTGCTTAGGTCTGTTTACAGTGCAGTGATATCTCCACTAGAGGAAGGAAATGGTCCAGCAGCTGCTGGACATCAGTCTCTTACCTCTTCTTGTTTCTTACTCCCTAACCCAGCAGGCTGTCCACAATTAAGACTGACTCTGATTCAGTCTAACAAAGAAGGTCAGAAGCAATTCAGTGTCGGCAGACTCCCTTTTACACTTTTAATATTTCGTATTTTGCCAACATTTCAAGGTAGTTTGAAGGTCCCTGCTTTCTCATGAGGGCTGGGCATGAACGTTCAAGAGCGATCATTGTAATGACATCTCTCTGATTAAAAAGACAGCTAGTGAAATCGAGATGGAACATCAGATTCAGAAACATCATTAGCAGGATTCTATTTTGGTTAGGTCTAATCTTCTGTGGGGTCACCATGTTGCCTTTGACTAGTCTGACCATTTTATATCATTTAGATTGAAACAGACCCATCATGTCACAGGCAAATGGCTTTATCATATTTAATTAACCCAACACCATGTAATAATCTCCCTGGTAATTATCCCTCACCAGCTCTTGAAAGCATGCTGCAACAAATAAATCATCGAAGTTGCAGGTATACTTAAACTGTTATTTGGTGCCATGGGCAGAAGAATATTGACAAGTTACTGTGCAATACTAATTATACTAAGAAAATGTAAATAGCTTCATCAAAAAAAGGAAGAGCCAGATGGCAGGCTTTATATACTTTATCCTCATGTGTTAAGAAGTGGGGTATTAAAAAGGCACCATGCCCTCTGCATCAGGGAAGAAGGAAGAATAAAGGAAGATACCTGTGTCTTTATGGATGCCAGGCTGAACTGTCCAATTGAGGAAGCTGTCTGAAAAGTGGTAACATTCAAAAGGACACTAGCGGCTGTTGACATGTATGTCTCATGATGCCACTCAGAAACAGATGAATGGATATTACTCAGAATGAATACTGCCTTTTTCTTGTGATAGTAGTTGCTGGAGGGGGCAGGTGCTGACTTGTTCCATGATGCCCTAGCTTTTCCTTCACGCTTGCAAATGATGAATTGTTCATGGAAAGACATGTACTAGGTGGTGAATTAATGGGCCTCCATTGAGCTGGTTTTTCTAATGCTTCAACAAGAACATACTTACCTGAACACATTGCAATTAAAAAGCAAAATTCAATTGGAAACAGTGGACTTAAACTTACAGAATGCAACAACACAGAGCAGAGAGGACATTTTATTTCCAAGGTAAGCTTTGGCAACCCCACTAACGCATGGTGCAACTGCGCAGGCAAGGAAGACTGAATTGGATTTTCAATGAGCATAGAGTTCTGAATTCTCTTGCTCTTGAATTGCATGCCTTATTGCCCAGCTGCTGTCTCCAGCTCATGCTGCCAGAGCTGAAGAGACAGCCAAAGTGTAACCGTGGCTTGAGAAGTTATCATTTGAGTCAATTCTTTGGTTAGGTTGGGCTGCTACCTGCCATAGATCATGGCTGTGATTTAGCCTTATTAGAAAACAAATTTGGGGGCGCCTGGGTGGCACAGCGGTTAAGCGTCTGCCTTCGGCTCAGGGCGTGATCCCGGTGTTACGGGATCGAGCCCCACATCAGGCTCCTCTGCTGGGAGCCTGCTTCTTCCTCTCCCACTCCCCCTGCTTGTGTTCCCTCTCTCGCTGGCTGTATCTCTCTCTGTTGAATAAATAAATAAAATCTTTAAAAAAAAAAAAAGAAAACAAAACAAATTTGGAAGCCGTTAAAAGAGAAGAATGTTTGAATAGTGATGTTCTCCCTTGCTTTCCACACCTTATTTCATCTGTGTGTACGTGTGTTTGTGTGTACATTTTGCTGTTGTTACTCATCCAATCAGTCAAAAACACTTTATTATAAAAGGAATTCTCCTTAATTAGAGAAAATTTAGAACAAAAAGGAGGAAAAGAAAGTAAGCCACTTGAGGATTGCAGCCCAAATATGATCATTCTTAACAATTTAGTTAGAGTTTTTTTTCTTTTATGCATACTTGCTAAGTTGGTTTGGTTTTATATAGTTGGGCTCTTTGCAAATCATATACTTGATATTCTGCTAAGAAATTGTAGGTATTTTTTAAATTAATTAATTTATTTTTTAAAGTTCCATGATTTATTACTTGCGTATAACACCCAGTGCACCATGCAATATGTTTATATACATTAAGAATAATGAAGCTTTGAGCTATGTTGTCATTCCATAGACAGACACCATTTCATAATTTTTATATATCGGTTTTCAATGGCTGTATAATGTTCCTCTGCTTAGATAGACCAGGTTTTAGTTAAGCATTTCCTTATTGTGGCACATTTGTTTTCAGCATTTACAGTGTCTTTTCTTTTTTTAAACTTTTAAAAATTTTATTTCCAGTATAATTAACACACAGTGTTATATCAGCTCTGGTGTACAGTATAGTGATTCAATAATTCTATACATATCACCTCACACCTGTCAGAATGGCTAAAATCAAAACACAGGAAGCAGTAAGTGTGGGCGAGGATGTGGAGGAAAAGGAACCCTCATGCACTGTCAGCGTTTTTCTTTGTATATTTAAAAAAATCAAGTTGTGACTTTAACATTTGTTTTATTTTGCTTCATAAACCTTTTCACATTTTTATAATTTTTTAGAAACATAATTTTTAATAGCCACTTTTTTAAAAAATATTTTTTATTATATTATGTTAGTCACCATACAGTACATCCCTAGTTTTTGATGTAAAGTTCCATGATTCATTACTTGCGTGTAACACCCAGTGCACCATGCAATACGTGCCCTCCTTAATAGCCACTTTTAAAGAAAGGTTTATTTATTTATTTGAGAGAGAGCATGTATGTGCATGCACCCACGCACACATGAAGGGGGAAGGAGCAGATGGAGAAAAAGAGAGAATCTCAGTCAGACTCTGTGCTGAACCCTGAGCCTGACGTGGGCCTCCATCTCAAGACCCTCAGATCATGACCTGAGCTGAAACCAGGAGTCAGACGCTTAACCAACTGAGCCACGCAGGGGCCCTTTAATAGCCACTTTTTAATCAAAAGGCAGTCTCTAACACTTATTATTTTGTGTTTAACTACTGAGATCAAGGTGCTTTCCAATTTTTTACAATGATAAAATGATACCTTAATTCATTAATTTATTAAAATCTATTAGGTATCAATTACATACAAAGCAACAGGCTAAATTGGCTATCCTTGCATAGAAAGCTTTTCCAAGTTTAGGATTCTTTACTTTAAAAAGATGTCTAAAATTGGGGCCATTGAACCCAATGGAATACATATGTCCAAGAGTCTGGGTAGAGGTTCCGTTAGCCTTTGTGAAGGGATGTTACTAATCGATTCTGCCACCAGATTTTGTGAGTGCTCACTTCACCTCTCTTGGGCAGATGACTGCTATTTTCCTGCACAAGAAGGTGGAGAGAGTGGGGCAAAGGCCTTGACTGGATCATGAACAAAGGGGCTAGCTGCATCCCTTCTGGGAATCCTAGGTGCTTGCTACCTTCCATTAAGCCCTATCTGGCTGTTCAGGTTTGGGGGGAGTCAGAAGCAAGACCTGCTGGGGTTTCTAGATCCCAGAGCTGGTCAGGGGGACCAGAGCCCCTCCAGGAGACCCATTCCCTCTGCAGTGGAGAAAGATGGAGTGTGGCTTGTTCCAGGAAAGTTTGGCAAGGAGCCTAAACACTGATTGCAAAGGTCAGTGCAAGCTTAGGTATGGCTCAGGACATCACATAGCCCTACTCATTGGGAGGGCTCAGTCGTCAACCATTCCAAGTGAAACTCTGACCTGGAGGCCAGTTCAGATGTTCTTTTTAATAACAACAGCAGCAGCAGCAACGTTTATGGAAGATACATCATGAGCTGACTGCACTAAGCCCCTTAGGTGATTTATCTTTTCATTCTTTTTTTTTTTTTTAAAGATTTTATTTATTTATGTGACAGAGATAGAGACAGTCAGTGAGAGAGGGACCACAAGCAGGGGAGTGGGAGAGGAAGAAGCAGGCTCCCAGTAGAGGAGCCTGACGTGGGGCTCGATCCCGTAACGCCGGGATCACGCCCCGAGCCGAAGGCAGACGCTTAACCGCTGTGCCACCCAGGCGCCCCTATCTTTTCATTCTTTCAACAAACAGCTCTATTGGGAGGGACTTCTTGGGCCCATTTAATAGATGAAGAAATGTAGACTCAGAGAGTTTAATTAACTGTCCCAAAGTCACATAACTTGCACCAGAGTCAGGATTTGAACTCAGAGCTTTAGAATGTAAGCTCTTAAGCACTGTCTGTAGTTTGGCTCCCTAGAAGACTCTGGGATGAGGAGTTGTGTGAAAGTGACATATTCAAAAGGTTCTCAGGAAACACTAAAGGAAGTGGGGAAATAAGGCTGGGAAGGGAGAAGGGTGAGCAAAGATGTGGCATTAAGCAAAGTGCCACGCAGATAATTGTGAACTAATTCCCAGGGAAACTGGAGATAGCACGCGTCACACTTCAGTGTTGGTGAGGGATCTTGAGGATTTAAACCTCTAAATCCATCAATCCTTGGTTAAGGGTTATTGGGATGGGTGGTGGGAAGGGGCATAAATGCCCAGATACTTCCTGTCCTCCTTGGGTCCAGGCAAAGCAGATCCTGGCTGCCAGGATGCAGCCTTTCTAAGAGACAGACAAAAATGCCTATAGTATACAGGCACTGTTTGTGATGGCTCATGGGGCTTGGGTGTTAAGTTGTTAGGAATTTTGCTAGCTAGTTAACCTCACATTGATAGGCTGAAATCAGCCATGGTGGGAGTAGTTACACTATGGAAATTGGCTCACATTACAAAGCAAGGCTCTCCCATCTCCGTAGTGGTTGTTCAACATTTACCAGCGTACCATTGCAAGTGTTGGCTATCGGGGTTGAAAGCTCCCTGGGAGTGGGTGTGCAGTGACATGGCAGAGGGATCTGTGGGCTGTGGACGGAGCAGTGACTGTGTCTGCTGCAGTGTTCATCTATACAAACCACCCATGCCCTCCCCAGCTGGCCCACACGCAGGCTGGGCAGGGGCTTCTGATGAGAAGGAACCCCACCTACGGGTCTCAGGGCAGATCCTCTGGAGCTGGAGGTAGCTTGGGTAGATGTGTGGAACAGAGAAAACCTAGCGAGAACTGAGGTAACACCTAACTAAGCTATAACACTTACAGCGCCAGTCACTGAGCCAGATGCTTTACTTTGGTTACTGTTCTTCCTCGCAGCCCAGCCCTGGGAGGTAGGTGATGTCATCCGTCATCATCAGCTCTGTAGTTACCATCAGCATCTTTGTCAACCCTTTTTTACAGATGATGAAACAGGTTTAGAGTCGTAACTTGTCCCAAGTCATAGGGGAAGAGCTGAGGTTTGAACATACAGAAGCAGATTTTTTTTTTTTAGGGGAAATGAGGCTGTGGAAGAGGGAGAGAGAGGATTTTTTAAAAGATTTTATTTATTTATTTGACAGAGAGAGAGAGACAGAGAGTGAACACAAGCAGGGTTGTGGGGGAGTGCCTGGGTGGCACAGCGGTTAAGCGACTGCCTTCGGCTCAGGGCGTGATCCTAGTGTTCTGGGATCGAGCCCCACATCAGGCTCCTCTGCTAGGAGACTGCTTCTTCCTCTCCCACTCCCCCTGCTTGTGTTCCCTCTCTCACTGGCTGTCTCTATCTCTGTCAAATAAATAAATAAAATCTTTAAAAAAAAAAAAAACAAGCAGGGGTGTGGGAAGGTTGACACCCAAGTGCCAAAAAGTGATGGAATTCTGTATATGCTCCCTTCCTCTCTCAGACTCAGCTCAGGGCTGGGGCCCAAGGCAGAGGATGCAGGGGCTGGAAAGGCAGAGAAAGCCTGGAGGTGGGCTGAGCCAGCAGAAACATTTACGGTCAGGCTGTCTGAATTCTGCCGTGGCAGCAGAGAGAACTGTCGCTCTTACTCTTTGTGGTTTCCTTTGCCTTGAGAGCTGCTACCTCGTGAAATTTCCTCCTTTCCTTTCTCTGGTTTGCCCATCCCTAGATTGATGTAGTGGTTAAGAGCAAGGACGTGTGGAAGGGCCTGGAAGGCTGCCACTCTGGCTTTACCCCTACCATGCTCTGCCTTTCTAGGGCCCCAGGGATCCCTTAACATAAATAGTCTGCAGGGGGGAAGAATGGATGGACTTGTCCCTATGACATAGTGGAGATATATCTGGAAGTTTCCTTTGAACATTAGTACATTACAGCTTTGTGTTTGGGGTACTTTTTGTGTGTGTGTGTGTGTGTGTGTGTGTGTTTAAGTAGACTCTATGACCAGCATGGGGCCTAACACAGGACTTGAACTCACAACCATGAGATCAACACCTGAGCTGAGATTGAGTCAGACACTTAATCAGCTGAGCCATCCAGGTGCCCTTATTTGTGTTTTATCCCATAAAAGTCTAGAGCTGCCTTCAGGTGTCACCAATCTCCAATACACTTTGTGTTTTCTTCTATATATGGATATATATATATATGTATGTTCGCTTACCATTATGAAGTAACTTCGCTGAAGCAAATTGAAAGTAATTCTTCTTTTTTTATTATTATTTTTTTTACTTTATATATTATTTTTCTTTACACCTAATTAGTTACTTGATGGAGTTTCCTTTTTTAAAAAAAAAATCCACTTTCCTGACACTAGGTCAAGAGTGTAGGATTTGAGACCCAGATTTTCCATTTTCAGTTATATGACTTCAGTTCTATTTCTTAATTTTGATATGCCTTGGTTTTCCCATCTGTAAATTACGCATACTTACGGTACTTCTCTCATAAGTTATTGTGAGAAATCAGTCTGTATGCACAGAGCCCTTAGAAATATGCTTGGTACAGTGTAAGCACTACATGCTGTCAGCTCTCACTATGTATTCTTGAAAAGGTTTTAATCTTGACTTTCAGAAAAAGAATGCTCTTCTTGTATTCCACAAACTTTTATTGAGCATTTACCATGTGCTCGGCTCTGTGTTATGCCTTTCCATATAGATTTTATCTGATATAACTTCATTCTCACCCCCACCATGTTTTAAAGTTATCACTGTTTTCATTTTCTAGGGTTTGGACCCTGGAAATGCCATGTATCAGCTATGTCACCCAGGATAAGCAAAGCTAGCCAAATCGCAAACAAGCACACCTCCCAGGGCCTGTACACAATGCAGGGTCGGTTGTACCTTGTGCAAACTAAGTCAGGGAATGCTTCTTCAGGAGGGGGCTGAGCACGTGAGGCTGCCGGGTCTTATGGCCCCTCCATTACCGAATGTGCTCCTATGATTACTATAGCTGGGGAAAGAGCATTGGAGAGTCCCACCAATGAAATGCTTCGACTTAGAAATGAATTGGGTCAGGGCGCCTGGGTGGCACAGCGGTTAAGCGTCTGCCTTCGGCTCAGGGCATGATCCCGGCATTGAGGGATCAAGCCCCACATCAGGCTATGAGCCTGCTTCTTCCTCTCCCACTCCCCCTAACTCGTGTTCCCTCTCTCACTGGCTGTCTCTATCTCTGTCAAGTAAATAAATAAATCTTTAAAAAAAAAAAAAAAGAAATGAATTGGGTCGCTTCTGCCTGTAGCCCTTGAGCAAGAATGAGTCAAGGGCCCTGCCTCACGGTCCTAGGAAACCTCATCCTCCCATGTGCCTGGAAGGAGGTCAGGACAGGGCACGATGTGCGTTAGGAGTCTCTACCACTTGTGACTTTGAGTGCGTTGCTTAACCTTTCTGCACTTCAATTTCCTTATTTGTAACATGGTGACAATTGAACCTACTGCATATAGATGTGATAAAGAGTGAATGAGACAAATGGATGTGAGGTCCTTAGGATGGTACCTGGCACATAGGAAATGGCCATTTTGCGGTCACTAGTATCATTACCAGTATTTACAAGAGAATCAGCAGAGCCTCCCAAGTCAGTAGTTATGGTCGCCACAGCTTTGGACTCAAGTCCTGTGTGGGTTGGTATTCCAGTTCTGTCATCTACCAGCTCTCTGAGCTTGGGGAAGAACTTGGCTTTCTCTGAATTTCACTTTTCTCATCAGTAAAATGGGAATGAAATCACACCTACCCCATAGGCTATATATCAAAGGTTAGACTGATAACATTTGTTTGTTCCTTGATAAGATGAGGTAAGTATTTAAAATCTATTGACTTATTTGATCTTTAAGACGATGTTATGAGATGGTACTCTATCAACCCCCTCTTACAGCTGAAGACACTGAGCCACAGAGAGGTTAAGTAATATGCCTGAGGTTCTCTAGTAAGTAAATAGTGAAGGAAGGATTAAAACTTAGGCAGTTTGGCCTCTCAGCCAGTGACCTTAACTCATATGCTTCACAGCTTCCCTGAGACCCCCTGCAGAAAGCTCCCAGCACAGGGCCAGACACACAGTTGATCCTCACAACATCAGTACCTTTCTTCTTTGGTTGGGTGCATGTTGGGAGAAACAACCCTTAAGCCTATTCCTAGACTAGACTCTGTTTGGGACACGTATGGATGGATTTTTTTTCATGAATGGATGGAGGCGTGAAGGGAGCAATAGTAAAGGGCACTATCTATGCCATGTGTGTTTGCAAAAATACCAAAATCTGCATGCAGAAATGCCCAGCAGAAAGTTGGTGCTCAGCTGGCAGGAGCCCTTTATTATTTTTAATAAGCAGCCATGCTTAGTGGGAATCCCTGAATCTGTAGACATTGGCGACACACATTGGCGACATTGTCTGTAGTCAATGGCGACACACAAAAGGGACCAGCTGGACACGGTGGCAAATTTAATGATATGCAAACAACCTGCAAATAGGAACCATCTTTTCAAATAAGAATCTATTTGGCTTGGGGAACACAGGCTTTAACTGAATGAGAAGGTTAAATCCATGTTCTATGTGTGTTCTGTTTTCATTGTACCTAGAGGGGTTGACTACGGAGTTGGTTTTCTTTCCAAACTAAACACCTGGTACTTAATGATATACTCAAACACCAGAGGAGAACTGCCTTGGGAAAGCAGAGCCTGTTTGAGGTGACTTTGTTCCTCCCTTCCTCTGACAGAGAAGAAATGGGAAGTTGTACTTCTAGCTGAAGTAAAGACAGAGCCCTAGGAGTTTAGCACTTTGCACAGAACCAAAGCTGTTGTATGCCAGATCCTGTGCTTTTCAGAGACCCTTGGTTTAACTTTTCTGGGAAACCGATGATGCCAAGATTCTTATACTCACTTTACAGACTAGGAAACTGAGGATCAAGGAGTCAGGTCAGATAGCTAGCTCAAAAAGATCAAAAAGATTCAAAGTGAAGATGTAAAGATGTTTGCATGGCTCTAATGTTATGTACCTCCACAGCATTCTTTGTGCATGACACCCCCTAGAATGTATAATTCAGGGGGCCGTGTGTGCATGCACTCAAACCCTAGTCCATAATAAGCCTGCATTAGTTATCAACTACTACATAATAAAATCGCATTTGTTACTGCAGTTTCTGTGGGTCAGGAATGTGGGTTCACCTTAGCAGGTGCCCTGGCTGTAATCAAGGCTGCTGTTAAGGTGTGGGCTGAGGCTACAGTCCTCTGGAACCTCAACTGGGGATGAGTTCACTTCCAAGCTCACTCATGGGATTATTGGTAGGATTCCAACCTTGAAGTCTCTTGGACTGAGCGCCTTACTTCCATGCTGGCTGTTGGCCAGAGAAAGCCCAGTTCCTTGCCATATGGACCTCTCCATAGGGCAGCTCACAACATGGCAGCATGTTTCTTCAGGGCAAACAAGTGAGAAGAATTAGAGAGCCAAAATGCCAACAAGGGAGAAGTCACAGTCTTTGGTAACTTAATCATGGAGGAGATATCCTGCCACTTTCGCCGTATTCTATTCATTAGAAACAAGTGACTAGGTTCTCCGCATACTCACGAGGGGAAATTACCCAAGGGCATACATACAAGGAGGCAGAGACCATTGAGAGCCAGGCACTGCCTACCCCAAAATCCGTGATTAATACGAAATAATGCTTCAAATTACTTACACTGTCTCTCCAGAATATCTTACTTGTCTTGAGGAGTGATGCAGGCCCTTTATCTGTCTACATACCCTTGACAGGATAAAGGCATCTCAGTCTCGAAAACCTAGGGTAGCAATCAGGGTTAGCTGGTCTAAAAATATTGTCTCTTTCAATAACTTTGTATCCACCTGTTTGATCCATGATGCAAAAGCCAACCTTACTGCTAAGTTTTGGGTGTTGGGTCCATATTGCTGCTATGTCTTTTCTACACAAATAAGTATTGGCCTTTGAAGTATTCTCCTTGGAATAGAACACTTTATGTTCATTCATGATGCAGACTTTGCCTAAGACCTCGTTGCAGCTCCTTTTTGGGAATGGCTTTTGGAATCTCTCTCTCTCTCTCTCTGTCACACACACACACACACACACATACACACACACAATATCTGCTTTCTTTCTCTAAGATGTGATCACCAGGAAGTTTTTATTAGATATGGTTGGCAGGGAAACATCCCCGTCCTTATTATTTATTCTTTCATGCATTTCCTTTTAAGAACTAGTAGGTTTTAACTCAGACCTATCCAGAGCCCTCATTATTTACAACAGCTTTGTGCTTTAGGCACATAAGGTAATAGCAACCTATATTCAATCATTTCCAAACATAGGATATGGCAAAGACGACCACCTCCTTTCCTTATTTCAATATTGGATTTTAAAATGGTTAGGTTGTCTGAGTCTCAGGAATCGAAGTATCCTTGCTCTTCAATTCTATGGTAGTTTTAAATATAGGTGTAGGTTTGAGAGAAGAGAGTGATCAGGAATCAGCTCCGATGATGGCTGGGTACATTAATCAATCTCAGTTAGAAAGACTGAGATCCCAGTCCAAAGAAAGGTGCTGGACTCTGGAACAGAGATGAAAAGGAACCTCAAAGTGGAGAGGCTGAGTAATCAAACACTGAGGCTTGAGTAATTGATTCATTAGAAATTATTTTTTAATCTAATAAATATGTAAAAAGCACTTACTGTGTAGTAACTTCCATTCCAAGTACTTGGCAAATTTAATCTCTGGGAGGCAGGTATCATTTTCCCGATTTTGAAGCTGAGGAAACAGAGTCACAGAGACACTGGGGACTTGCCCAAAGTCGCACAGTTGGTAGGCAGCAATTTGGCTTCAGAACCTCTGGTCTCCATCGCCGCGCTGTGCTGCTCCCGAAAGCTGTCCACCCAGAACAGAGTGGCGGCTGCTCCGGGAATTCCCATACAGAGTCCAACAGTCCCAGTCGAACTGGGCTGCTGGAACGGCGCAGGTTACTCCCTGGTGTTCGGTAGGAAGGTTTCTTTCTCCTTTGGGACAAAACATCTGGAATAGACTGTGCAGAAGAGAGAGTTTGGGTGTGGACCTGGAAGAGCCAACAGTGGCTCCAAGGGGCAGGGGGCAGAAGACAAAGCAGAGAAGAACTGGAAACAAAGATCTAAACCAACCTCAAAATTTGCCTGTACCCGACTGGCTCTGCTTCAGGAGTTCATCCGGGCACTCTCCCACCAGACCAAATTGTTGGTAGTTGTTTAAACTGAGGAGTGCAGTGTTTGAGAGTGTGTCAGTGTGAGCACATGTTTATACCTCCAAATACCTTTTGAATGGCAGATGGTGGCTGAAGGATATTGGGGGGAGGCAACTGTAGGAAAGGGAAAGAGGGAAGGTCGTGGCTCTCATCCTATCTCATCACACAGGGACCTTTGACAGCCTCAGCAAATTGATCAGTCCCCCAAGGAGCCAAACACATCTGTGCACATGCATCACGTTAACGGCACCATTGCCTGACGGGTACACTTTAGGGGGTGTGGGCTCTGCCCTTCTGTGCCAAGAGCAAATTCATTTTGCTCATGATTTCAGGTACACAGGTGATTTACCTAAACGAAACAAGCACAGCTGAAGCCTTGACTTAAAACCAAGCGACAGCGTTTGCAGTATATCTAATTCCATAGAACCCAGCTCCTGTTCACTTGCAGGAATTGGGGGTGGGAGATGGCCAATACTATATATTTAAGAGGAAAACAAAAACCACAGAGAGAGATCCCAAGTGGTTACAACAGAATTGGTTTATTTGAAAGCTCTGCCTCCACTTCCCTGTAAAAATTCAGGAGAGGACCCGGGGATTGAATAGGGTGGGGGATCTTTCTCTCCTTGCCAGTCCTTCCCTTGCTCTCTGATAACGGGTGTAGCCAGCAGGCTAGAAACAACTGCAGGGGAGCAAGGCATATAAATATTCAGTCGTGACAGTCCCCAAAGGATAAATGACAGCAGCCCATGCCATGTGCCTTCTGCACATTTTAAAATGACTCTTCTCCTCCATACCCAAGCTGACATATTAGTAAATTGATTCCAGGTGATGCTGACATTTTGTAATTATCACTATCTATAATTTTCATCTTATTTCATTGAATATTTTGATTGTTTAAAATAGGGTAGCATACCTAATAGTGGTCATTAGTTTAGCCCAAGGGAAAATTTATGCTTTAATAAACTCACATTAGAAATAACTTACTAAAATTACAATTGGCATGATTAGCTTCCCATTTTTTTTAAATAAAAAAATAAAACAGACTAATTTTATCCAAACTGACAGCTTTTCTCTCTCAAACTGGTTCATTGTTCTATTGTTATCTTGGAGGAAGGAAAGACCTCTCTAGCACAGTAGCACTAAGAAAAAGCACAATAACTCAACACACAGGAAAGGGTTATGCTTCATTCCGCATATGGCAGTAGCTGAATACTATACATTCTCTTATTTTCTGACTACCGCAGACTCGCATAAGGAAGGCCATGTGGCTTTGAAACAAGGTCATATTTGGGGGAATCGTCCTCTTAACTTGCTTATCTGAGGGGACTGTTTTTCAAGGATTGCCTGGGAAGTTAGGCAATTCTGGGCTTGACTCCCTTATTTTCTTCGGTGTCCATTTCTGTTTCGAGCACATCTTCTACAGATTGCCTCTAGGTTCATGTTAGGTATCATTTTTGAAGAATAAAAGGGGTGATTTTAATGTGCAGGAAATGATTTTTAAAAGATAATGAAGCAGATTTGACTATTGCCAGAGCAATGCTGTTGGTTGCCACAGGGAAACAATTCATCTATTGGCCAATAGCCTGAAATTCTAGCATTCCTCATATTCTTTCAGCTCCAGGGCATGCAGGCCACAAGGGGCCTGCCCCCTCTTTCACCTGCTGGCAGTTCTGGTTTTATGAGTTTATTCAAGGGATTAACAATTGCAGATTATCTTACTGGAAATAAGGTATATTGTTGATGTGGACATTGACATCTTGATGGTTGAGGTCATTCTTCACCCATTCATCTTGCTGTCCACTTACCCAGCCACCATTCACTCACCCTCACTCATCCACAATTTATTCGTCCTCTGTTCATCCATCTGTCCACCACCCACTGATTAATCTATCATCCATCCATCCACTCAACCATGGACCCACCCAACCATCCACTCACCCATGCACCCACCCATTCATCTGCATATATGTTCATCTGTCTGTCCCTATCCATCCATCCACCCATTTGCCCTCCTCTTTATTTACCTATAAATCCATTTATACATTCATCCTTTCATGTATCCACCCACCCATCTACCCTCTCATCCATCAATATAGTCATCATCCATACAACTGTCCATCCTTCAAAAAATCCTTTGGCTAACATTGATCAAACCTGTGGGCATTGGTAATAAAGAGATACATAAGTCATGTCTCTACCCTTAAGGAGCTTACAATCTTATATAGGAGTCATAAATCAATCAAAAACCACACAGCAGACTGCTGAGTGCCACCGTAGAAAACTATGCCATGTTGCTGCAGGAATTCTCAAGAAGAACTGGCTTACTCTGTCTGAATGATTCAAAGAATGTTGGGCACATGTGAACCCTGAAGCTATGCATGATAAATATGGGTATAACCTCTGGGGGTGGGCAACATGACAACAGGGAATTGAGCAGCGGATGGACGCTTAGCCCTTAAGTTCTCTCCAAGAGTGTCACTTTGCTGAGTAGAGTATCTGTATTCGGAAGCAGAGCCCTACCAAGGGGCAGAAGGTATGGGGTTATTGAGGCATCAGGCAGATGACAGGAACTGAAGTTGGGTCTCAGGGAGCAAATCAAAAGAACTGGGATCCAGGATTGTCTTCTGATTCTGAATGAAGGGAAGGGGAAAAGAATAAACAAATGGATTTATAAATAAAAACAAGTCAGAACAGATGAACAGATAAACCACAAGTGGATAAGTACCTCTTAGGTTATTTGCATTCAGTCAATGTAGACACTTCACATAACTTTTCCTAGTGACATCTTTGACCAAAACTAAACCAGTAACAACAAAAGCAGCTCCAAGACCGATCACAAGCCGGAAACTGGCCTTTTCTCTGCTTTGCTCCCACTGTTGGTGAGTCTACAAGAATCCTAACA
Organism: Ailuropoda melanoleuca; assembly: GCF_002007445.2. Taxonomy (NCBI): domain Eukaryota; kingdom Metazoa; phylum Chordata; class Mammalia; order Carnivora; family Ursidae; genus Ailuropoda; species Ailuropoda melanoleuca. Next base: position 76,091,032 of record NC_048229.1, read on the forward strand.
GGCATGGACTGCTTTTCAACTCCAAGGGGCTAGCACTCAGCTCTGCACGGGGGCCTGGGTGAGGCTTTCGTGACTTTCCCAGAGGCCTCAGGTCTCTTTTGAAACACAGCAGCTGTTACCAGGAACAACTCCACTTCTTAAACAATAGCATAGGCTTTGTGAAGCTTTCCCAGGTGCTGTGGGCCCAGCATTGCCAAAAAATGCCCGAGACCCACACAGTCTCCTTCCCCCATGGAGCTTAAATAGATTGGAAGCAAACGCTTGTTGACAACAGGTGTGGCTCGATGTGAGAAAATGTTCCTTTCCATTATTGCAGGGTTGGCACTCAGGGACATTTCCTGTGGAAGAAACAGGCTTCCAGGAGCATGGGAGATCCATGCTCAGAGCCAGAAAGTGCTCAGTTCCTCCCTTTTAGGGCCAAAGGCTCCACAACTCTGTGAGCAGGTGCTCCTAATAAGTACAGAGGTTTTCAAAGCCAGAGGAAGGCTAGGCAAGGAGGGGTGGGCTCCTGGGCCCCAGAGATCCAACCAGCTGACTGATTAGGTTCTCTGTGATGGTGGTAAGTGGCTGCATCGCCATTAGCTCAGCTAGATTAACTTGCTCAGCAGAGGCTTGCAAAGCTGCGTGAGCCTGTCTTCCACTCAGCTTGAGTTCGCCACTGGTCCGTGAGGGCAGAGAGAGGTAACCTACAGGAGGTGGGGATTCAGCCCTCAGATTACTTGATGGAAACCCCAAGGACATAGAGAAGAACTTTTTTATTTGTTTGGAAAATCTGTCTGGTGATTCTTCCTCTCCCTGAACTGTCTTAGGGCAAAAGTAAGTTCTGCATTGAACTAAATGGAATTGCTTGCTAGATGAGATTCTAATTTCAGTGAGAAGACTTCTTGACTTTCTATTATTTTGGAAAGTCCTTCTCTCCTCACTATGAGGGCTCATGTACACCCAGGGCCTTAACTGAAGTTTCTAGGGCAGCATGTCAGGATAGGGAGAAATATAAGAGGCAGTGGTGGCTCTCTTATAAAGAAACACCAGTGTTCAGACTGTTTGCATAGTTATTGGAGATTGAGTCAGTGGGGGAAAGAAATAAATGGAGATAAATTGAACAAATTTTAAATACTAATTTTTTCATAATACGATACTTTGTCAGATTTAATTTTTTCTTCTACCTCCGAAGATCTACTTACGTGTTCATAGAGGTGTGAGTGTATATATGTGTGTCAGGAACACCTTTTTTTTTTTTTTAAACTCATTTCCAAGTCCTGGAATCCTATGTATTGGCATCCTAATGTATTAATTTAGGTAGACTAAGTTGCAGTAACAACTGACCCTTAAATGTCAGTGGTTTAACAACATAGAAGTTTATGTCCTGCTCGTACAACAGTTCTGGACCAGCAATTTAGGTCAGAGAATTCCTTCCATGAAGTCATTTAGAAACCCAGGCCAATGGGTGGCTCTGCCAGTTTCAACACGGCCTTCAAAGTGGCTCTAGACATCGACATGCCAGTCAGCCAGAACACAGAAATATCAGGAGCTGCTCTGAGAGGTTTTTATGATCTGCACCCAGGAGTGGCGGTCACATGACCATCTACCTGCAAAGAAGATTGGGAAATGTAGTCCGGCTGTGAGCCCAGGAGGAAAGGGGCACCAATTTGTGTGGGCAGCTAGTGGTCCCCCCCACAGCTTTCATCATTGCTGTTCGACCCCCTCATTTACTGAGGGCCTGCTATGCACCCTGCATTGTGCTCCGAGCTGTGTCCTCATACAACACACACATGGTTAGAGTCTGGGGAAGGAAAAAGAAAGTGCTACTGGCTAATTATAAAATAATTAATGGCAATTTTGCTTGTCAGTAGGGCTGTAAGGGAAAACTATAGGGCTGTAACTATCTCCAGAGGGAGGTCAAGGGGAAGCAGTGGAGGTTTCTGGGAAGAAGCGACACTGAAGCTACTGACAGGGAGACAGAGTTAGCCAGGCAGGGGCACTGCAGAAGGGCGTTTTCAAAAAGAGTGACCAACAGGTGAACAGTCGTGAGACAGAAAGGAAATTTGAACACCACCGCTGCCTCCAGAGGGGTGGTAGGGCTGATGCACAGAGAGAAATTTGAAATGAAGCTGGAGAGGTGGGTGTGGGTGGGATTGAACAGACTCCATAGGCTGAGCCAAAGAGTAAGGGCTTCTTTCTAACAGCAATGGGAGCCACTGAAGGGTTTAAAGAAGAGTGTTGCATGGTCAGTTACGCTTCTCACAAGTCTCTTCTATTTAATGGCGCCAGAGTGAGGAAGCTGTGAGATCTTTCAGGAGAGGGGGCAGTTCTGGGTTTATGGGGCTGGCGGTTGAAATGGAGAGAAGTGCCATGGGTTGGAGAATTATGTGGGAAGGAGAAGAGATGGGACTGTCTTATTTAGACATGCACCAGGAAGGCAGCCCTGGGGTTCCAGGCTCAGGCTGGCATTTGCCTCATCTGAGAGTGAGACAGCTCACCATTACTGGTTTTTCCCCTTCCTCTGTACTTTTATGGGCTTCTTGACTTTAGGCCTGTTTAATAAAAGCTCTTAAAAATGGATATTTGGTAGAGCTCAAATTCACCCTCTATTTGCACTTCCGTGGACTTTGATTAGTATTCATAACAGAGTGGTACACCTGACGTCCACAGCAGGCAATTCCAACACCAGTGGAGAGAGGTACAAGATAAATCACTCCAAGTAAATGACTAATTAATCATGCTCTTGATTTTAATAACATATACCGTCTGGCTCAAGATTCATCTGTCTATAATCTTGCATTCTATTCTAGAAATTTGATAATCAGTAAAGCCACCCATGGATTCCTAATTTATGATGATTTCTTTCCTTTCTTTTAGCAAAGTTAAGTATCAGTCATATTCTTGGCATTGTATAAAGGGGAATTCAGGGAGAAGCGTGTGTTTTTTATCTATTTCAAAAACCATCATCAGTATTTCAGCATAATTTGTGGGACAGAATTGACACTATCTTATTGAAGATGTGTAAACTCATGTCTGGAAACATCTATACCAGAGGGCTTGCTAGCAAAGTATCTGTGCTCCTCCAAATCAGAAAACTGTTATTTTCAAGGGTAGTTGGACAAGAGTCATGAATACTTAGCAGTAAAACATCCCTCACTTGTGTGTGGCCTCAAAGACTTGTAAATCAACGGGGGTATGAACACGTGAGGATTCATAATTTCCAGTGAGTCATGGCTCTACTTATTTGGAGTAGATAGCTCCATAAAATAAAATACAATTCACTTGTAAAGAGCTCCTTTATCTCATATGACAAAACAAACCCATGGTCTTACTACTAAAGACTGTTCTCCACTGGGGCTGGTGTCGGGCTGGATAAGCTAATTACCTATAGGTGGAATTCTTCTGGAAACCGAGTCTCTAAACTTTTTAAATAATTGATTTGACTTCTTTACCTTGCCCATTTATATAGCTGGGTATGGCCATGCTGCTAGTGCATGGTACACTGTCAAAAACAAAAACAAAAACAAAATATAAAAAGCAGAACATAAATCCTGGGGGGTAAACAGAAAACATGTTCCATTTGACTTGTTATATTATTTGGAAGAAATCGCCATTGTAAATGTGTGGGCAGATACCTGATGATGATAGAGAAACTCTGAGTACTTGTTATGTGCAAAAAATTGTGCTTTGGGCTTTAATTACATAAGTCAATGAAAAACAAGTTAGATGCTAGTATTGATCATTTATTATAGGCTAGCCCTGTGCATCACCTTACTTAATCCTCATTAACATTGGCCTAAGAAGTAAGAAATATTATGCTAAATTGATTAGAGAAATATGTAGGCCAGAGACGTTAAGGGGCTTCCACAGGGTCTCACAGCCTGTGGGGGAAAGCAGGGCCCAATCCTAAATCAGCCTCTGAGAAAATGACCAATTAATCATTCTTGATTTTAATAACATATACCGTCTGGCTTGAGATTTGTTCATCTACAATCTTACTTTCTATTTTAGAAATTTGATAACCAATGAAGCCATCTATAGACTCCCAATTGACAATAATTTCTTTTCTTTCTTTTAGAAATGTTAGAAATCAGATGTATTCTGATGACTCTGTGGAGGGAGATAGAGGAAGGAGGTGTGTGTCCTTCATCTCAAAAACCATCATAGATATTTCAGGCTAATCTCCAAATTAAAAGCTGAAAATCCAAAGCCTGACATGTAATCCCTATGCTACACCTACGATGCAATCAATAGGAGAATGTGTCATCTGTTTTCCTCTGAAACATTCCATTGCTACATACCCTTTGCAAGATGTAAAATCATCTCCAAGAAATACCCTGTTTAAATAAGCCATGTCCTCTGGAGACTATGACCAAATAACATTTAGCATATAAAAATGGAGAAATGTGTACCCAAGGAACTAGGAAGGATGCATCCAGGAACCAAGTGTCTCTTTCAGAAAGAGAAGAAATAAAGTGAAGTATGCCCTTTGCACATGTCTCCGAGATTTTGTTCCCGAAGCCTGCAGCATTGGCTTGGCCTGGAATGGACTTTCCAAGCAGTAGCATAAACTCATAACTACTCGTGGTATCTGCCCACACTTGCAGCAGGTACTGAGAAGACAGCCAAGCCTCGAGAGCCACGTAAGCCTCTGGACATCACCTTAAAGTGGTTCAGAGCGACCCTCATAAGGTGGCTCTCTTTCCCCCATTAGGTACCATGGCTGTGCACATTGCTGGCCCTCTCCAGCATCACCCTAAGGAGACCATCCCTCCACAAGTTCACCACCGCTGCTCTTAACTCCCAGCTTAGGGAATCGGACTGAATTAGTTCTGTGTGTTATTAACCAGAGGAGCACTTACATTTTCTGACATCTCTAATCTTGGCGCTCAGGGAATAGCACAGAACATTTGCATGAAATTACCCCTCATTCTATCTATAGGCTTAGCTGCCAGCATTTGTGAATTTGGCAGAAGCCAGCAGATCTCACAGTTAATGTCTTCCTCTCCTGCCAGGCTCTTCAGAACGGGGTGCATTAGAGTGCTGCGAGACAAAGAGCAGGGTGCATCCTGGGATGTGGAGTCTAGGTGATGCTATTTGCATCCAATTAAAGAAGCAAGACTTGGTGGCATTATTCACATGCACGACCCTTAATGCCTTTTGGCTCTTTAAGCCTTTGGATCAACTTTTGTAGGAGGATGTTGGCGAGAATATGGGCAGGGTTTAGGCACAGGTAGAGGTGAGCTTCCAGGTTGAATCTCCTACCAGGCTGGCAATTGTATGTTTCCTTTCTGGACTTGCCAAAGGAGGTTTCTTTTGCTGTTTTCACTGTTTCTTGTTCTATCCACAGAGCTAAGTAGCTCAGGTTAGATTCAAGTTGATACCGTTTGGCCTGATGAGCCCTGCGTTCACCTTTTCCCGTTTGTCTTGGGGATTTCATGTCCCACCCCACCCTCAGGGTGTCTTGTGGAGTTGGGAGACAATCACTGATTGTTCAGTTTCTGTGCGGCTGGGTTGTTAACAGAAATTAGAGATGTCACAAAGTCTCAGTGCTTCTCTGATTAATTACACAAAGAGCTAGTTGGATCTGATTCCCTAAGCTGGCAGTTAGTGACAGGGATTGCGAACACATGAGGAAGGGTCCTCTTTGGTGCTGCCGGAGGATACACAGTGTGTAGAGAGGCCATTGTGCCCTGTGAGGAGATAGAGGGTCACCTTTGAGGATTGCTCTGAAGGTTTCCTGACAATGGATGGTCCAGACTTGGTGGTGTGGTTTTGACAGGACACTTCACCTCCCAGGTGTTCGGTCCTTTTCAATTTATGATGAGGGAGCTGAACAAGAGAAACAATTTCAAAGGGCATTTTGGGTCTCAGAAAGATGGGAAGCAACTGGCCATTTTGGTGGGCAGGACGCTGTTTCTCCCAGAGCAGTCCACTCTTTCTTTGTTTTAATCAGGAGAGTGCCATGTCACATTTTATTTGAAAAATAGAGTTTTGCTGTGCAAACCCCACAGGTCTAAACAATTTCTTTCCGGTCCGAGAGTCGTAGGCCATCTCTAGGCCAGTCTTCTGATTCTGAGAGTCATCATGTATCAAGTCCCAAACTCAGGATCCATTTCTGACCAGTCTGCACAGAGAGTTGTCTCCTTTCTGTGGACAGGCATTGTGGGCATGCTCCCAGGGAGAATTGGGCTGATGAGGCCTTAAATAGGTGACACCCTTTGTCTCAGAACAGGCCTCATCTCCACTTAAGGAGTGTGTTCCTTCTTTAACTACTGCTCACTGTGACACGGAAGGTTACTTCTTCAGCCAGACACTCCGGAAACCCTAGGTGAGTGCTGACTTACAGACTAGTGGAGTTTAAAATTCTATATATGCACATATACACCTTATAAAATACAGTGGGAGAATGCAGTACGTCTAGTTATACTGAATACTTTAGATCAGCATTTCTCAAAAAGGGTTACTTGACTAATTAATAGGCACAAAAAACAATCCTTTGGTCAAGTAAGTGAGAGCAAAGCATAGACTGTACCTGTGGTAGACAGCATAGCACCTGTAATTTCTGTGCCCCGTGTTCTCACCCAGCATAATCCCTTCCTTTTGAGTGTGGGTAGCATCTGTGACTTGCTTCTGGCCAATAGAACATGGAAAAGGAGATAGATGTCCCTTCTGCAAGAATGTTTTGCTGTGTCAGATGCAGTCTTCGCAGACTGACTGGGGAGACTCTCCATTGTTGGCTTTAAAGAAGTCTACTGTCATGTCTTGAGAGAGAATCTGTGAAGAGGGAAAGGACCCCTGGGCAGCCTATAGGCACAAAGAACGGCTCCTGACCAATGTCCAGCAAGAAAACTGAGACCTCATTGTACCACCCAGAGGAGATGAATTCTGCCAACAGAGAGACATTGAAAGTGGCTCCTTCCCTAGGTGAGCATCAGAAAAGACCACAGCCCCAGCTGATACCTGGATGGCAGCCTGAGACCCTGAGACATCCCTGAACCACAAGATAATACATGCGTATTGCCCGAGGCAGCTAAATTTGTAATCATCTGTGACACAGCAATAGAAGACCAATACCATGCCCTTAGATATTTACAAAGAACGTTAGCAAAATAAAAGCTTCGAGAGGGCATGAAAGAAAGAAAAATACTGAACTATTTAACTTTATTTAACATGGCATTTCCCATACCAATAAGAGCATGCCCTGCCCCCCCCCCTTTTAAACAAAACACCTAGAAACACCTTACAGCATTGTGCTAGTTTATGGAAAATATTTAGGAGAGTGATTCTTAAATGTTTTGGTCTCAAGATTGTTTTACACTTTTAAAAATAATTGAGGACTCAAACCTTTTGCTTATGTGGATTTTATCTATTGATACCATATTTGAAATTAAAACTGAAAAAATTAGACATCTATACCAATTAATTTATTTTAAAATAATGACAAGCCCATTAAATGTTAGCACAAATAACATATTTTTGTGAAAAGTAACTATATATTTCAAAACAATAACAACAACAAAAGTAGTGAGGAGAGTAGCATTGTTTTACATGTTTTCACATCTCTTTACTGAATGGCCTAATAGGAGTCAAATGGATTCTTATATCTGTTTAAGCACTCAGTTTGTGGTGATATTGCTTTGGTTGAAGAAAGTGAAGAAAATCTTGCCTCACACAGATATGTAGTTAAAAAAGGGATGAGCATTTTTAATAGTCTTTTTAGGTAACTAGATATTCTTCGATACTTAAGAAGTACTAGTTTCTTAAATGCTAGTTGCATTGTGGAATCTGAAACTCCATCAGTGAACTTCTTATAAAACCTGTGAGAGAATAAGAGTGAAAAAGGCGAATAATATCTTAGAATTTATATGAAAATAGTTTTGACTTTATATACCTGCTGAAAGTGTTTCAGGGACCCCATGGGAGTTCTCAGACCACACTTTGGTAACTACTGGTTTAGGAAATACTCCATTAATCAATTATGGGACCTAGACTCATCTTGACCCATTTGTCAGTTATGTATTGATTACCTTTCATACAAGGCAATGAACTGAGTACTGGGAAGAAAAGGAAATAAATAATATATGGTGCCTGCCTCAATGACATAATATCCAGGGGGAGAAGAGAAAAATAAGCAATTAGCTATACAGTAATAAAAATCCAAATTCAGTAAGTGCATGCTAGCTAGCTAAGGGAGTGAGGAGGGAGGGAGAGAGACAGATAGGCTAGATAATTTATTTAGGTAGGTGGCCGACGGTGAGAAGGTGTTCCAGGCTGGGGCTGTGCAAATGTGTAGCCCCTTCAGGAACGGCCCCTTCCTGTAACACCTGTGATCATCCGGTGACACCTGGCAAGGACAGCTGCATGTAGATGGAATTGCCAAGGTGCAGGAACCCACATGGTAGAGGCTAAGTGAACAGGACTTGGAGCTTTGGAGAGCATTCTTCTGCCTCATCAGACTTCCTAATAATCCTCTATCAGGAAAGCAATCATCTTCTCAAAGGGAAATGGGGAAATTTCATATGTGGAGGTTTTGATTAATACAAGGAAAGAGTCAATTTAGTTCCATAATAGGCAGTACCCTGCAAGAGCCACATGGGAGGAGTGAGAATGGAGAGGAAAAAGGGATGAATGTGAACAGATTTTTAGAACACTTAAGTGGCATCAAACCATGGTAGCAAGTGTCCACTCTAATTGTAGTCCTTTCAGGGCATCCCTAGAATTCAATCAAAGTCCTATTCTGAGTAGTAGCTTTGTGCCTTGTATGAGTTTGTCATTTATTCCCCTCAATAACCCTTGGAGGAGGTAGAACGGTATCTGCACTTTGTAGCTGGAGAAGCTAAGCAAAGAGAAGCTAACAAAGCGTAGGGGCAGGATTTGAACTCAAGTCTGCCCCATTCCAAGTTCTTCAAATCTCTTTCAGTCCCCTCCCTGGGTCTTTATTACCCACCACCCTCGCATACTGCCCTCCTACCTATATGGTTTGACCTATTGCTCCTGATCCTTTATCTCTATGTTTTCTGACCACCTGCTCTGGCTTGAAGTACCTCTGCGGCCTCTCCTTGCTTAGAGGACTCGTTTTTCTTCCTTCTCAGTTTCACTTTTCTTTACATGAGCCTCAACTCTGAACTTTCCCCAACTACTTGACTTTTTATACTTATAACCTCAGATAAGAGGTGATTTTATCATCTCTTTGTCATGGAACCACAGGACACCCTGTGGGCCAGGCTGGCCTGCATAGCCTTGGTAGTTATGTGTGTGTGTGTGTGTGTGTGTGTGTGTGTGAGAGAGAGAGAGAGAGAGAGAGAGAGAGAGAGATACCTCTTAGGATCTCATAAAAGCCATGGATCCATTCCCTGGAAAAATGTGATGCATGTGTGCACACCCTCATTTATACAAATATGGTCCATGTACAATTTTGGAGGTTTTGGCACTTGCTAAGGACCGTTCACAAGGTTCTCTCTATATCCTTGAGTCCAGGTTATGATCCCCTGCTCCCTCTACTAGATTGTAAGACCCATGAGACAAAAGCTGTGTCTTATATGTCACCGTACCAAGCACAAAGCACAAAGCACAAAGCACAAAGCCTGGTACCTATAGATCTTCAATCTGAGAGGGTAAAATTGAATGAGCTGCATGGCCCCATCCTCAGGATCCCTTTATCCATTTCTTGTATTCCTCCTATCTTGTCACACTCCAGGAAAGGAATGTACACCTCTGCTAGTCCAATGACCATTAATTTTGAAATCATGGCCCAACGCCTGACTACACACAGGCTGTGTGACATCATTTTAGACTATAAAGTGCCAAGCACTAATTGATTTGTAAGAAAGTCCACATGTAATGTATGGCACACTCCCAAGGGCTCCCAAGGGCTCCCAAGGGAGGGACAACAGCATCGGACTCACGTCAGGAAATCACTCTTGCTGGCCCTTGTGAGACAGGATGACATTCTGGCCAGGAAGCAGTCTTGACTTTGGATTTGAATCTGCCCCTGATGGAGTTATTCACAGATGGCTAAGTTAAATGCAGCCTTCATAGCACTAAGGCATTTCAGAAGTAGCTAAGCAAGTGGCCCATGAAATGGAGGCACCAGAAGCCTCGGGAAGCATCACCAATGCATCACCCAGTGAAGCCATTGTGTCTCTCCTTGGTAATGAGCATTTCCAAGGGCAACGTGGGGGATTTCGATCAACCTGTGAGAAGACAGGGTGTGCAGGCATTGTGGATCATGAGAGGGAGTAAAAACAGGCAATAAAAAGCAGGAAAAAAAAAATGAGGCCAGGATCCAAGAAGATACTTTCCGTGGAAAAGAGAAGGGAAAAAATAGCTCCACCCCTCCTGTCCAAATGAAAAAGCATTTAATTGAATGTTCTTTATAGAGGTGAAAAAATCCCCTGTGGAGTTCCCAGTGTTTCATTATCCAATTGAGTTAGGTACCCTGAGTTTCAAAGACCATTCTCCTGAATGATTATTCTTCTTGCAGTGTCAGTCTGCCCTGTGCTCAGTGAACCCCTACTGGGCTGCATCATTTAAAAGTCAAAAACCCTGAAAGTATTTTTATGCCCAATATAGTAACAGAGCAAACTCTGGTATCACTCACTTTATTCTCCACAGCTCCCTTCCTCTTGTCTGTCATGCAGATTTCTGTGCTACTGAGGATGCTTGGAATCAACAGGACTGCTCCCCAAACACTTTCTTAATTCTGTGAAAGGCCTCAGAGGGAAAGAGATTAGGGGGCTGAGAGAGGCAGCATCACAGTGTAGCTGTTGAAGCAAAGGATGGGCCTCTCAGAGTGTTCCTCTTGAAGTTAGAAAAATCAGGGACGGCCCGGGGCAGTGGTGAGTGGCTTTAAGGAAGTAAGTCTATCAGGAGACACCAGGCTTTCACTGGGCTGAAATGGCCCACACAGAGTCCAGAAGAGCTTCCTCAGTGAGGACAGCCTCTTCTGGGAGAATCCTGGAAGGGAACTAGGATAGAGACCCTCCCAGCAAAATTATCAGTTCTATGAAATACACCTCTTTGTTATTCTTGAGAATATTGTAAATCAGGTCTAAATCATTGGAACATCTAGAAAGTTATACCCACCCTCACCCCCACCTTGAGAGGGAAATCTGGGGGGTTGGTTGGAGAATCATTTCAAATCTCTCCCTTCAGAGACAAGCTCCTAAGGTTGGCTGATAAACAACATAAAATAATTGCTTAAGAGTTTCACATCTGACCTGCTTAGCACCTGGCACACTTTGTTAATTTAGAAAATATTTGATGGCTCTGAATCCAATCCCATTTTCTCAAATAAAGGCTTAATTTCTTTTTGACTGAAATGAATAGTTACGTTGTCATACCTTAGCCAAACACCCTATAAATATAATACCCCTTCAGCCTTAATATTTCAAAAACTATAGTTTTCATTTCAAGCTGAAATGATATTTTATCTCTGAAGTTGTAGAATAATTTAAACCAATTTTTCCTACTTCAGTTAGTTCGAGGTTGATTCTTCTGTCTGAATTCCTCCCTCGCAGAACATGTAAACTCCCTCCAACCTCCAGCACTGGCCGAAAAGCAATTTGTTTCCAAGATTCAAGGCTAAAAAAATATGGCTGTGGGACAATCTAGAGACAGTGTTATGCTGATTCTTTCTCCTGCTTAGTTCTCTGCTCTATTATGACGGTAAACAAACTCTAGGCTCCAGGGAGGTAACAGGCTCCCTGGGCTTTCCTTCCCAGAGTCTCCAGGTGTTGATTTGCATGATTATGTCCAACAGGCTCACACATCCCTCCACCAAATGGCACAACCAGTTGGGTGGGGGAGTTGTTTTGCCCACAGTTAGCTAATACAGGTCTCTGCTTGGCAGTTTTAGCTTCTGATCTGAGAGCCCTGGTTCATGAACTGTTGTCCTAGTGTACTGGAAGTCAAAGGTCTGTGCCAAATTCAGCCTCTGCAGACTCCCTCAAGTGATTAACAGGTAGATTACCTTCCACATCTTAGCACCGTAAATTAAGGGGAAGGATGTTAAGGAGGGAGACTGTAAAGGCCAGTCAAGTGACACATTGGAATCAGCCTGGGCCTAGAGGGATTGGGAAACCTCCAAGTGGCATCCCTATCTAATAATGACAGCTATCATTCTGAAGTCTATTCCCATGTACCAGCCACTTGCCCTGTATTGTTTTGAATGCTTGAACCTACCCTACATACTATACTATCCCCATTTTATAGACAAGAAATTGAAGGTTTAGACAGGACCTCACCTAAAGGTCATGCAGTGAATGAATAGTAGAACAGAACCTTGTACCCAAGCAAGTTATCTGTAGACACTTTACCCTTAACCACCACCTTCCCGTCCCATTTCTCACCATGGTCCACCTCTGGGCTGCTGATTTCCACTTCAGACACCTACCAAGGTGAAACAGTAGCTGTGGTCATGAACTGGCCCCTCTTTGCCAGTTTCTGTCTTGGATCCTCATGAGTTCCTTGGCCCATTCTGGGAAAGCATCCTAATTCTTGACTACCTCATATAGACATCATAGGCATCCTGTTCATTTAACACAGCGGGAACAATTTGCCATTGTTTATTTACTAATTTTTTCATTGAACAGACATTAATGGTGTCTATTGGTTTTTCTAGAATGCTCCTGGGCCCTGGGACATGACTCAGTGAACAGAACAGGCAAACAAAACCTATTGCCCTCTTAGGGCACAAAGTCTCCTGACTGCTTCCTCTGTGTCACGTTCCTCACATACACTGTCTGATGAAATCTCACAACTTCTCTGAGGGGCATTTTACAAACAGGAGACACAAATTTTGGAAGGTGGGGTGGTTGGCCCAAGATAATAAGTATCAAAACCAGGTGAGCTCAATTCTGACTCTTGCTTGAACTGGAGGGTTTTTTGCCATTAGTCTATGCTGCCCCCTGTAGATTTGTAGAGGGAGTTCATGGGTACTTGGAGGTACTGTCTTACCTAGAATCCTCCAATTCCTGCTCATTCATCTCTTCGTTTTAGAGCCACTTTCAATACCTCCCTAAGGCGATTCCCCAAATAACCGCAGTCATTCATTATTTTATTGAATAAGCAGATACCGGGTTGCTGTTCTGGACCAACCATCTCTGTAGGAGCTGGGATGTCAACAGGAAAGACAGAACTCCTGGAATTTACATATTTACATTCTAAGGGTGCATTTGCCTGTGTTGATTCTTCTTACAATTATCTTCTCAGTTCATACTTTTGACTGTTGTTATTTGTGATATTTTGGCCTGTGGGCATTGAGTCCAGGGGTGATATTCAAAATATTTAACACCTGGCTCAATCAGAAGGACACTGGCTCTAGGGGCCACAGAGAGTTCCTGGAGCTTCCCTGCTGTCACGAATATTAACCCTTTAGCTGATGAATTATAATAAGGTTCTGGAGGATCCTGAAGGAAGCTGGGGCAATACGGCGGGGGTAACTTGGGTCTTGGAGTGGCAGATTTTTACCTCGGGGCACAGAAGTGTTCCAGTGTTTCTTCAATGGCTGTACTTATGTGTGCTAACAAAATGTCAGCCCTGCTCACATCACACGTGGGAGTTTGCCCTTTCCAACTAGACTGAATGCCCACTGGAGGCAGGGCTCCTGTCAGCTTCTCCTTCCTCCAAAGGAGCCTGACACGGTGCACATTTGATCTGATTCATCCATGACTATGGACTTGGTGTAAGTTACTCCTCATTGTTTCACAATTTGACCTCAAAGCTGAGCAGTACAGATGAGATGAGGCTCTAGTTTTTATACTGTAGCATCTCTTAATAGTTTTTCCTATGACTCTCACTTTCACTGTTGAAAAGAATGGTGACTTTTTTTGTTGCTATTAAGTGAAGTCTGCCATATACTGTGCAGTACCAGCGTTTGATAGAACCTAGCTTTTGGAGCCTTATGTGGTCTACAACTCAACTGTGTTCATTTGAGCACCCAAGGGGTAGTTCAAGAATAGGTTTAGATCAAGGGCAGCAGTAGTCACAGAAAGAGTATTACCACCATGCTGTGTCAGGCCAGAGCTCTGGAGCAAAGGCAGCAAATAGGTGACACTCATGCTGCCTCCATCCCTTTTTAAGGGTGTACGTTACAAATCCATGACTGCACTCCTCAGGATCTCAGAAAACTTCTCATCATATCACTTCATGCAGCTGCTACCAATGGATCTGAATTAGTTCAAGAAGTTAAACCTATTGCAATCCCATATCCAGCCTGCTCCTAAATTAGAAAAAGAAAGAGGGAGTACGTACGGACACCTCCTCCACCCCACCCAACGAAATGCTGATAATTATTTACCTGTTTAGGAAAAAAACAACATTATTTAGATTCAGGTTCATATAGTAATTTAACTTAATGCTCAAGATGTTACCTGTCATTTGAGTGAGAATCCAGTGACTAATGATAAGATCTACAAGGGCTTCCTTAGGACTGTGTGTGTGTGTGTGTGTGTGCATATGCACATGTGTGTGCGTGTGTGTTCTACCCTGTGGTAAGATTTCTTTAGATTTGATACCTAACAAAACAGAGAGAGACCATGGTCTTCTTCAAAGACATTGCAGTATGTCATTATTGCTGGTTTGTGCTTGTTTTATCAAGAGCAAAGCTCATGTTCACACAGTGGTCATTTCTGTCACTATCATGGGTCCAGACTTAAGCTATAATTGAGGCTTTGCAAAGTAATCCGATGCTTTCTCCCCCCAGGTAGCTCTGAGTTGGGAAAACTTTGTCTGATGGCTACAGTAGCAGTGAAACAAATGCAGACTCAGTGTCTTGAACTGGAACCATGAAAGAAAAAAGGGCGACTTACTGACTATCCAGAGTGCTGGGTGACTCTTATAACACCACTTTATTTAATGTGAATGATAACCCTGTGGAGTGGGTATTATCATCCCCATTTTACAAATCTGGAAAACAAGAGCATCAGAGTGATTAAGCATTTGGGTGGGAGTTGCACAACCAGAAAGCTAATATTAGAACTCAGGTCTGTCTGATTTCAAAGCTCTTTCCACACTATCTAAAATATTCATGCACCAGATGAAAGCTTTTCTTATTTTCCCCTGGACTTTTTTCTCAAATGTGTAGCTCTGCTTTCAATACAAGGTTTCTTGAAATGTGATGATGTGATTATATTTCTGGTTATTACTCCCCAACCATCATTTCAAAGGGACTTGACGTGAGGCTGAAGGGATAATGGCGGGGTGAGCCATAAATGCAGGTCAGCGTTTCTAATGTGGGCTGGGCAATGTCTGAGTTACCCAACACTTGTTTTTGGAAGTGTCTTCCCCACTCCAGGACAGAGGTTATAGCATAGATGTTCATAGGGGCCCAGTAGTTACTGCAAATAAGTGCCACAGACTGGCCTGTAGCAGGAGGTCAGTGGCGAGCTTGAGGGGCTGGGCTGTACTAGAAAACACATGAACTAGAGTGGGAGTTTTTGGTCCATTGGGATGATTGCTAGGTCCCCGCAGGGAGACCACGGCCAGCTCCAGTTGGGTCTTTGGAAGGGAACTTAACGAAGGGACTGTTTGATAAGGTGGAAGCAAAGAAAAGCATCCTCCAAAGTCATTGTCCTTCTCTCTTCAATCCGCTGCTGGTGTCCCCATTTGAGATCTAGGGGAACAGTAGAAAGTGCAGCCTGGGGAAATCAGAAAAGTTCCAAGATTGGCCAAAGTCTGAGGGCTGCACATATGATAACTTACACATTGCTCAGTTTTTAAAAATATGTCTGTGTTTGGTTTTCTTTTCATTTTAACCATGGTTTACTGTTGGGGGGGAAAAGTTGGCCGTGAGGCAAGGAACCAGGCTGACTGGACCTGCTTTCTCTTGGGTGGTTGCTTATCAGAGTTCCTGGTGGATAGCTTTCAGTCTCATGCTTGTAGAGGTGATGACAAAAATAAACAAGGTCACTGGTTGACAGAGTGCCTTAAACAGTTCTTTTTACTCAGGTCACTTGTAAAGACCAATCCTTTCTGTTCTGTGTGTCTGATGGTGGCAGCTTCCATCTCAGCATCTTGAAACGTACTGGTGGCTCCCATGGGTTGTGGTCCTGCAGTTGGCATGCATCTCCCTCTGTGGTTTTTGTTGTTGTTCTTTTTTTGTTGTATTATTCCTCAGATCTATGTGTTTGAACGCATCAAGTACATTTCCAACAGAGATATGATCAGAGAATTTCATTTTTCCCTCCTCATTTATCCTTTTCTCCCTCTTCCTCCTTCAATCCCTCTTCATTACTAGAAGCAACAGCAGCAGCAGCAGCATGGCTAACACTGAATATTTCCCTTGTGCCAGGCACTGTGCTAAGTGCTTAAATGGATCATCCTATTTATACGAACAGAAACCCTAGGAGGTGGGCATGAGCTGGATTCTCATTTTGCAGATGAAGAAACTGAGGCCCAGAGAGGTGAAGTAATTTGCCCAAGGAAGTCAAGCTGTTTAGAACTTGGCAGAGGTGGGATTCCAATCCAGGCAGTGTGCTACCAGAGTCCTCACTTAACCACTGAATTTCACACCTCTTATGATTGTTCAAACCCAGCCACTGCACTCAGAGAATGAGAGAGAACTTGGAGATGAAAGACACGTCAGTGATTTCTCCCCCCATCCCACTTCCTTTCAGCATCTTAAAAAGCACTGGGTGAATAAAGC
Source organism: Ailuropoda melanoleuca (assembly GCF_002007445.2). NCBI lineage: Eukaryota > Metazoa > Chordata > Mammalia > Carnivora > Ursidae > Ailuropoda > Ailuropoda melanoleuca. Next base: position 76,107,662 of record NC_048229.1, read on the forward strand.
TAGACAGTGATCAAAGAAAAGTCTGATACATGTTCTTTTTTGTTGTACGATTCAGTTGCTTACACATAATTCATTTGTAAATTGATACTAATGAAAGTTGGTCTTGAAATATTGTATACAACCCAAATCAGGAGCTTGGCACCAAATCCCCACTTGGCCCACAAATTATTTACTCTTGCCAAATTAGAGTCGAGAGTAATTTACCATAAGATGGGTTTTTAACCCTAATATGTAGACATATCAACAGTTTGCTATGAAACTCATTAGCTGCTAGAAGCCGCTCTTGTTAAGGGGATGCTATCAGGGTAAACATATCACTTTAGTCTTTTTTCTAGCATTATTAATTTCACCTTGTAATAAAGGGAAAATAAATGGAAAACTCTTGTTCATTATTAATTCACTTGGACCCATTTATTTCCATCAGTTTCTGAGAGAAAGTTAGTTTAGTTCGTTTTCCCATGTTCAGGCTCAGTGTGGGATTTTATGTTTTCATAATTAACAGGGACATTTTTCAAACAGAAAAATATTATTTTTGTGCTTTTTGAAAAAAAAACCAAAACAAACATAGTGGCTATTGAATATGATTTTCCGAATGGAGTATAGATTTTTCATTTTCATCATACATCTCTATCTCCTGATGTTATGGATTTGGGCTTTAGGGCAACCCACTACCAGGTTTCTAGCTGTCAGAATTGGACAATTTATTGGCTCCTAAATAGGAACAGTGAAAACACTGCATTATCATGATATGCTGTTGCAAGCAAAGAACATCTATTTTCTAAGCAGATGTTTACCAAGGACCTGCCTACTGCACAAAGATGAAATTACGCTTTGTCTTACTGGACATGGCTGGTGCCATTGTGATTAAAAGATGGGCTGACTCTTCTGTTGACCATTGATTATTGAATATTCGTCTATCTTGTCAATAAGATAAAGTTTGTCTAGATATTGCTTTTCATTTACTGGTTTATTTTGGGTTAACTAAATTTGAGATTATGCCAAAAGTTCTTCACTACTGAATGAGGAAGTTGGGTCTCATCAGTGGCCCAGATCTCCTTTTAAAACTCTGTGATTCTCTTGTATCAAGACCTAGTTCAATGAATTTCTAGCCAAATTGAGGAAAAAATGGTGGCTATTCACTTTCAAAAGTTCTTCCCTTCAGTGAAGAGATCCCCAAGTGATCCCCAAAACATAAACCAGACTTCTTAACTTGAGATCCACATAACAGAGACCACAGGATGGACTTTAGGAGGCTCATCAGCCTTCCAATGTATGCAAGATGCTATGGGTATGCACATGTTTCACAGAATGTCATCACGTTCACAGAAGGACTCATGAGAACCACTGACCTTAGGTAATTCTTCTAGATAGTGGGGTCTGGCCAGTGATACATGATATGGGGCCATATTTACCATATATTTGCTTACAGCTTGTCCTTGGTCATACTGTTCAACTACTGCACACTTCATTATATAAAAGAAAAATAACAGGATTTACCTAAAGCCCAAAGGAATACTGATCCTGTGCTAACTAAAGTTTGTTCTGGGATTTTGGAGTCTCAGATGAGAAAACCAGAGTCATGTTGATTTTCCTTATTTTATTCATTTGCAATCAGTATTCATTTATTTAAATTGAGTGTGTGGATTCTCAAATATCTTATTCTTGTTTTCCATTTTGTGATTCCATTGAGTACATTTTGTACCACTAAAGAAGCGGGAAAATGGAATAGAAGGTCTTAAAACTCAAAAGCAGCCTAAAGTTATATGTTTGTGACTCTTAATGAGCAAAGATTAAGATCAGCGTTGGGGTGCCTGGGTGGCGCAGTCGTTAAGCATCTGCCTTCCACTCAGGGCATGATCCTAGCATTCTGGGATTGAGCCCCACATCAGGCTTCTCCCCGCTAGGAGCCTGCTTCTTCCTCTCCCACTCCCCCTGCTTGTGTTCCCTCTCTTGCTGGCTGTCTCTCTCTATCAAATAAATAAAATAAATAATTAAAATCTTAAAAAAAAGGTCAGTGCTTAAAATTTTTACATTTGATCTCACAGGAGTTCTTGATGCTTAGAAAACACGGTATGTTCGGTCCTTTTGTAAGAAATAGCAAGTGTCCAGTCATGCTTGGCTTCCTAAACTCAGACTCACCCTCACCCTACAAAGAACCTAAAAGATAGTCACCATCTCCCAAGATTTATACACATATTTATCTCTGAATCTTTAACCCATCTCCCAACATACTTCTAGCCTGTTTTTAATTAACCTGGCCGCTGAATTCATGAAATTGTCTCCTTTGTTAGTCCATCTAACCTCCTGGCTTGAAGCTCCTCAAGAGACCTCTAGCTCCTGTAGATTCCAAAGCTTTGAGGAAAAACTTTGTCTAATCCACCCTATCTCCAGGACCTTCTAGCTTTGTGCAGTCACTCAGGAACCTCTATATCCCCTGAATTCCTATCAAGCCAGCAACTTTCAAGTTCAGCCCTTGGTCACAGATGTGAAGTCATGATGGACAGGCAAGGTTGAGAATAGCAAGGTTAATACTGTTGACTTTTGAGACAATGATACTTGACTGTTGAGAAAGGGTGTTCACGCAAAGCAAGAAGAGGAACCAGTGTGATGTTCTGGAATCAGTAATCAAGGAAAATGCAAAAGTTAACTGAAGAAATTGGATAGGAACTTGGAAAGGCTCGTTCAATCTCTTCATTTAACTTATACACAGGCTATAAAATGATTCCAGGTAATTTTATTATTATTACTCAAAATCTTTTAATAGTTCTCAGACTGTTGACTCTTTAGAAGTCTGGGGCAAGGGAGAGGGCAGCTTTTGAAGTCTGTGATCTACATTCATGCCAATCCCCAGTGTCTTTGGTTCTATTCTCCAAAGCAGACCCCAGGAAAAGGATTCGGTGCAAATCATTTATTTGTGAAGTGACAGGAAACTCCAGTAAGGGAGTATGGAGTGATACTGGGAATAAAAGGAAGGCAATAAGTTGTATGTGGGTGGATAGGTTATCATCATGGGCGACCTGTGGGGTTCTGTTTGAGACACTTCAGAACTGTGCCACCCACGGGCCAGGAAGCTAGGGAAATTATCTACCAACTCTCTCTCATTGGTTGAGGTCTTCTCCCAGGGGCATTACCTCCTGGTGCTTCCAACCCACCAAAGGAGCAGTTCAAGCACGGTCAGTGGCCACAGAAAGAAGACGTAGATACTGTGAGAACAGTGACCACTAAGGGACTATAGGTGGAGTGGTAATAGTGTCTGCTACACCCAACATTACAGATAACTGAGATTTGACCCTAATGAGGGTAGTAGACTCTTCAGTTTTTCATAATGCTCTTTCCTGTACCTGGTGGCAGAGTCAAAACTGGGGAGGACATTGATCTTACAGTTTCCTAAGAAAGGCGACACAGAGATCTGTTGAGAGATCCAGCGGACCCTTTTCTGTTGTGGTACTGTATCAGGGAGGGATAGCTCCTTAAAGCATAGCAAAAGAATGGAAACGCCCACGCATGATAGCAGCATGTCCACAGGGCAGCTGTGCCCACATTCCAGAATTTTTGCTCTGTGACTTCATCTCCTTTTCCCATGTTCTCTCTCTGGCTGTACCTTTCTTCTCCCTGTCACATACCCTGTATATATATGTATATATGTGTGTACACACACACACACAGATATACAATGGAGCACATTATTCAGCTATAAAAATAATGAAATCCTTCAACTGTGTCAACATGGATGAACCTGGACAACATTATGCTAAGTGAAATAGGCCAGATGCAGAAAGAAAAATACTGCATGATTCTGCTTCTATGTGGAATCTAAAGAAGTAGAAATCAGAGAAACAGACTAAGGGGGGTGGGGTGGGGGAAATGGGGAGATGTTGATCAAAGGGTACAAGCTGTTAGTTCTAAGATAAGTAAGTTCTGGGATCTATTGTGCTGCAGGATGTGTATAGTTAATAACACCATATTGTACAGAGTAGTCTAAAGTGTTTTTACCACACATTTTTAAAAAAAAGGTAACTTTGTGAGGTGGCGGATATATTAATTAACTTGATTTTGGTAATTATTTCACATGTATTCATATATTAAATCATCATATTGTCCAGTCTAAATACATCCACTTTTTGCTTACCAATTATACCTCAATAAGCTGGAAGAAAAAAGATGAGGGCTGAGGGGCTATGACTGGATGGATACCATTTAAAAATTGAGTGTCTTGGGAGAAGTGAGCAGCAACCCTCACCAAAATGTTCAGACAACATTCCCATCTCCCTCCTTTGGCTGCCCAAAAAGCGCACTTGAAGTTGCCAAAGAACGAATTTCCATTGTGTCTCCCAGCAATCACATATGGTTGTGACTCCATCTTTCTCATATGTGCACTTCACCTTTACCATCCTTCTCACTTTGAGATAAACCCCACTGAGGGTCCTGTGTAGTCTCCGTGACTCTCAAACATCCATTTGGATCCCCGGGATGGAGTTATTGACTCCTGTTTGTTTTTTCCCTCCACTGTGCTGTTCCAAGGCAGAAACACTGCTGGGCATGGAGTTCAGATAGCACAAGCACACAGAGCTTTCTGAAAAGGCAGAGACTATACTGAAGTGTTTTCTTTTCTGTTTTTTGGCCAGTTGCTCTCACTGACCTTGGGTAGGTCTCGACCACCCTCAGCTCAGCTCCTCTATCCATTTCAGGATGTGGTCCTGCTGCTGGAAAAGCACTATGAAGACTTAGAGTTAAAATATTTAAATTGACCTCAATTTTGAATAATTCTTCTTTACCCTTGAAGGGTGATTACTCTATGTTTTTTGAAAATGCACACCCATCTACCATTGCTTATTAGACGTTTTTCATCTCAGAATTCAGGAAGAGGCAGGGTGTTCTCTTCTCAAGTCACTGACTACTGTAGCACCCAAGACCCAAAGCACAGTGTTCATTTGGGATCTCTGAGCAGCTCAGACTCAAAAAAAATTTTTAATCCTAGTGTACAGACAGAATGTAAATTGCTCAACATTTTTTCTTAAATGAATATTTAGAGAATTTCTCAAATGTTCCAGAAGTCAACTTAAGTCTTAAGTCTTTTAGGTGTGGTATAGGATGAAAAGGGGAGAAAAAAAAATACTTGGGATTCATATTAACAAGACCATCATGGGTTTGGCTTCTGGTTCTATTATATGCACCTCTTCCTCTGTTCCCCCACATGAAAAATGGTAAATATATGCCTTACTGTGTGGACTAGAGACCGCATATTTATGAAACACGTGGGCCAGGACATAGCTCATGGTAGACACTCAATGTTTGATTGGACCCTCTCAGCTCCTTCTCTCCAGGAGAAATAGCAGGTGCTACAGCTATCTGAATCAACACAATTCCCCAGATTAGATATACAGTGGAGAAGAAAATGCCATGAACTGATGACGCATCAGCACAGTTTAGGGTTAGAAAAAGCCATAACTAATTTGAAACATGTACTAAGAAATTAAAAAAAAAAGTCTGTTTTTCACCAAATGTACATTAGTTTTGATTTTTCCACCTTACTAAATTCATATTTTCATTTTTATTTTATTTTATTTTTTGAATATTTATTTATTTATTTTAAAGTGATCAAGAGAGAGAGTACTAGAGGGAGTGTGAGCAGGGGGAGGGGCAGGGGTAGAAGGAGAAGGGAAGCAGACTCCCCATTGATTGCAGAGCCCTATGGGGGGCTGATCTTAGGACCCTGAGATCATGACTTGAGCCAAAACCAAGAGTCTGATTCCACCCATGCACCCCCATTTTTATTTTAAACAGAATTGCTTGTAGTTATTTACTTAGAATATATCCAAAGTTGGTACTCTCACCTTATCCATCTTTCCTTATCCAGAGGCTTAATGGAAAATCATCCACATAAAGCATGAAACATCATTAAGATTCCTAAGAGTTTGCTATCACAAAAGAATGTGGTCTCTTTTTTTACTTGCACTGAGCCTGTCTTTTTGGGAGGTTCTCTATCTTCACTCTCAGCTGCCATTTCTATGTAGTCTTTCCTCTAGTAGGGCTGCAATATGAGAGCCCTTGATGGGGAGGTATGTTGTGTAACCCAGGAGGAAGGGGAAATATGGGCAGAAGAGAGAAGTGATCAGATTATAAAGTTGCTTGGTGACCCTCAAGACCAAAGTACCTGTGAATTTGTGTGTTTTCTGGCCCTTCTACGCATTTGATGATTAAATCCTATGGCTGTCCAAATCCGGTCCTTGGCTTATCTCAGCTATGCAGAGTGGCATTGCTGGTTCAAGCTGTCTGTGGAGAAACAGATTTATGAGGCCAAAATCTAGCAAAATGCCAGAAGAGTATGTTTGGGCAGCATACCAAAATGTAGTTCAGGGGGACTGCATGGAGCTGGGACCAGGGCCAATGGTAGATAGTTGGAAACTGCAATAAGAGATGTCCAAATAGGAGTATGACAAGTAGGAATGTCCTGCGAATCAAAGTCAAAAAAAACTTCATAAAAACATGATTTGGGGACTCAGTGTGAGAACCTGATTTGGAACTTTTCTCATAGGCTGGCGATTTCAAATGGTGCCTTTGTTGGAGGAAGTCCTGGGAGTCTAAGTTCTGTCTTAAAGGCATTGCTTAGCCAGTGTGATATAGATATACCATGTCAGATAGAAATGAGGATGCGTGTAGAAGGTACTAATCTCCTGTTCACAAACTCTGGGGTGCCAATAAGAATCCTGTTTGTCTTCTAAAACTGTACATGCACTTCAACTTTCTGCCAGTTGGTGGAAACTTAAGCTAAGTCCATCCGTTGCCTCCATGATCCCCTAGGTTTCTGTCTACTCTCGATTGCATTTACATGCTGACATGGCACATGATGGGTGGAAGGCACTCTGGCATCCGCTGCGATGTTATTTTATCCATCTGGTCTTTGGTCTTCTCCTTCCAAGCTCACGGGTGACTCAAGTCTTCCAGCTCTCTCTCCATTGTTTCAGTCCCTTTCCAAAGCATGCAGGGGCCATTCTGTTGTGCCTTTGCTGAACTGGGTTTGGAATTGCAGCTCAGAGAGATGACATGGCATTGTCCTTTTACCATATGTGCATTTCTCCTTCTCTTTCCAACCCAGTGGATTTTTTTAAATTTAAATTCAATTAGCCAAGGTATAGTACATCATTGGTTTTTGATATAATGTTCACTGATTCATTAGTTCAGTATAAGGGAATTTTTGTCTGGAAAAAAAGAAGGCAGTTCCCTGGATCATAATCCACTCTTTCCCATCTACCATTAAAACCCCAAATGTATAGCCTGATTCCTTTTAGATTTAGGGTTTGAAAGACAAAATGGGCTCTTAAAACCATAACAAAAAAAACCCTTGGATGTTGAAAACTTTCAGCTTGTTTATTCTAGATCTCTCTTTGCTTATTAGCAGCAATATCCCTTTCCTGAGGCAATTAATGATGGGAAGTGGGGTAATGAGTAGAGAGAGACTTTGGGGAAGATCTCATTTAATTCCTGCCCAAACTTTCAGCCTGCCTCACTGGAGCCTCAGTTGAAAAATGATATTTTTTTCTTGGGCAGAGATGAGTCCCAAGTACTCTCAGGCAGAGAAAGTTGAGAGTTTGCATGTTTGTCTTAGAATTCACATGAAACAATGATGAGTGAAATATGGCTGCGTTTTTCCAGCAGGGAAATTTTAGGTCCACAGAGACAAAAGACTTTCATTCTGACATAGTAAAGAAGGACAAAACATAACTGAGGAACATAGCATATAGGTAATAATGTGAAATTTGCTTATTCCAGTGAGGACTTAAGAGATGTGGGTGTAGCAATCATCACGAGGGTAAAATCCAAGATAACTAGAGGTGGGAGAGGAAGTAGCTGTCTTAGAGCAAGACCGATAAAGTTTTCAATCCAATGACAAGTAACTTCTAGTTTCTAAGTGTATGCCTTTGCATTTGAGACCATGCCTTTTTTTTTTTTTGTAAACAAAAGACTTAAATTGCTTTTACTGGCAACAGACATTGCCAGATTTATGCATACAACCAGTGTTCCAAATGCTATGTAAAAATGCAGCAACTGGCCAGATTGTTAAGTAACCTGCTATAATTGCTTTTATTTGTTTAATTGTTTGAACAAACAGCCTTTTTCATCTTTTGCCTGAAAGACAAAGAAGAGTTAAAATTTTATGGTTATTTTTCAGGGAAAAGTAAATTGAGTGTTTGTTGGTTGAGTTTGGAAGATTATTCTCTTTAGCAGTTTGGGCAGCTTGACTGATAGGGAGAGGTCTGGTAGCTGGGAAGGGCTAGTGAGTAAAGTGGGGGATTCTGAGGTCAAGGGCAGTGTTAGAAGCCCAGGATTCCCAGTGGAGTAGATGAGTGGGAGATACCATTTAACTGTAAGAAAGAAACGGAAGAGCAAAACCATCTAGGTAAAAATGGCATCATGTCTTCATTTTGCTGCTAAGGATTCTTTTTTTTTTTTTTTAAAGATTTTATTTATTTATTCGACAGAGATAGAGACAGCCAGTGAGAGAGAGGGAACACAAGCAGGGGGGAGTGGGAGAGGAAGAAGCAGGCTCATAGCGGAAGAGCCTGATGTGGGGCTCCATCCCAGAATGCTGGGATCACGCCCTGAGCCGAAGGCAGAGGCTTAACCTCTGTGCCACCCAGGCGCCCCGCTGCTAAGGATTCTTACAAGATGGATCCACTGACCTCTTATCTTGGAGACCCCCCCCCCTTGTGGGTTCAAGGATAACCCTCAAGCCTAAGGCTTTGTGTTTTCTAAGAAGAGAAAGGATACTCTTATAAAGGGTGAAAGGAACAATTCATGTCAAGATTTTACCCCCCAAAGCCACATTGAAGTATTTTGTATGTGGAGAAAAACTGTTGAAGGGTGAATATATGAAACTAGATTCACAGCACTAGTTCTTGGGGATTGTAATAAACTCTCTTTAGGCTCTTCTAAACTTAAAATGCTGTTCTCAGCTGTGTTTCAGGTCATTTTTCAAACTGTGCGTTCTCTTTCCCTTAAAATGATCAAAAGGAATTGCTTATTATCCAGGGTCAACTTATTAACTGGAAACAGAATATTCCCCAATTACAGTATCTCTTGAATGTGCATCTTACTGAGCTCCAGGCAAGGGGCAAATTGAGGAGGAGAGGAAAGAGTGTAGTAAAAAAAAAAAAAAAAAAAATCCCAGGGTCTTACTCTCGTCTCCAGCTGACTAGCTCAGTAACCGTAACCGTGGACAACTTTGTGACCTTTTAGCATGTCTCCTCATTTGCAAAATGAAACTAGATGGGGTAATTCCCAAAACTCCTTCTTTCTCTCTGCTTTTCCTAATTTTTTAGAACTGCTAAATTATTACATGTATTAAATGATTTACTTTCTCCTTTGAAATAATAGAGCTCATTTTCTAGGATCTCCATCTCCCTGTATTTCTGTTAAGCAAGATCTAACACCTTTGATATCTCTGCGTCTACTTTCTAGGGAATTACAGATATAATAATACCATTTGATTTTGTGGAGACACTTAGTCAAAAATTGTCACTGAATGCCTTATGCTTTCCCACAGTGCTATCAGAGCTCAATCCTTACAGCAGACAAGCCAAAGGTAAAATAAGAAGGATTGACAAGAAAGGGAGGTAGGGAGAGCTTGTGAACACAAATTGAAAAGGCAGTAAATTAGAACATGAGAAAAGCCACCAGAAAGAAGCTTCTTTCCCCATTCTTGAGGGTATATTATATATCTTGAAGGTATATATATATTTTGAAGGTATATATAAATATATATATGCCATATATTTATGTGTGTGTGTGTGTTGTTTTGGTAAGACAATGTTGGAAAGGTGACAAAGGAAATGCTTCTAACACTCGGTGAGCACCTACTGTATACAGGCACAGGTTAGGCACAGACATTTGTTTTCCACTTTGTAGATGAGAATATCGAGGTGCAGAACTCACCCAGCAAATGAGTGGTACAACTGAGATTTTAAGCCAGGAATTTATGCCAGAAGACAAATGAAATATTGAATAATCACAGATAAACCCTCTACTTCCCCCTGAATCTGTCTTCTCCTCTCTTTCTTAGATATTGATAGCATTACCATTTCACTCTGCAATGTACTTCAGACATCTCCCTATGCGCATATATGTGGAAATATCTTACTCATTTTAAGGGCTATATCATATTCATGGTGTGGGTCTGCCATAAATTATTTAACCTTTTCCCTATTGTCTTTCACTATTAAAAATGATCTTATAGTGAACATCCTTGTACCCGTTTCCATGTACACATATGAAAGTATTTTTCTAGGTAGATGTGAAAAAGCACATATGCACACGTGTGTGTACGTGCACATGTACCTGTGTGCACATATATGCATGTGTATATGCATATATTTCCATATCTGTGTGTATATGTATTTTTTAAAGATTCAGCCAAATTCCCCTTCCATAGGGTTTATGCCAAATCACCTGCCCATGCCCCCACCAACATTGTATGAAAGTACCTGCTATCTACGACCATACCACCCTGAACGCGCCCGATCTCGGCTGATCTCAGAAGCTAAGCAGGGTCGGGCCTGGTTAGTACTTGGATGGGAAAGTATCTGCTTTCTCATACTAAAACCAATACTTGATATCATTGAACTTTAAACATTTGCCAAACTATTATTACATTATTTTTTTCAAGTGCATTTCTCTGATCATGAGTGAGTTTGAGCACCTCTTGAGTAATTTTCCTCCAGAAAGTTTCCAAGTAACTGAAGGGAGAATGACTGAGCTCTGCCATGTGCTGTGCAGAAAACCAGTGCCTTTCTTTGTGAAGAGCATGCTGCAGGGCCATTTGACTTGGAGATCCTGGAGAGGAGGGGGTGGTAAGATTACACTCTCATTAGGAATTCACCTGGGGGTCATAAAGGAGGCTGAGCAGGCCCTTTAAGCATGTAAGTGATGACACTCAAATCTATCAGAATACTAACCCTGAAATCAGGTTGAATTTACAGCCATAATATCTATCTTTGGATTTGGTTTTATGTTTTTACCCTTGATTTATGGGCATGCCTTCCTTAGCATCCCATATCTCAAGCAACATAAATGTATTAAAGTAATGGAATTTAGCAAATATGTTACGGTTACCATCTTTGTTCCCAAGAGGGAATTTGGAAATCTGACAAATATTATAGCTTTCATTTTCAAGATCCATTTTCTGAGCAGTTTCACTAACAAGTCTCCTGATTTACCATGCCATTAACAAAAATAATTCTTTCTGGACAGCAGTAAAAGAAGTGGATTAGCACAATTTACAGCTTTCTCAAGATACATATAAGGTGCCTGTTAAGAAAAAAAGGGACAGGTTTTTGATTAACTGATGCATAGACTTGCTTTTAAGACACCCCAGTTCATTCTCCATAAGCTCATCTATTAAGGACAGCATCCCTCAAAGAGGAAGTTTGCCATGGCGCTGTGTCTTGACATGGTCTTTTGTTTGCCAACAGTGATTAGGAATTACTTAGTTGCTGACAGCCTTTCATCATTGATTGAAAGAGAGAACCTTTCCCCCTCAAACTGAAAATATGGTACCTAGATTTTTTCCTTTTAAATGAAATGTTATCCAAAGACAACCCTTTGAATGTGTACACAACAACACACATGGTTCAACAAAAGGGTAACTTGCAATAAACAGAGATATAGAATGGTTGAGGGCCTAGGACAGCAGCCCATTAGGCAAAACCTGTCCTTTCTCTTTGCTAAAGTCAGGCAGGAAACAAATGTCTGACAAATAGAAGGTTTTGTAATGAGAGGAGGCTGTCAGTGAGGAAGACATAGAGTTATGGGGAAAACACTGGAAAGTTTCCTCTAGTCCATGGAAACTTTAATTATGTCCTCAATAATGCTTATATTCAGAGGATCCCAAAGTGTTTGGGGAACCCATTAAAAAGTTCCAGAGTGGCGTAGTGAGAGAGATACCCAATGTGACAAGGGTGCCTTTCTAGACTGTGCAAATAACATGGCCATCCGGGCGTGGCATCAGCCCACAGCTCTGAGACCCTGAGATCTGATTCCAGCTCCCACAGTGTGTAGCCATTGGGACATGCAGGTGACAGTCTTAATTAGACTTTCTTTTGCAACTGTAATTCTGAGAATCACAGGGTTCTTAACCTTTTTTGTGCCATGGCCTGTCAGGCTAGTGAAGCCTATGCACCCTATCTCAGAATACTGTATTTAGATTAAAATATTTAGAATTATGATAGAGTGTGTGTGTGTATATGTATATATATGTATATATATATACTAGTTTAATATACTTTTCAAAATATTAAAGAACATATATATATTTATGGTAGAATAATATCTGTGAAGCAGTGTAAAAGCTCATAAATGCTGATTGTGTGCATCTCTTTCCAACTCTGTGTTCAATGATGACATGTTGGTAACTTGAATGTGACCATGTTGGGAGTATTTGCACCATGGAGACTAGCAAACATTAGAAATCAGCACCCCCTCTAAGAGCCACTTGTTAAAACATTTACCACCCCGCTACACTGTGTGTGTGTCTGTGTATAAAAATAGTGTACGTATTTGCACATAAATATTATGTAACATATATAAGTATGTATTAAACCTGTGATCAAATCCTGTTATTTAAGGCATTAATAAATATATTTATTTGTTTGTTTATATAAATAAGTAATTTACATAAATAAGTAAATTTATTAGTGCCTTAAATAACAGGATTTGCTCACAGGATTAATCACTATCATCATTTTGAAGTAGTTATGAGTATATATTGTATTTCAAAAGATCAGCAGCAATTGCAATGTGATATAATATTTCTTTCTATAATTGATGACAAAGTCATAGTTACTGCTAATACCATTGTGATTTGTTACCTACATCCATAATTAAAGGAAACACTGAATTTCAATTAGAGGTTAATGCAAATAAAGATGCATTTTTCTCCCCCATCTGAAGAACCCCTGAACTATAGTGTCCAGGAAGCTAGAAAAAAGAGGAGCAAGGAGAACAATTAGTAGGTCATGGCAATAACCCAAATGAACCGTCATGGTGTCTTGTACTCAGCTGAGGAGATAGATATATATGTGGAATTAGAGATAGTTAATTTTTAAAAGTCTACAAAAATTAGGCATGTATTAATATAGAAATGAGGGAGGTGTCAGGAGTAACTCCTAGGGTTTGGGCTTGCACTGAGAATGGAATATTGAAAAGAGCCAGATTTCAGGAAGATGGCCCTGATTTGGTTTGGAACCTCTTGGGTTGGAGGTGCCTCTCAAGTATTCCCATGGAATTACTAAATAGACAGTGGGATATATGCATCAGGAGTAAAGGCATAAATAGTTCCCACCATCAGTCTTGGGGTGAGACCAGGGTAGTGGGAGTTGTTCCTTGGTGGAGAAGCCAGCTAGAGAGCAACATGCCACCCTTTCAGTGATTGAGTACTACGTCTCCTATCTTCTTCATCTCTTAATAATCATTGGGTCAACAGATTGCCTTTAGAAACTCTGAAACGGCCTCATTTGGGAGGAATCTTGCCCACAGAGTAACTACTGTCCCAGTTCCCACACAGCTACTCCTCTCCCAGAAGAGAGTCCAGGGGAGTAGATACGCACTAGCGAGTCATTAAGATATTTACAATAACTGGAGTGTCCATCCTGTAAGAAACTGCCCCTAGGAAAAAGATTGAGTGAGAAGAGCAGGACGCTGTGATCTTGAGGATTTCCAGATTCAATGGCTAACAGAAGCAGATAAGCCTAAGAATGAGACTAAGCAGGAGCAGCTGCAGAGATGGGGGAAAGCCAGGGGAGTTGGTGAGAGGAGGAGAAGAGAGGGTGCCTCAGTAAGAAGAGAGGAGACAAGTAAACTGAAGGTTGAGGAAGCCCAAAAGTTCTTTATTGGAACTAGTGATAATAGGGTGTTCATTTTATGAGAGCTGTGTTGGTGGAGTGATGGCGGTGAAAGATATCTGGGAGGAGAGGAAATGGGGCAGATGGTAAAGAAAGACAGCTCTTTTAAGAAGTTTGGCTGCTAAGAAGGAGACAGATAGTGAAGTAGTGGGGGGTAGATAAAGAACCAGTAAGGCTTGCCTTCCTGCCTTCCTTCCAGCCTTCCTTCCTTCCTTCCCTTCTCTTTTCCTTCCCTCCCCCCCACCGCATTAGGAAAGACTTGCCTATAGGAAGGATCCACCTGAGACAAAGGTGAAAATACATGGGTGAAAAGGGCTCAATAATGGTATAAATCTCCTGAGAAGGTTGAAGGAGACAGACTACAAGGCCTAGGGGATGTGTTCACTTTTCCTATTAAGAGAGTTGAGTGAAGGAACAAAATAATGAATAATGCAACCACTTTTAACAGTTGATGTGTCTTGTCCCTTGTCTAATGGAGGAGACCTTCAGTGGCTCCAGAAGGCAAAGTGATTTGCTCCAGGTCTTGCAGTGGTGGTATGCAGACTCCAGCAAATCTCCAGAAAGATGCATGTCTCTTTGTCTCGGAAGCACATATTGGTGGTTTAGGACATTCAGTCCTGAAGGGCTTCATACACCTGCGGGACATGTAGGTGAACGTGTACTGAAGTGAATTGGAAGCTGAGCTGCTTTGTTGGTGTTTCCTGCGTAGGTTTTGAAATTAGGATTGAGAGAGGCATTATCTGGGCAGGAAAGATTGGATTTAAGGCCTCTGAGTCGTTGAAATAAGGGGGCCATCTTTGGGGAAGAGAGCTGTGATGCAGATGGGCATGGGGCTTCAGAGCTGTGCCATCCCTCTTCATGTATCAGAGCTGCACTATCTCTGAGGCTTCCAAGCCCTGCTTTTGACACCTGAATCCAGCTGAGTGTTGCCAATCTTTCAAGATGCAGATACAACACCTTATTGACTGATGTGGCCTCCTTTACGCATCAAAGCTCTCAGTAATGGTATTAGCTGGCGGGCTGTTTTCAAGTCTGGAAAGTGCTTCCCTGTAGATAGTGTGACAGACTACCCAAGGGTTAGGATAAAAGGCTTCAAAAAGGCAGCAGCTTCCTAGAGGCTGTCTATGGCCACTCATGCTGCTGCTTCGGCCATTGCTGACCCCACACTGCCAGGGCCAACCTATGCAGGACTCTCTCTGTCACCTTGGATCCTGTGAGCCCCAGATTTCTAAGCCTTCACCATAAGAACAAACCAGAACAAAACTTTAGAGACTGCCTGATGCGGCTGCTGCCTATGACCTCTGCCACCTGTGCCATTTTGGAAAACATAGACCTTGAAGTTCTATCAGATTTGGATTTAAATGTCAGCTCTTCCCTAACTGACTGTGGGATCCTCAACAAGTCTCTCACCCTCTCTGAAATTTTATCATCTATGCAATAGGACTGCTCTTGCCTACCTTGTAGGGCCACTGTAGATACCCATCTATTGAACACATCCTTGAGTGCCTATTCAAATACTGGCCACGGTGCCGGGTGCCGGAGTCAAACTGCACAAAACAGGCATGATCCCCTCTGCCAGGCAGCCTCCAGTGCTCTAGTGGATATGCCAAAGTGCCAGGCAGGGAGCACCTTTAAGCAATGTCTCATTCATTTCTTTTTTTTTTACCCTTCATGCACCATGTTCAGCTGAAAATGCCCCTTGTTGCCCCATGTAATGAGCATTGGGATACTGCGAGGCATTGTGCGGTTAGCAGACAGCTCTATAGGGAGTAAAAGTGGGGATTCAGAGAGGACATGGAAGTGGAATGGGGTGAGGGTCAAATCTACACTGAGGATGCCATGTGGGCATCCACGTCACAGTGCCACCTGTGATGAACCACAGGCCCGGAGAGACAATGTACATGCCGTCTTCTCTGGGCCTCCGTTTCCTCACTTACACAGCAGAGACAATAACCATATATACATCTGAGCGTTGTTGGAAGGATTAAATGAGGACATATGTGCCAAGTGCTTAGAACAATGCCTGGAACTTGGAAAGTGCCAGATAAATGGTAGGTATTATTTCCATTTTCAGAATCAAGCTGCTTTCATTCTGCCCACCAATCTCAAATGGAAATCAGGTGGGAATAGTGATTGGTTGAAATCCTGCACCAAACCGCAGCCCTTTCAAATGGGGTTCCATTAGTCCTCTCTTTCCTTTTCCACTCCTGACTCTCATATGCAGATCTCCTGCTGTGAAGACTATCGTCCCTAATAGAATATCACTTTATGGTACTATTTGTTGACCATCCATTATACTGTGGGGTCTCAACAGCTTTAATTACAATAATTTGAGGTTTGTCCAAAGCATTATATTCTGGAGAGTTCAAGGATGTTTTTAATTTAATTATATGCAGTTTAACACCACAGATGACTGTTGGGAAAAAGGAAAATGCTGTTCTTTCTGAATACAAGACACATGTTTAGGACTGATAAAATACATTATTGTGTTTTGTTTCACAATAAAAAGAAATGTATTACAAAGTAAGGCAGTTAGTTGACGTTGGGATGCTTGGTCTGGGGCATTGTTGCCAGAAACAGGCTTGATTCTGGTTAAGGGGAGGGTGTGCATGGGCTCAGCCTTGCATGTAAGTTAGGGGTCCAAAGGCCAGTTCCCACAGGGACCTCTCTCCTGCAGAGACTCACATTAGCCATCTAAACAGGCACATCCCTATTCTTTCTGCTATTTATAGTAATAATTATTCATTGCCATCTGATTTCATTCATTCAGTGACTATTTACTGAGTACCTACTATGTGCCCGACATGGTTCTGGGCTGTAGTGATACAGGTGTGGGAACAATAAACAAAGACTCTACTTTCAAGGGGTTTATATTACAGAGGAGAAGAAAGAGAAAACCAGTAAAATGTGGGCTTGTGTTTGTGCATAAAGTTAGTGAAACCTATAGAGAAAAGTAAAAGTGAGACACCACTGGGGAGGGATGGTTGTAATTTTATGTAAGATGGTCAGGGAAGGCCTCACAGAGAAGGTGAAATGTGAACTAAGACTTGAAAGAGCTAGAGGAATGGGGATGCCGTAGGCACAGGTAATAAGTCCTGAGGTGGGAGGCCACCTGGGGTGTCTGAGGAGGCACAGGGAGACCATTGTGGAATGAGGGGGAGATAACAGAAGATGAGGTTCAAAAATGCTAGGAGGAAAAGAGTGTGTTTTGATTTTTTATCATCAGTAGCATCCCACCGTCCCCCTGACGACACCCCTACCAGATACCAGCTGAGACTCAGCAGGGAACAGGCCATAATCCCTGCACTCCAGAAACCCAGACTCTGCAAAGGAGACAATTAAAGGACAACATGATCTTCACTACCAATGGAGCGAGCACAGATTTTTAAGGAAGTTCTAAAGTGGAAAGAAAACACAGCCTAAATGAGAGGGGAGAAGGAAGACTTCTTGGAACATGAGATATCTAGGCCATTGTGAGGCCAATAGACATCTGCCAAGTGAAGTGGTCAGAATGAGGCTAGATTTTGCAGCTAAGAGAGCCCTGAAATCCCATCCTGTAGCCTGTCCTGCCTCTTCTTTCAACTCTCTCTACCCACTCTCCACCAACTCTATTGTGGGTGCCCATTCCTTTTGCTGACCACCCTCCAGACCTGGAAGAGGTTCCCTCTTATAGGTTATGATCCTGACCTGCTTTCCATGGCATGCAGGTCCACCTCTCCTGGTTCAGCACATTGACAAGCAGCTCTCCCCAGCTCAGCCATGTGCACTCACTCTATTTAGGAATGTATTTCTACTAAATCCATGACTCTGTGCATGCAACCTAGTGAAATCTACACCCTGGGCTCCAGTGACCTCCAAGGAGAAGGGGTGGTGAATATAGCAGTGACAAAATATCCACACACACATATGCTTAAATATGTGAGCACATATATATGTGAGTATACACACATACGGTTGAATATAGATGTATGCATACACCCATACATGAATGCACACACACACACACCTATGCTTACATATAAATGCATGTGTTTATGCATTATGTATACACATATACATAAATGTATGTATATAAACATATAGGAAGATACAGATGCATGCACATGTGTATATATGAATGCATGCATATGCACCTGGATGGACGGTGTGAGTGTATACATTGTGTGTGTATATTCTAGAATGCCTAATTTGCCAGGATCTTTACATCTGCTCTCCTTTTTTATGTACACCACAACCCTGCTATGCATGTGCTATCACTATTCCCAGATGAGAAATTTGAGGCTCTAAAAGTTTAAGATCCTTGCCCAAGTTCATACAGCTGGTACGTTCTGAAGCTAACATTCAAACCAAGGGCTAGAAGACAAGAAAGCCCTTCCATTCCAGTGCTTCCATGGTGTTAACAGAAAGAGCAAAAACAAACCAGAAAAACTGAATAAACTGTTGGTCTAATCCTTGAGCTGCTCATAGAAAATACACGCAGAGAAATGATGAGTACATAATGTGATAATTTCCATGAAAGAAGGGAGGGAATGCTGTATGGGAGCATAGAAGAGAGAATGATATTTGAGTTAGCTCTTGAAGGATGACTAGGAGTTTCCAGAAAGGGGTGGGGGAGTTAATGATTTTGCATGTCATTTGAAGTTATAGGTATTATCACAACAACATAGCCAACGTTGGCTGTTTCAATGTGCTGAATAGGTTTTAAACTCCTTTGGCTTAACAGCCACAGAAATGGGGACATTTTACAAATACAGGCAGAGGTGGCACCTCAAACCTGGCCTCAGCCAGTGTTAAGCTGCATGCGGGTGAAGGCAAGTCTCCAAAAATGGCATTCTCCCTCTGCCGTGACATTTGCATCTTCATGTGCCCGCACACAAGAAACAAGTCTGCTGTCAGTAGTGTCATCCCTTGGAATAACGAAGAAAACATGGTTGCAGGTAACATGAGTTATGCCTTTATAAGGCCTTTTCAATGGCAGAGCAGAAACTGCTCCCCTCTGAGCCCCTTTTGAAGGTGGGTAATCACAACCGCTGCTTTGCCAGGAGGTGCTTTTGAAGATCATGTGGACGTTCTTTCAGCAAAACCATTGGCCATGTGTGATTGCTTCTATTTATTCAATATGAAATAAAATATAAGATTGAGTTTTATGAGAGAGAGAGAGGGAAGAAAAGTACATTCTGTACGCAGACCGGCTGGGTTTCATTGTGTAGGTTGTTTTTATTGCCTCAAAATAATCTTCTGATTGCTAGATGAGTAATCCCATAATTACAAAAACAATCAATTAATTGATCTAAATTAATCGGATAGCATATTTTATCCTGCTAAGCATGAAGGCAGATTTTAGGTAACTTTCCAGAAAAGAGGCATTGAACCTTTATAGGCAGCGGCCAGGGATAATGATACAAATTCAAGTCTCACATGCTTGAGACTTCTAAATCAGCATATTTTGGAGTTAATACGTAAGGAGAAATGTACTAAAGTCTTATGAAGTCTTATGTCTTTCATTCTGCAGAAAGTTTCAGACTGTCTGCATTCCTCTGCTCCCCCTTTTCCTATGTCAGAGTTGCTCCTATCTGGGAATGAGACCGTCTTACCTCTTTGGCTGCCTTTTGCATTTCCCTATCTCTAGCTACATCGTACTGGATGGATGGTGGCCCTGGGAGACAGGGGAAAATAGTACATTAATGGTAGCAGAGTTATCCAGGAGGAGATGCCACTGAGCCAGCACCAGATAGCACTGAAGGGGGCAGGGGAGGAGTTTTGTATCCTCCCTCCTTCTCTCTTCTCTTATTCTGTTCTTCCTTCCTTCCTCAGTAGTTACGGAGTGCCCCTAATGTACTAAGCACATTTTAGGCACTCGGAACACATCACTGACCAAAACAGGCAGAGATCCCTATGCTTGTAGCTGACATTCTAGCAGGAGAGACAAATAATACAAATGATAAGTAAATCACATAGTATTTTAGAAGCTGACAAGTGCCATGGGAATAGATATCACAGAGCAGAATAAGGGCACCGGAGTGTGGGGCCAATAGGCAGAGAAACTTGCTAGTGTTAAAAATGGTCTGTGGAAGAGCTCAGAAAGCACAATGCAGTTGAATGAGCCAGAGGCCCATCCCCACTCTGCCTTGTATGAATCATTTATGTGAATACAGCACCGAATTCTGCTTCCTAATTTTTAAAACAGGGATGCTTGTATCTACCATGCAGGAGATGCTGTTGGAATTATCATTGGTTTGTTTATACCACTCCTCATTAAAATGACAATAATAACAATAACACCACAGATATGAAACATTTAATAGTGTCTGTAAAGCCCCAAGCACAGGGTCTGGTCCATGTTGAGTATTTAGTATGTGTACACATCTGTAATCATAAAAAACAAAACAAAACAAAACCCAGCAACAAGAGCTCGATTGTTGCACTGTCATAATTCATAAGGTACTATTCTAAATGCTTCATGGACATTAGCACATTTATTTTATTTTATTTTTTTAATAATTTTTATTTTGTTATATTAGTCACCATACAGTACATCCCCAGTTTTTGATGCAATGTTCCATGATTCATTATTTGCGTAAAACACCCAGTGCGCCATGCAATATGTGTCCTCCTTAATATCCATCACCAGCCTATCCCAATCCCCCACGCCCCTCCCCTCCGAAGCCCTCAGTTTGTTTCCCAGAGTCCACAGTCAGACATTAGCACATTTAATCCTTATAATCCTGTGAGGTAGGCCTATTTTAGGCCCATTTTATAGATAATGAAACTGAGGCACAGAGAAGTTAAGTAATTTCTCCAAGGTCTTATAACTAGTTAATGGTGGAGGCAGGATGTGAACCCAGGTACCCTACTTTTGGAACCGCACTGCAGTTATTCCCAAGGCTCCAGGATATGGAAATAAACCATCCATTCACTCATTCAACAAATATTTATTGATCATCTACTATATGACGGGTGTGTGATAGGCACTGAGGAAATAGAGGTGAACAAGATAGAATGGGTCCCCTCCTGGGGTGCCTGGGTGGCTCAGTTAGTTAAGCATCCAACTCCTGATTTTGGTTCAGGTCATGATCTCTGGATCCTGGGATCAGGCCCCTAGTCTGTTCAACACTCAGCTTGGAGTCAGCTTGAGATCGTCTCCGTATGCCCTTCATGCTGTCTTTCTCTCTAAAATAAGTAAGTAAAAAATAAATCTTAAAAGAAAGAAAAGAAAGGGTCTCCTCCCAAAAATGTGTGAGTAAATGTGAGACTCACACTTTATCTGAAAGATTTATCTGAAAAGACAGTCTTTAATAAGGATGATATACTTCTGCCCCAGATTTTCTGGGTGTGACTCTGAATGTAAATCCTCCACCCCTTTATTGGACCATGAACACTAACGTTTGGCTGCAAGCATATGAGAGATTATCTTCATTCATACAAAGAAGGCTGCCCTTCTCTTGCAGAGTTCTTCCCAGTGAGTTGGTGGGACCTGCCTCTACCGATGAGGGGCAAGCCCTGTGACTTTAGACTATGATCTCCTCATTAGATAAAGCCATCAATTACAGCAGAAACAATCATTATTGGCAAGCTGGAGATCTGCTGCCGTCAGGGAGGAATGGGCTCCTGTGGAAGGTTGCAAACTGATGACTATTTAATCCTTGAACTTTGACAGCAACAATATTAGTTGAAAGTCTGTAATGCATTCACATTCTCATCTGACATTTTCCCCCACATCATTATTTATCTGGTTTTACTTTCAAATTCCCCATAGGATCTTTGACATGAAATTCTGAAGGGAAATTTGGAACATTAATGACTGTTTAAAGCAAATGAGTAAGTGTCCTTTCCAAGAGGAAATTACCTTTATGGTGTTGGCATAAGGCTATTTTAAAAATTTATATAATGAGGAGGCTACACAAGGAAGATGACTAAATTTCCTGGGGTTGGAGTTGGCCTATGCAGCCTCTGTGAATTTGGCCTGGGGTAAGATCAGCAAGGCCTTGCAAGACTGGTTCCAGGCGCAGGGGAAAGCCTGCCCTCCTTGCATTCCTTCTTTCTATACCTGATTGTTGAGTGACTTGATGTGCCAGGCATGGCATTGGATGCTGGGCTTATGACAATGAGCACAGACAGTCATGGAGCTTGCTGTCTAGGAGGGAAGGGAGACCCTCACCAAGTAATTCCATTCCTAGATATCCGAGCTACAAACATAAATAAGTGCCCCAAATGAGAGAGAACAATATTCTGTAGCCTTGAATAACAGAGAGCTCTGACCCTGCTTGGGTTTAGGGGTGGTCATGGATGGCTTCCCTAAAGAAGAAATACTTGCCCTGAATGCTGAATGAAGAGGAGGGTCTAGAGAGGCAAGGAGCCAGGTAGGAGGAAATTATTTCAGGGAAAGGGAAGAACAAGGTTTCCAGTGAGTATGTGTTCCCTTCAAACCATCTGTGTTTCGTGATCCTGGAGTTCTCAGCTCCACTGATGTGAGAACCATGCTGCCCACTGACTTGGCTTCCACTCACAGAACCCAAGGGGTTTTCCTTGGTGATATCTATAGCTAATGTACATTGAGTGCCTACTATGCAGCAGGCACTGATTCAAGGGCTTTATATGAATGAACTCATTTGACCTTCTAGATACATTAGCCTCACCCCATTAGAAAAAGTGACATTACCAATGATCAAAAGAGAACCCAGGTTATTCATTACAGTAATATTTGCAAACAAACAAAACTTGAAGCGCCCCAATGTCTATCAAAAGGGCACGTTTGAATGAGCAATGGAATGCCAGCCCAAATGAATGCTATGCATCCCTGAAAAGAAATGAAGAGTATGGCTATAGACTATTTTGGAATAACCTCCAGATACACCATTCAAGGGAAAAAACAAGGTAGAAAAAAGTGTATAGTGTGCAACTGCCTATCTACAGAAGAAAGTGGACACATATTTATATAAAATTTACTTTTATTTGCTTAAGGTAGCTTGAACCATAATATGTAAAAAGGTTACTATTCCAGTTTTCTATTTCTGTTTAACAAAATTAGTGGCTTTAAGTAGCAACACTATTTTATTATTATGTCTTACAATCTGGGGTTGACTAGGCTCACCTAGGTGGGTCTTGCTCATGTTTGCAGTGAGTAGCTGAGGCTGGAATCATATGGATCATCCAAAAACTTGCTCACTCAGGTCCTGGTCTGGAGTGGGAAGATGCAAGCAGCTGGGGATGGGGTTGGAAGAGCCAGGGCTCCCTGGGCATCTCTCTTTCTCTCTGTGGTCTCTCCAGCTATAGGCTTCCAGGTAGCTGGACATTTTACATATTTACTCAGAGCCTTAAATGTGCCTTTCCAAAGAGTGAAGCAGGTCAGGCTGTATTACCTTTTATGATTAGTCTCAGAAGACACACAATGCCACTTTTGCCACATTCCACTTTTTGAGACAGTTAAAAGGCCCACCCAGGTTCAAGTGAGGTGAGAAAGGAACAGACCTCACCACCTAGTGAGGATGTGCTAAGGTCTGGAAGAGTAAGTACAACTGAAAATATTACTATGGCCAGTTCTTGAAAAAAATAATATGATACAATTACCCAAAGTGAGAAGTATGGAAAAAGTAGACTTTTTTGAGTAAACCTTATTTCATAAATTAGAAAATGAATATAAATAAAAAGGCAATTATGAAAATCAAAAGTCAGAGAAATAATTGAACCTAAATGTGTACTCAGGAAATGGCATAACTCCCAGAGAGGAACTATCCTCATTGAATTTAAGACACAGTAATTTGACTGCATCCATTAGTGGGATACACTTTAACAGCGATTAAAAAAAAGAAAAGAAAAAAGAAAGGAAGGGAAAATCCTAACTGTTTTCAGTAAGACTACTGGAAGTAGCACTGATATTGCTACTGTTGTGTATATTGAGAGGTAAAGCAAGTGAGTAATTATGTTAATTTTGAGGAGAATTAGAATTTTAAGATGCACGGAAAAAGAAGACACAGATGTAAGATCAATGAAGTTAATTAAAAATGTTATGGCCCAGAATGGGAAGTAGCATTATCAATATGAATTTATTACATATTTTATCTTAAAAATTCATATATTCTGTCTCTGTCCATTAAGAAGGCCTAGAAACAGTGACCAACGCAATAATACTGAGCTTCCTTAGCAAACAGATTATGGCCTCTAATTACCATTTTCCGGCAAATGCAACCAAGCTTCCTTGGGAAAATGGTTGATTTCATGTCTGGGCCAGGGATTGTACCAGATAAGTCTGTAAAATCTTGTCATATCAAAACACAAGAAAGTTGTTTGATGCTATTGGGTCATCGTTTAAAGACACCAGCATCAGTAGGCCAAAGATGAGATAATCTAAGCACTAAATCAAGATTAGTAATTTCGATGGATTGATACACATCAGTTAGGTTTAAATCCACAAGTTCATAGTGATAGGGAAAACAAAATTACTTATCGATCACCTTTCACAAATGATAGAGACCAACTCATTATTTTAGAAACTGATAAGTGAAGGGAAAGAACCAAACACGTATCTTGCCTTTCCTTTTAGAATTCCAGGTCAAGAAAATTGCATAGATGATGAAAGGAGTTTCTCTTTGCAGTTAGAAATGATAAAGAAATGATAGAATTAGAATATCATGGATTTGCAACCCTTACTTACTGAATGGATCTAGGCAATGGCCATCAATGGTTGCTACTATCGTAAAAAGGGAGACCAACAGACATTCGTATTTCCTGAATGAAATCCACATGAGCACCTGTCAAGTTGTTATGAACCAAAAATATCAAACCTGCATCTGATCACACCTCCAGGATGTAACTACCTACTTATAGGAAACATAGTAGACAAGTGAACATGTTCAATGACACGACTGTGTTGCAATCAGCCAAACTGATACTGTGAAAACAACCCAGAGGATTCAATGAAAAGTTACAAAAGACAGATTATATATATATATATATATATATATATATATATATATATGTTTTATATGTATTTATATAAATGGGAGCTCTATGAATTAAAAAACATGTAAGCGATAGATCAATTCATCATAATGTTTGGTTCTAATTTGGATCCTGATTAAAAAATAAGCCATGAAGATTATAAGGTAGTTAAGGAAATATAAGCACAGACTGGATATTTGGTGACCTTTAGAGATTTCTTGTTATTTCTATTCAGGTGCAGTAATGTGTTAGGGGGAAAAAGTTTCCATCTTTTACACACACATAGTAAATACTTACAGATGAATGGTATGATATCTGGAATTTTCTTCAAGACAACCTGGGAAGTGGATGGGTGTTCAGTTGAACCCAGGGTAGCCATGAGTGTGATACTGAGGTCCAGTGATGGATACAGAGAGCTTCATCACATGATCATCTCCACTTTGGTGTTTCTTTGAAACTTTCAATATAAAAATATAGCAAAAACAAAAAAAAATTGACAGGGATAAAGGGTGTTCTTCTTTCCAAAGGGCTTCTCATCTACAATTTTAGTCCATAAATATCAGAAAATGGTCAGACAGCACAGACGTGTCTCACCATAGCCTGCCAAGCAATGGAGGGGCACCCAGCTTTTCAGCCTCCCTCTGTGATACTGTTGTCACAGCTAGAATTTAGCAGGAAAATGCTGGGAGCATACTTTGTGTTGTGCCATCTTTAAATAATGTTTCACTTTCTAGGAACAAAGCAACTCATTTTTTTTCTTGATGCTTCAAAAAACAAAATGATAGAAGAGCTTCTCATTAACTGAGAAGTGTTTTTGATGCAATTTTGAATTTAGTGAGTAGTAACAACTAAAATCTCTTTGGCCTATTTCTCCTGGATCTAAACAATTTTAGCAAATATTTTCAAGATGTATTGTCTGCTAAAGGAGAGGTGATTCTGATTCTGAATTACTTTGCTATAAATAGGCATACTAGAGTCAAATGAAAACCTGAAATCAGAGGGTTGCTTTTGCATGAAGTCAGACTTACTTTAGAACTGCAGTGTCTTCTATGTGGCAGGAGGCTAAAACCATTCAAGTTGAAATTCTGATTTTAATAATGAATGGGGACAGAGATATAAAATCGTCGTGTGGTTTTTATTTTCTACATACAATCTTAAATTCAATCCCAAATGTAAAGCATTGATAAAATTTTAAACATTTTAGTAATTTTAAATTGTTCCACACCACACGTGATCAGAACCCCAATCACTTTTAACGTAGGTGCTTCTATTATATGTATTTGTATAATAAGTCCTCCAGAAAAGTAAAATTACCTCTCGTCTCGGGAATCGAATCCCAATAACTTCCAGATTGAAGCACTTATGAAAAAAAAAGGGGGGGTGAAGTGCTCCAGTAATTTTAAATTGCTTCATACAATGAAAAGTGCCTGTAAATTACTGAATGTGGCAATTTGTTCCATAAGCTTTTTTTATTTTTAAGTAACTTAGTGGATTTGCTGGTGACACACTTTGGCAGGTACCCAAATCATTTCAGATTGAGCATACACATCTAAATGGGATTATGATGTGGCATTAGCAAATACTGACCACAGGAAAGTGAGGGGGGTTTCAATTTCAACAGCTGGGAGATGCTGAGAGTGACGATAGTTGATTCTCAGGGGACTTGGGAAAGGTACTAAGAATGCGAAATTGAGCTAATTACAGAAAAATGCCACATGGCTGGCTTTGGAATGATTCATCAAGCCCCTGGCATGTTCTGCCTTACCCTCTGCCTGATGATAAAGTAGGGGTTATTTCTGTCTGTGGACACATTTGGCTCATATCTCATCCAAGCAACACAGCCTCAGCCTTGCTCTACTGGTGCTAATTTCTTTTAAAAAAAAATAATGTTAATTTAGTAAAATATGCTTTTTGGGCTTTTAGTATGGGACAGGGAAAGTTTGTCGTTTTCCAAGCAGATAGTGCCTTAATCCTTTCTGATAGGATGTCTTCATCTTTACTGTTTTGGATAAGAATTTGTTGTTTAGCCACAAGAGGGCTGTGGTTACTGGCTCCAGAGACAGCTGCAGTCTCCAAGGATACAAAAGGGTCATCAAGGGTCTGCAAGCCAGAGTGAGGGAGATGGAGCCAGGGTTCCAAGTAATGAGCCTTAGCAGATGGTTGGGAAGGGGCCACATGATGATTTTCATGATGAGGTGGTGGTGTAAGTCCTGTGCTAGAAGTGAGGGTGGATAGAGAAGTAGGTCCCACTCTTCTTAGCAGTGGACTGCAGAATTGAGTAATCAGTAGACCAAGCTAGGCAAGCTGCCTTCTGGGCCATTTGTGAACTCATCTTTAGCTTCACAAAATAGTCCCCACCGTAGGGAAACTGAGGGAGGACTGGAACCTCCGGGGAGGATTGAGTCGAAAATCTCCTTTCCTAAGATCCTCAGCTTCGAGAGACTAGGCCAGGTTTTGGTTGGGTTATTGGAACAGCACAATAATGGGGAAAGGGAAAATAACTGTGTGAATTTATGGTGTAATGATGGTCAAGTGCGGTGTGAATAGGACGTGGAGCCAGAACTTCCTGTTTGTTCATGATTAGAGTTGGCACTCTGACGGAGATAGAATTCTGTAGAACAGGAGT
Organism: Ailuropoda melanoleuca; assembly: GCF_002007445.2. Classification (NCBI taxonomy): domain Eukaryota; kingdom Metazoa; phylum Chordata; class Mammalia; order Carnivora; family Ursidae; genus Ailuropoda; species Ailuropoda melanoleuca. Next base: position 76,135,121 of record NC_048229.1, read on the forward strand.
AGATTGACAACATCCCTGTTTGCCCAAGACTGTCCCATTTCTAGCACAGAAGGTGCCAAGTCCCTGGAACTTCCTGGTCCCAGACAAACAGAGACAGTTGGTCATCCTAACTTGCAAAGCTAGAGAGACATCGATGTGTGTTCTGGATGGGTTTAGTCTGGTAGGTTAGCTCATCTGTCATTGATTGGAAAGGTTTCCACTAGGAATACACTTTCAGTCTCCTCCCTGAACGATCGCTGGAGCTGTATCTAGGAAGAGGTGCAGGAGTTCGGAAGCTGGACCCCTGGCACCGCCTCCTCCATGGTAACCACTTTTGTATCTGTTTCACAGACTAGGCTTTAAACAAAGTTTTATGGATCAGAAGCTTCCACAGTGAATGCAGGTTTGGAAACTTTAGAAAAAGATGGGAATAGGAGATTTATGGATATGTGGCAACACATTGTCCCTAAATAAGACTAGTCCGTGGAAAATGGTTAGAAGAGTGCAGCCAAGTCTTCCAGGGGCTTGGCAAGGTAAGTGCCCCTGTGGCCTGGGCCCAACCTGAGACAGCACCACCAACCCATCAACAAGGAATCAGCCTTTTCTTACCACTTAACTTTCCTCTTATCGGCCCCCTCCCCAGAGCCCCCACCCCCACCCTCACCCCAAAGTTCTTCTAGGTGCAGATCTAGTGTAAGGAAACACAAAGCCTTTACCACCACCTGACTAGGATGATGGATATGGAAATAAGCACTTTGGGAGCCCTGTCTGCCTCCCTGTTAAACCATTTACACTCTTTGGCTCAGAACACCTCCCAGGCAGGAGGGGCCAGTGCTGAATTTGCCTGCCTCCCACTTCTGTTTCCACTGCTACCTGAGAGAAAATAATTTGATTTGGGGCTGCAGGGGGTAAGGCAGGAAAATGCAGTAGGAAGCCAGAGAAAATCAGCAAGAAAATTACCAAAAGGGGGTGAAAATCAACTGGCTGCTTATTTCCTACAACAGGACTTAATGAAATTCTGTCCCTTCTTACACAGCTGTATTCAGTTTGTTTTACATTGTTTGGTATGTAAAAGGATTTGGCTTTGTGTTACAGAACTAATTGCTTACTAGATATTACATGGATATCAAAATACTTTATAAATATTAATTAATCTTCACCTAATTCCCTGGCAAGCACAAATAACCAGTGGCATATTTATTGAATGTATAAAACAATAATCTGGTTCTTTAAGACTTGTCTTCTCTGCAGAACTTTGCTTACCATCTCCATGTGTCGAAATGCTTCACCTCCACTGTGGGTGGAATCACGTGCCACTTCCATAGTAATTGTTAGAAAGATAGCAATGAAGATGATGTCAGGAGTAACCAGCGTGATCATGTACTGAGTATTTACCATTCTCCAGCCCTTGGAGTAACGCATGTCAGAGATTTCATCTCACTTCATCCCCACAACAATCCTATTAGGAAAATGTTATTATTAACATTTTTTTTTTTCCCCAGAGGAAGAGAAGGAAGCTTCTGAGAGCCAGATGGTGGCAGGGTCAAGTCCATGCCGCAGTCCGTCTGTACATCACACTAGGAAGAGCCACTGTGCTGTACCTTTTCTGATTCTCACTAGGGAGAATGTTCTTGGCCTTCCTGCTTGTTGACTCCTCCAGCCATTTGTTCATTCAGAAGTGTTTATTGGAAGGCCAGCTCCATGAGACTCTGTGCTGGGCTCTGTGAGGATGCACATCATGCAGAATCCTGAGTAGTAATTATGGAAGTCAGCCTCTTTTCTCTCCTGCCGTCCTTTACAGTCCCCAGGAGCAGCGAGCAGCGTGGCTCGCATCAGGCACAGTGCCTGGCACAGTGAACATTCTCGAACAAATGCTCAGCAGCAGAGTTTCTAATGCATGAGTGAGGGGCGGGAGCCTGAGAAGGTGAGAGTGTGTACTCTCTTCTTTCCTAACACTCATCATCTCATAATTCCACATTTCTTTGTGCTCTTACCGGTTCAGTGTCTTCCTAGCTGGGCCTGTGTCGGTTTCCTTTAGCACTATATCCCTACTGCTTAGAATATTCTCTTGTCAAAGTCCATGCACCAGCAGCATCAGCATCACCTGGGAGCTTGTCAGAAAAGCAGAATCTCAGGTCCTCCTCAGACCCACCAAATCAGAAGCTGCATTTTAACAGGGTCCCAGGTGATTTGCATGCACAGTGGTTTTGAGCAGCCCAATCTAGGGACTTCACTGCACTCAGTGGTCGTGATTTGCAAATTGTCAGCATTTCAGAAGTCCACTGAATTCACGTACTTATCCCGGGCTAGGTCAACATTAGGTTTCTCTGCTTTGAGTCAATTCTAGCAACTCAGCTTGTTTATCTAAGATGCTTCTATTTGACAATTATGTATGTCTTTGATTTTTTTTTTTTTTAAAGTGGCAAGGTAGGGAGGCCCTCAGAGATGAAGTCATTTTTACTGAATAAGCTCAATTTGCTTGGAAGGCCAGAATTTTTCAAAGAACAAGAGGCATCAAAAGGAAACAACCCAAACAACAACACAAAGGTTTCCATGATGATGAAAAGGCTGAGAGGACTCCAGCTGTGGGTCATACTGCCCTAAGAAAAATGAGCCACAAAACAAATACAAGACAAAATAACAATCAGATTCAGGTCATCTCACTTTTGAAACAAAAGGGGAAAAGAGGAAACACATCCTCAGATACACATATTTCTGTTGGTCAATATGCTTCCGTGGGTCTGGCCTTGTGAAGACAATCTTGCAAGGATTAATTGAATTTCTCACCTTTTGTTCAAATGCCTTGGTCCCTTGATTTTTAAATAACATCTAAGGGCAAGAAAGACCCAGAACTTTGCTGAGTGACTTTTCACGATGCAACGACATACAGGAACACCCATGCTCCTAGGTTCTCTCTGTTAACAGTGAAATTATATCAGGATGACCTTTTGAAGGAATAAAACCCATTATCACGTGGAACGTGGTAGCTATAAAAGATGGACACTTGGAAACCAAAGCAAAGTCCCACATATGATAAATTAATTAGAATCGAAGTTACACAAAACCCAGACCTTCTATGTGACCCTTATCTTATAATTACCTCTTCTTTAAAAGCAGAATGGGATCTTTTATGTGTGAAGATGTTAATTTTGACCCTAAATGCATTAAGAGTCAAGGAGACATTTTTCACATATTGAAAATAAGATTTGATTGAGTGCTTGCAAGTGGTTTAGTGAAATCTCATTAAACTACTGTTTATTTTAATTCCTTATAAATGGCAGAATTTTAGCCATTAATTATGAACATGAAACCAGTTAGAGAACAGGTTTTGCTATATCTAGAGCTTGCTTTTCAACCCTGATTAATGCATCACCGTTCTTAGAGTTTTAAGTGTTTTAGAGGAAACAGGTACTTAGGTGTAACTTTTTACCTCCTCTTTCTCCTCCTCCTTCTTGTCATTGCCTCCTCCTCTCTCAAATGGTTACAAAAATCCAGATGAAAACCACAAAATGCGGTCCACTAAATATACCTATAGGCTGTGTGAAGTCTGCTGTCACTATTCACAGTATAATTAGATTTGTAAGTTATGTGCAAGATTCGCAGTGAAACATATGAATCTAATACTCTTTTAACTACTACCATCACATAAAAGTAAAAATAAGAGAACAGTTTCATAGTGGCCTTCTATTAACCACTCCAGGGACTTGTGTTGCTTTTGCAATCAAGGGAGAGGGGAAGCGACTCCATTTGCTCCTTCCCTGTCTGCAGGGAAGAGCCTAATACCATGCCAGCTCCTTGATGGAACCTATCTTCCATCCACCCCAGCCCCATTGTCAGGGGACACTGAGCCAGAAGCAACATTTAAAGGAAGCCCCAGCTCCAAGCAGCAGACCACATGGGGGCTAGCTACTTAGGAGATAAAATGGGGTGTGACCACAGTGAGGGTCTTTTCACACTTGATGCCATTATAATGTGAAAAGATCCTACATTGGAGCCTAGAGCAGATGAATAACAACACTATTGGCATTTTGTATTTAACAAAACACCTTTCTCAAGAAATGTATTAAGCGCCTCCTGGGTGGGGAATTGTCTCTGAACCCAATCAAGATTAGCCACTGGCCTGTGACTATCTCACTTTTAATAAATAATAATTTTCTCAATCAGTGCTAGCCAGCTTGTCCGCTTTCAGAAAGCAGGATATAGCTGCCTTGTATTTCCTATACTAATAACCCTTGGTATCAGGATTAACTCTTGATGCACTGGATGCAATTCTTGCCACTAGACTCTTGGAGGCCTTTTTTGTGGCCCCTCCCCACAACCTGAAAGGCTGCACATAGCTTTCAAATGAATTTAAAGGGCAGTACATGGTGCATGAAAAGCAGAGGTCTGCCGCAGATGGCTGAGGGATGGTTAGTTAATCCTTGGTCTGCAGTGCTGAAGGAGAGGCAAGAGAGGTATTTCAAAAGCACCAGGAGGCCCCAGTCACTCATGCATTCCTTTTGTTTCTCCATCCAAAGAGCACTTGTTTGGGGCCATGCATGGGATCAGGGCTATCTGACATTGTTATACAGACTTAAGAAAGACCCCAGAAAACACAGAGAAGAGAAAAGAAAAAGGCACCTTTCATCAGTAAAGCACGGTGATGAAGAATGTGAGCTTCAGAGGCCCCAGGGTTCAAGTCCCACCTCACCTCTTTGCAGCTGAACAACCTTGGATATGGGCCTGTGTGCTCAGGGCTGTCGCTCACCCAGTAAATTTGCGCTCAAACAGTCAGCCCCACAGAAGTGGACTGCTGGGTCCATGGGGCTGAACATTAGATGTTTTGAGGCATGTCGTGCTCTAGAGCAGGGCTCGGGAACAGTGATCTGGGGGGTCAAATCCAGCCTGCCACGTGTTTGTATACAGCCACAGGCTAAGAACAGTTTTTCCATTTTTAAATGGGCTAATTTTAAATGGTTTTATGAGTACCTACATAATGTCCTCAATTTCGACTATTGGTCCGCAAAGCTTAAAGTGTTTATTACGTGGGCTTTTGAGAAAGAGTTAACAGAGTCCTGCTCTGGACCAGCACCTGCAGTAGAAATCTAATCTGAGTCACATACAGATCTTAAAATTTTCTGGTAGTCGCATGAATAGAAGTAGAAAGAAACAGGTAACATTAATTGTAATGTGTTTTCTTTAACCTGGCATATCCATAGTAGTATCATTTTAACATGTGAACAATATACAAGTTACGAATAAAATATTTAACACTAGTTTTTCATACCAAGTGTTTGAGGTCCAGTGTGCACTGTGTACTTCCAGCACATCCTACAGGCCCATGAGGCTTCTGTATTGGACAGCGGAAAACCCTATTGAGTTTGAACCAATTTATGCTCCTCCAGGCATTCACAGAGAAAGCACTGCGCTGTGTAAATTTCAGTTTCTTCTCTCTTTACAAGGTCACATGGCACCTGGGTTTAAAATCCACAGCTGCCCCACCTTGAGATGCAGGGGCTGTGTCCAAAGCCATGACAGATTTTCCAGGGATAGTGAATCCAGTCTCCTTATCCCTTAATCAGATGAAACAATCCTCTTTCTGCCCTTACTCTAGCTCTGTTGTTACTGAACCCACAGCTGGTTAGCTGACCCACAAGGGGCAGTAGCTGGGTATCCCTAGGATCCTAGGTTGTGGGGAAACGCTGTGCCATGGGAGAGCCGACTGGTGGCCTCCTCACCCCTGGTCTCCAGATAGAACTTTCCGGCCGGCTCAGAAGGTCTCAGCTCACACACAGGTGGAGGCTGGAACTGCCTTGCTGTGATGATCAATCTATATGCATGCTTGCCTCCAGCAAACAGGGGACATTTAATTCTTGGCCAGCGTTTCATCAGCTCTATCAGTCTATGACAATAAAATGAATATATGTCTTGGTCACACCAGAAAGTCTCCCCTGCAAACACTCTGGGACATCACACTCGAAGCCCTGAGCAGAGCCTCATTTGCTCATGCCAGGCTCATCAGCAGTTGCCATGATTCACTCATAGCATATGTCATGCATCTTTAATAAAATGTTGGAAGTGTTTTCTTCCTTTGAGCCTTTCTGGGGCTTTGAGTACAAATATGAGCTTTGGCTATGGAAGATGCTTCATTTGCGTTTATTAAATAAATGAGTGATTGAATGTCAAATCATTTCATGCTGTGGTTCTCAAACTGGACTGGGCATTGGCATCGCCCAGAAGGCTTGTGAAACACAGATTGCCGGGTCCCACCTCCAGAGCTTCCGACTCAGAGGGTCTGAGGTGGAGCCCGAGAACCTGAATTTCTAACAAGCTCCCTGGTCACACAAAAGGTGCTGGGTCAGAGACCACACTTTGAGAACCACACATCTAAAAGATAGTATGGCTATTTCTGACCGACGTCTACCCTCATATCATTCTCTCTGCCTCTGGTTGAAATTCCCTGTCTGCATACCTTCCAGACAAGTTACCTAGTTCAGGGTTTTCTCTAACTTAAATCTTTTATATAATTCTTTTTTTTTAATGGAACCACACTCTCTTTAGTGTTTACTAACTTTTATTTAAATCAGTTTATTTGGTACCCATATATTTAGAAAAGAAATTTTCTATCATTACCCTAAGTAGAAAATCAATATTGCTTACTATCAATAGGAGGTAAGCATTAAAGTAAAGACACAATTATTAAAATAAAAAAAATGTTCATCTGTCCTCTGAGTATACCACCTAAAATTATCTCATACCACAGTGGTATATGTAACCCACTTTGAGGAATATTGATGACAAACGAGGTCAGGCCTAAAGAGATTTTTTTTTTTGGAAAATAATACAAATAAGTTCCAGGTAATGGAAATGATAGCATTTTGGTATTTTCTGCTGCTGACTTTGAACAGCAGACATCACACTCTGTTATGAGGGCACTGATGCTGAATCCCTGCGTTCTGTAACACCTCAGACTTGGCTGAGTCGGGGGGGGGGCTCCCCAACTCATATTTCTTTGTGACGAGACTAGTTGAATTCAACTCAGCCAATAAAGTCATTCCAATTTGCATTTTCATAACCGACCCTTCCATTCTCCAAGTGTGACTTTCATTTTTAGGACAGAGTTATTCAGTCAATGGATATGCAGTGCCTTTAAAAGGATATTTATCACCCTTGAAAAATCTTATTGCCAAATCTTAATAGTCTTTCTTACAACAAAGGCTCAAATTCACTATCAAGATTAGGAGGTGGAGCTTGAATGAGCTTTGCTAGAGCATCTCATCATAAAACAGATTAAAGTCTTAATGGGCAACCCATTGTGATTGAGTCAAACAAATATGCAGAAATATCCCTGAGTTTCCTGCAGGCTGGGTGTGTGCCGTGGGTGAGCCCAGAGGGCAAGCCAGAGGACTGGGAGTTAGTCTGCTTGGATTTTTCATCAGGCTTGTCTGGGTAACCTTGAGCCAGGTACAGAAACTCTGGATCTTCTTAAATTCAGCTCTAAAATGGTGGTGATGATGGTGGGAAGGGGGGTTGCCAATCTCAGAGTGTTGTGGCGAGGCTTACGTGGGAAAGTCCATGTAAAGTGCTTCCCCTGGGTTTTGGCACCAAGAAAATAAATGAAATACAGATCTGCTATTTGTGTCAGGAGACACAAAGACCCCAAGACCACCTCCAGGCTCAATGGTTTGCTAGGAGAACCTATAAGACTCAGGATATGCATGTACTCATGGCTAAGATTTATAACAGGGAGAAGTTGCTGAGCAAAATCAGCAAAGGGAAAAGGTTCAAGGACTGAAGTCTGGGGAAATTGAGGCTCTTCTCCTAGTAGAGGATGTGTTTAATCACTCCAGGAATGAGCTGTGCTGGCATGTGTGACATGATGTCAACCAGGAAGGCTCATTAGAGACTCAGTGCTCAGGGTTTTCCTAGGGGCTGGTCACACATGCACCTTCTGCCTGGTATGGGACAAAGATCCAGGCTCCTGGAAGGAAGAAGGTACTTAGCATAAAACACAATATTTGTGCAAAAAGTTTAGGCACAGCAAAACAGCCTTATCAGTTAGGGTAGTGGGAGCCCTCCTAAAATCCAAGTTCCCAGATATCAGTCAAAGGCCAAACTTGCAAGCAGGCCATTGCAAGGCTGAAGTCCCAGGTCTGGCTAGATTAACTCTTTTGTGTGCAGCATCATAGGCCAGAAGGGCTCTCCTACCTCTGGCTTCATCCACCATGCTGCCCTCCAGCCTCCCTCCTCCCAGTGCTGGGCATATCCCTACAGCAAAGCCTTGCCTTAGTGCTTGCCACTGCCTCTGGGTCCAGTGCTCAAAAGCTCTTGCAGTGACCTTGGTGTGACCAACTCCTCAGCATTCTCCTCACTAAAGCACTTTCCCGTCCCCCATTGAACACCCTTCCTCCTACCCCATCATTCGGTTTTAATTTCTCTATGGCATGTATCACTCTGAAATGATCCTCTGTACTTGTTTCTTATTTGTTCATTAGTACTTCCTCTACTGGAATTAAGTTCTGTAAGGGCAGAAAAATGTATGTTTTCCTTATTATGTCATCTCCTATGTCTAGCACAGAACTAGCAGATAGTAAGTGCTCATTTAATATTTATCACATGGGTATTGATAATTACTATGAAACATTTAATTCTTCTTTATCCCAAAGAGCAAAACCTCCACATCCTTCCCATTTGTTAAAGTATTTTCTTTGGAAGTTAAAAAAAAATTTTTTTGGGTAAATATTGAACTTACAGAAAATTGACCCAAAAAATATCATGAAGAGGCTCAGTGCCTCTGGGCTTTTTAAATCCCATCTTTCCACAATTGCACCTTCTCGGCAGGAGCCTAATTCAAAAAGGGCTGGTTCACGGAAGGCTGCTTAAGAAGCTCATGGTTCTGTTTATACTCACGGCAATCGTGGGGCACGTCTGTTTTCAACATGTTGGCCTAGATTCTCCCAGTAGTTCTCGATATCTGTGACGGGCATCCCAGGCAAGGATTGGCTGAGCAGCTTTGTTGGCCCTTCCTGGTCCGCTCCCTATCCTTTTCCATCTTGCCCTCTGGCCCAGGGGTCTGCAAAATTTTTCCGAAAGGACAAGATGATACATATTTTAGGCTTTGCAGGCCATAAGGTCTCTGTTACAAAACACTCAACGCTGCTACCATAGTGTGAAAGCAAAGACAATAGGTAAATCAGTGAGCATGGCTACGTTCTAATAAAACTTTATTTACAAAAGCAGGCAGTAGGCTGGACTGGGCCTGTGGGCTATGATTTACCAATGAAGGGCTGAGCCAGTGTTGGACTGGGACAGAGCTCAGATGGAAGGAGAGTAGGTTTCCACAGGCTGCTCTGTTTGTCCACCGGGGGGGTCACAGCTCCTCTCAGCGAACATTGTGTCTGGAAACCATCTTCCCTCCTGGACCTTGAGGCTTGGGTGAAATAAAGGTGCCCCTCTTACCAGGGTGCTGTCCTATGCCTGTGCCCCTTCTCCTCAACCTTGCCCATACATTGCTAGTTCCAATATCCCTTTCTCCTCCAACGGCTCAATTTCCTGCTGGGGCTAGGGTACCTGGGACTAGGTTTCCTGGGATATGGGATTTTCAGTGCTAAACCCAGATAGTTTCAGGAACCCTGGGATGATTGGTTACCTGAACCGGGACCCGGCTCTCCCTCCTCCCCAGTCTCTTTTCCAAGGCTTTGGTCCCAACCCCAGCACCTCCCACTTGGAGGCTTACCTTGCTGGCCATGTGACAGATACAGGGGCTCAATGGGGCTTATAGTCCTCACAACGTGCCCCTCTCTTCTTGAGCAAAGTCTGCAGCTGACATCTACCTAGGGAGACTATAGTGTAGCCTCCCAGCCTAGTGCGGAAGCCCTTCACATGACCATACTTTATACTGCATAATTTTTGAAGAAGATCTCTCTGTAAATTTTACTATGGGGGAGATAATACATTTTTTTTTCCTAAGAAGAATCAAACTTACTTTGAAAGAGCAGTAGGATTAGCAGAAACTTTCACTATTACATTAATCCAGTTTGAGATGAAAATATCCCAAGGACTGACTCATGAAATTTCAGGTAATTGAACTTGTGGACGCAAATAGACATGAGGGGAAAAAAATATAATGTCCTCAAACTATTTTGGCTTAGCTGTTTTCTTTCTTCTCAGCTCAAAACCTGACAAATGTTTGCTTGATGGAGAACACAGACTGGCTTATCCACACCTAAGGATAATGCAGTGATGATAAAGGGAGGCGTTCGTGAGTTCATATTTTTCTATCTACATATACCTTTCTTGTTTGTTTTTAGTGAGGAGCGAGTTGAAGAGGCTTCCTACCTGTTGTAGAGATGAGAGAGGAGGGTGTTCGTTTGACACTGCAGTGAAGCCAAGGGAGGGGGGTCCTCCGTCTTTGGAAACCGGCAATAAGCCATTTTTATCATTGTAAAAAGTTTATGCCTTTGAGCAAATGAGCTAAGAGGAAGGGCCTGATGCTCTGAAAAAAAAAATATGAACTTGAGTAACGGAGCAGGCTGACTCAGCTCCCCAGAATCCAGAAGACAGTAAATATGAAAGCAGTTTCAAGAGGAGAATGCTGTAGACTTTTTTTTATGGTGGTGGTGGTTTCACTGTAAAAGATAATTTCTCTGCAACCCATTCAAGGGAGACTCTTTTCCTAGGAATATTAGTAAATGAAGAATGGAAGCTCAGGTGCTGGGGAAGGCCAGGAAGGTAATGTAAAAGAGTGAAGAGGTCTTGGTATCAGAAAAATCCATGTAAAGACAGGAGTGCAAACCAAACATCACTTTTAGGATTAATTTAGGAAACTGACAGCACAACTGAGATAATAAAAGGCAAATGGTACTTGCAGCTGGGGGACACGGAGGGAGGGGCATGGACTGTGGTCATCTGGAGTTGAGGTTCTGCCCATCAGGAGAATGTTTGACTCTAATGCCAGCACTGCCTCAAACCCAAGTACTTAGTGAAAATCCTTGATATTTAGATGTTAGCAATTAATCCATAGACTAAAGGCCATCTCACAGATACAGTGGCCTTATGGGATCTGCTGGCCATCAGAGTCTGCACCCTCTCTGGTAGAGCCTGTTTGTCCTTGGAACAAAGTCTGTAGCTGATGTTTGACTATCGAGGGAGGCTCTCGTGTGGCTGCCTCATCTGTGTTCCGAACATTAGTAGGACTATAGACAAACTTTCAAGGTCAAATTGATTATCCTCCAGCTTAGCAAAGCAGCAGTTCCCTAATTATGTCAGAAGGCAGGATTGTCTCTGATCATTCGAGCTAGGATTCTGGATAAAACATCAAAAGCAATATTTAAATAACACACGGTCATCAATCAAGGATTCATTGCATTTTCTCTTACTAAAAAACCGAATTATGGTGGGCCGTTTTGCTCCATTAGTAAGGATCTTCCAGGCTGTTTTAACTCATATGTAGTGTAACCCCATCCTTGATTACAAAGTGTCATCATGGGAAAGAAGGAGCTCTCTTTGGTGTCCTGGTGGTTCATAGTCATAAAGACCCTGCAAGAATCCTAGCAAGTTCTTAGCCCACTACCCAGAATTAGGAACCGGCATACTCAGATCTATGTTGGAGCTGCTTAGCTCATGGGAGCCAATTGTGCATATCTCTTCCCAATTCTGTATGCAGTGACCACATTGGTAACTCAAAATTGGCTATGATGGAAGTATCTGCACCATGGAAATTAGCAAAGATTATAAATCAAGGCATTTCTTTATTGGAGAGCCAATTGTTAAACACTTATGAGGACTCCCCTGGGTATTCCTCACTGCTGGAAGGCCTCCCTGTATTTCTTCCTTGAAACCTGAGGCCACCTCAAGTTCCACTTAGATATTATATTACTATCTTGCTTACTACTCTAGAACTATGAAGCAGAAGAAAAGTTGCATATTAAATTATTTTCTAGTTTCTATCTCCTCAAGCAGTTTTGCCTCTTAAAAACAAAGTGGTCATCGAATACTTTAGGAATATTTTTTTCAATAGCAGGGTAGCTCAGTCTTGAGACATCTGAGTCCTTCTGAGTAATAACTGGTAGCAGCATGAAGAGGGAGTTCAGGGATCACGATCATTCATAGTCCTTCTCACTGTGCATCTTCTTTTGTTTAAAATATAAGGATAGAGATCCAGATGTATCTTCCTGCGTCTCAGGCCGATTCCATGGGTTTTCAAAACCACATTGAGATACCACCTTACGCCAGTTAGAATGGCAAAAATTGACATGGCAAGAAACAACAAATGTTGGAGAGGATGTGGAGAAAGGGGATCCCGCTTACACTGTTGGTGGGAATGCAAGTTGGTACAGCCAGTTTGGAAAACAGTGTGGAGGTCCCTTAAAAAGTAAAAATGGAGCTACCCTATGATTCAGCCATTGCACTACTGGGTATTTACCCCAAAGATACAGACGTAGTAAAGAGAAGGGCCATATGCACCCCAATGTTCATAGCAGCATTGTCCACAATAGCTGAATTGTGGAAGGAGCCGAGATGCCCTTCAACAGATGACTGGATTAAGAAGTTGTGGTCCATATATACAATGGAATATTACTCAGCTATCAGAAAGAACGAATTCTCAACATTTGCTGCAACATGGACAGGACTGGAGGAGATAATGCTGAATGAAATAAGTCAAACAGAGAAAGACAATTATCATATGGTTTCACTCATTTATGGACCATAGGAAGTAGGAAGATCAGTAGGAGAAGAAAGGGAAGAAGGAAAGGGGGGTAAACAGAAGGGAGAATGAACCAGAGAGACTGTGGACTCTGGAAAACAAATTGAGGGCTTCAGAGGGGAGGGGGGTGGGGGATTGGGATAGGCCGGTGATGGGTATTAAGGACAGCACGTATTGCATGGTGCACTGGGTGTTATACGCAAATAATGAAGCATGGAACATTACATCAAAAACTAGGGATGTACTGTATGGTGACTAACATAATATAAAAAATTACAAAAAAATAATAAAGAAAGAAAATAAAATATAAGGGTATAGAAGCAAAATCTACTAAATTGATGTGTCTAAGACAGTGGTTTCTCTAGGGATCTTTCTCCTGCTGCCCTAGCATTGAGCCAGCTGTGTTCTCCTTTTTACTATTTCTACAGGGTTACGTACTGCATTCCTATTCTTTTAATTGTGTTTTTAAAGTATGTATTTACGTACTGCTCTTTCCTGTTGTGCTTTGTGTTCCTAAGGGGTAGTAGCCTTGTCTTACTCATTTTTGTATATCTTGGCACTGACAGGTAGTAGGCACTCAATAAATGTTACTTACATCAATGGTTGAATCCTTAAGAATATGATTAATTGGCAAGTAGAGAAGCCATTGCAATTGCTTCTGATTCAGGCAACCAAGCGTTTGGACACATTTTTATCTCAACTACACATTAGGCAGTTAGATTTTAAAGATCTATTTATTTATTTTTAGAGAGAGAGTGTGCAAGCTCAGTAGGGAGGGGCCAAGGGAGAGAATCTTAAAAAGACTGCACCGAGTGTGGAGCCCAACGTGCGGGTCAGTCTCACCACCCTGAGATCATGACCCGAGCCTAAACCAAGAGTCGGACACTTTAACCAACTGCGTCACCCAGGCGCCCCTAGGCAGTTAGATTTTAAAGAAAAGATGCACATTACACTCTATCCCGAGAGAGGTTATGCAGCATTCTGCTTAACATAATCAATTCCTTGACTTCAACACCAAGTTTTGCTGGGTTTATTTCTTTTCTTCTGGAACTTTTGAAAGCGAACCTTTAGCAGAAAAAACAATTTAACAAGATAGACATTTAGTTCAATAGAAGAATTTTCCTGGTGTGAAAAAATAAATTACAAAAAGGACTTTGCCTCTGAAAGATAATTAATAAAAACCTTCCGGTGTGATGACAAATCTGACATCTTGTCTAATGTCTGGCAGAGAAGAAAGTGTTGAGAGTTGCACAGTTAGAATAAAATGTTCCGCTTCACAGCAAGGCCAGGCAGGATCTGATAATTATTTCTAGGCAAGAAAAGGTCATAGTCTAGTTGTTAAATTGACACAACATCAGGCCTGGATATGTGACTACTGACCATCAGTGGGGTCTTCCTTTAGATTTTCCTCATTTCACAAGTAAATATTGTCAGGAATGTGGGTGGTTATGGGACGACTCCTTGGACATTTTGAGAGTTTTGTTTGTTTGTTTAAATTTCAGATTTACTGAGGTATAATTGACAAAATTTTAATATATTTGAAATGTACATCATGGGAACCGGCACACATATATGTTACCTTGTGAGAGGATCGCCCGCCCATCTAGTTATCTAGTTAGTTAACACCTCCACCCCCTCCCCCTCCCATGTCTATCCTTCCTTTTTTAAGTTTTTATTTTTTTGGTGAGAACATCTGATTTCCAGCCTCCCGTAAGCATCAACCACACCACACACTACCAACCATAGTCAATATGTTTTACCTAACATCTTCAGATTTTATTCATCTTATAGCTGAAAATGTGTACCCTCTTACCAACCTATCCCTGTCACCCCTACCTCTGTGCACCTGGTAACCTCTTTCCTACTTTCTGTTTCTATGAATTTGATTTTTTTTTTTTTTTTTAGATTCCACGTATAAGTGATATTATGTAGTATTCGTCTTTCTCTGTTTGGCTTATTTCACTTAGCATAATGCCCTCAAGGCCTATCCATGTTGTCACCAATGGCAGGATTTCCTTCTTTCTCATGGCTAAATAATATTCTATTCCTATGTAGGTTATATATATATATATATGAATATTCCATAATATGCAATATATGATATGCTATATGGAACATGGTATATATGGAATGTATACAGTATATATCTTACTTATTCTTTATCCATTCATTCATGGATGGATACTTACGTTGTTTCTATACTTCCTGGACATTTTGGACTAAAACTGTATTTATATTACTTTCCCCTTCCCTTATAGAAGTTAGTCATGGTTTATAGTAGACTTAATAATGGTTCCCTGAAAATGTCCACATCCTAACTTCCAGAACATGTGACTATTACCTGGATTACCCCAGGTAGGCCTGATATAATTATAGTGGTCCTTATAAAAAGGATGCAGGAAGAGTCAGAAACAGAAGGCCATATGATGATGGAAGAAAGAGACAGAGAGAGAGAAAAAGAAGCTATGCTGCTGGCTTTGAAGATGGAGGAAGGATGCCATGCACTAAAGGATACAGTTGGCCTATGAGAGCTGGAGAGCAAAAGGAAACGGATTGTCCTTTGACGCTGCTGAAGGAACACAGCCCTGTCGCCCCATTTTAGACTCCTGATACCCAGAACTGTACGGAATAAAATATTTTTCAAACCACTAAGATTGAGGTAATTTGATACAGCAGCAATATGAAAGTAATACATGGAACATGTCTTATTTCGGATTCCCCTGAATCAGAGCTGGAGACAAAGGGCTAGGTACAGGTTATTTTCTTTGGGAGATGACCCAGGAAGCAGGAATGAGGGGCAAGAGAGTGAGGCAGGGGAGGAGAGAGAGAGGCAATGTAATGAAGAGTCACTGAGGTCACTGCTGTGGACAGCAAGGGCTAAGCCACCAAGACCTCTGAAAGGCACATGGGATGTCTCTCAGAGGAGTGCATCTGGAGGAAGGCAATTAGGACATGTAACCAGCTGCCATTTGCCAGTGTTGAGGTTACCATTGAGTGCTGTCCCTGGAGCATTATCTCCTCCACCTTTCCCAGCACTGCTCGACCTCACATTAACCAGGCTCCTGCAGCATAGGAGCGAGCTCCACAGCAGAATGTGAAGAGACTGAGGACACTCTACGGAACAAGGCTGAGCTCTTAGGAAACTGTCCACTGTAGATGGGAGGCTGGCTGAGCTGATGGACTGGGGCATTGTCTTCTGTTGGACTGAATCCTCAGCCCCCAGATCTCTTCATCTAGTTAGTTTCCTACCTGTTGTCTCCATGGGGTTAGGGTTTTATGTCCAGATCAAACAACTCTTCCAGTGCCTGGCACACAGTTGGTCTCACCCGTGAGTATTTCATATAGGGACTCCCTTCTTTATTTGATTTAAGGGAAGCAGGTCTTATCTGGCATTTGAAACCCCTAATTTAATCACTAAGATTTCATAAATATATATAAATACCACCAACTCTAGGGCAGGTGCAGCCTCTAGTTTCTACTAAGGGCCAGCGAACCAAGTCTTCCTAATTGCTTAATTAAAATTTTTACAAAACTATTTTTCTTTTAGAATTTACCAATTGAGTCTAGTTGAGTTATCCTGGAATCTTAATAGTAAAGAGTTAATTCCATTTAGACAGAAATTGTGATTTCATTGAGTGAATTATTTTTGGCTCTCTTTTATCCAGACTAAAGGAGGACATGCCTGGTCAACTCAATCCTACTTTAAGACAAAACACTTTCAAATAATCTTGAAAACAACCCAGAGCTTGTTATCCCTGCCAAATTGCTTCCTGTTTCTTCAGCTGGCATGCCGTGGTGTTTGCACTTACCAAACCTCTGCGTGGAACGCTTTTTATTATACTTTGCTACTTGAAAAATTTCAACCAGCTCTCCAATATGGCCTTATCTGTGACATGATCCCTATTCTCATTCGAAGAGTGTGTTATTCCTTCTTCTGTATTTCCATAACACTTTTTACATAATCCTCTATACTAATATAAATAATAACAACAATGGGTAGCATGTAGCACCTATTATGAGCCAGTTCCTGTCCTAAACCTTTTTGCTTTATGTCAACTCATTGGCCCTCACAAACCAATGAGGGTAGATAACCTAACTGGCTATATTGTACAAATGAGAAAACTAAGGCACAGAGAAGTTAAGTACCGTGCTCAGGGTCACACAGCAACTAAGGGGTAAATTAGGATTCGAACCCAGGTAATCTAGTTCAAGATTCTTTGTTTTGAGCTACTTCCTAATTCCCAATATATAGAAAATATAATAATATAATATAATATAATATTATTTGCCCCTGTGTCTGCCTATCCTTCTAGATAATAAGTTCATCAAGAGCTTTGTGCATTTCTCCATCTCCAGCATCTATTCAAAGGCCTGGCAGATAATAGAAATTTTAAACCCTGGGGTGCCTGGGTGGCACAGCGGTTAAGCGTCTGCCTTCAGCTCAGGGCTTGATCCCGGCGTTATGGGATCGAGCCCCACATCAGGCTCCTCTGCTATGAGCCTGCTTCTTCCTCTCCCACTCCCCCTGCTTGTGTTCCCTCTCTCGCTGGCTGTCTCTATCTCTGTCAAATAAATAAATAAAA